>NC_138892.1:100550744-101043123 GCF_965194825.1 Balaenoptera physalus | reverse complement strand
GCCCCTGCGGGTGTGTCATTTAGATGCTAATGAGAGTAAAATGAGGCCCAAGGTCTACTGGAAGTAGAATCTTGTGCCATCTTGGACCTAGTCGGTTCTAACCAGTTTATGTTCTTAAATGGTTGTGGCATTCTCTTAATCATTGTGCCCTGCCCCCTTCCTTCTTGTCTCAAAGCCAGTTACATAATACCTTTGGTTTTAGTTCAAGATAATATGCATTCAACTGTAATGCAAAGAATTCTGCATTAGATATTGGCATTTCAGGCTGAAAGGTTTAAGAGAATTTAAGTCCATAAACCATATTAAGATGTTTGGAATATTTAACATTTATTTTGCCCTTTTATAGGTTTAATTTGTTAGATTTGTTTGCCAGTCTGCCGTGTCAAGCATTTAAGGTGGTTAAAAAGCAGTTATGTTAATATGCGTAATGTAACTTAAAATGTTAAAAGCAGTGTGATCATATTTGTGAATAGAATTGTTTTAAAAGGGAGATGGGAAGCCAGCGAGGTCGGTTCTGCCCGACTCCAACATGGCGGCACCCTTTGTCGGCTCTGAAGTGCTGTCCCTGGCCTCCTCGCGGCCGTGATGCACCTCTCTCTGCGGTGGGGTCCAGGACATGGCAGGTAATGAGCTGGAGGAGGAGAGCCAAGCTGGAGTTGCCCCAGACAAATTGTCAGAACAGAGTAGGCTGGGCTACTTGGAAATCTGAGGAATAAGGTAGTGGGACTTCCCTGGTGGCGCAGTGGTTAAGAATCCGCCTGCCAATGCATGGGACACCGGTTCGAGCCCTGGTCCAGGAAGATCCCACATGTCACAGAGCAACTAAGCCCGTGCGCCACAACTACTGAGCCTGTGCTCTAGAACCGGCGAGCCACAACTACTGACCCCGTGTGCTACTGAAGTCTGCGTGCCTAGAGCCCATGCTCCACAACAAGAGAAGTCACCGCAATAAGAAGCCCATGCACTGCAAGGAAGAGTTGCACCTACTCGCCGCAGCTAAAGCCCACACATAGCAATAAAAGACCCAACTTACTTATTGTAAGTAAATAAATAAAATTGTTTTAAAATTTTTTAAAAAAAGAATTGTTTTAAAAGGTTTAATATCTGTTTTGAGTTGCTCTAAATTAAAAACCAGTGAAAGTGATTCCTCCTATTTAATACAAAATTATTATTATTTTTTTAATTAATTAATTAATTATTTTTTGGCTGCGTTGGGTCTTCGTTGCTGCATGCGGGCTTTCTCTAGTTGTGGCGGGCCGGGGCTACTCTTTGTTGTGGTGTGTGGGCTTCTCACTGTGGTTGCTTCTCTTGTTGCGGAGCATGGGCTCTTGGTGTGCGGGCTTCAGTAGTTGTGGCTCATGGGCTGTAGAGCACAGGCTTAGTAGTTGTGGCACATGGGCTTAGTTGCTCTGCGGCATGTGGCATCTTCCCGGACCAGGGCTCGAACCCGGCTCGAACCCATATCCCCTTCATTGGCAGGCGGATTCTTTTTTTTTTTTTTTAATATGTATGAACTTTTTTTTTTTAAATTTGTTTATTTATTTATTTTTGGCTGCTATGGGTCTTCATTGCTGCTTGAGGGCTTTTCTCTAGTTGCGGCGAGCAGAGGCTACTCTTCGTTGAGGTGTGCAGGCTTCTCATTGTGGTGGCTTCTCTTGTTATGGAGCACGGGCTCTAGGCTCACAGGCTTCAGTAGTTGTGGCACACGGGCTCAGTAGTTGTGGCTTGCGGGCTCTAGAGCGCAGGCTCAGTAGTTGTGGCTCACGGGCTTAGTTGCTCTGCGGCATGTGGGATCTTTCCAGACCAAGGCTCGAACCCGTGTCTCCTGCATTGGCAGGCGGATTCTTAACCACTGCACCACCAGGGAAGTCCCAATATGTATGAACTGTTTTAAAAAGTTATTTATTTATTTATATTTTATTTATTTATTTTTTGGCTGCACTGGATCTTTGTTGCTGCACGCTGGCTTTCTCCAGTTGTGGCGAGCAGAGGCTACTCTTCGTTGCGGTGCGCGGGCTTCTTGTTACGGTGGCTTCTCTTGTTGTGGAGCACCGGCTCTAGGTGCGCGGGCTTCAGTAGTTGTGGCACGCGGGCTTAGTTGCTCCTCGGCATGTGGAATCTTCCCGGACCAGGGCTCAAACCCGTGTCCCCTGCATTGGCAGGCAGATTCTTAACCACTGTGCCACCAGGGAAGTCCCTTAATAGAAAATTAGATTTGGAAATCATATTACACAATTTTGAAGACTTAAAATTAGGTATTGAAATTTGTATCTTTAATAAATTGAACATGTACTTAAATTCTAACATACTATAAATAACATTCTGTGACCAAAGTCCTCCAATTCCCATTAACAGATTCAGCATTTATTTCACATGAAATTATCTTAAAAAAACAACCGTCATCATCACCACCACAGAATAACTGTCAGTAAAATATATTAAGAATTAGTGAATACCATAACTCTTGGCAGTAGACTAAGCAAGCGATGTTGATAGCTCCAACTAAGGTGTCAATGGCCTCCAGCTAAAGACCATGAAGAAAACGCCTGCAGTTGAAGAAGTGAGATTTATGACTCTGCGAGGGAGAATGCACCTCATTGGGAACCATGAGCCATGAAATGTCTCAGCGTGAGGGCGTTTCTCTTACTGGGACACTCCCTAGCTATACATTCAATTATAGAATTTGGGCTTTGGTTTGGTCATTTGGGGGAGGGCATAAGAAAAGGGAGATTTGCTTTAGATTGGTTAGATTGGACATTGTGAGGGAGTAGGGTCGATTCTATGGTTGTTGATAAATCTTTGGGGAAGGCTGACTGGAACAAGGGTAAAGCTGTAATTGGTAAAGAAGTAGCAGACATTCTTTTTACCCAAGAGAGGGGGTGTTGGGTGTTTTGTGGGTGTCTCAGACAAATTATGAAGTGGCTTTGCTTGCTCTCATTTTATCATGGTCTTAGAGTCATCTTGTCTGAGGTTGGTATTCTACGAGACTTATGTCCAACAGGGAAATGAGATATGGCCTGGTTACGAGTATCAGGCCAGTTTTTGACTGTCAGGGACTGCTCCTTGCCCTCCACCGTGCCCCCCCACCCCCCGCCCACCAGGTGATAGTAAATAGAGAAAAGTAAATAAATTCAAGAGATTTAGCCCACAATTCTACTGGACCAGATATAGGGTCAGAGGGAATGTCAGTGGTGATTTCTAGGTTGCCCTCTTCTAGAGGGTGGCAATGCTATTCACGAGGATAGCACCAGCTTTGTGTAATCCTTCAACTTAATACCAAAAATAAAGAACCTACTGTACGGCACAGGGAACTTTACTCAATACTCTGTAAGGACCTATATGGGAAAAGAATCTAAAAAAGAGTAGATATATGTATATATATAATTGATTCACTTTGCTGTACAGCACAAACTAACACAACATTGTAAATCAACCATACTCCAACAAAAATTAATTTTTAAAAAATATATGAAAAGTTAACATATCATACCCATTTTACAGATGGAAAATTAAAACTTTAGAAAGGTTAAATACCTTGCCCACTGTTGCATGGAATCAGAACTCTGGATTTATCCATTTTGGACACTTCACATAAATGGAATCATACAATAGTTGGTGTTTTGTGTCTGACTTCTTAGCACAATGTTTTCAAGGTTCATCCATTTTGTAGGATGTGTCATTACTTCATCTCTTTATAACCAAGTAAAATACCATCGTACGGATGTACCACATTTATTTATCCATGTATCAGTTGATGGACGTTTGGGTGTTTCCACTTTTGGGCCACCACAAATAATGCTGCTAGAATATTCATGTACAAGTTTCTGTTTGAATATTTGTTGTTAATTCTCAGATATATGCCAAGGAGTGGAATTGCTGTGTCATACAGTAATTATATGTTAATTTTTGAGGAACCACCAGACTGTTTTTCATAGTGGTTGCACAATTTTACATTTCCACCAGCCAATATATGGTTCTCATTTCTCCACTTTCTCATATCACAGTTCTAATTTCTCCACATTCTCACCAACAATTGTTATTATTGGTTTTTTTGTTTATAGCTATCCTAGTAGGTATAAGTGGATCTCACTGTGGTTTTGATTTGCATTTCCCTAATGACTAAGGATGTTGAGAATCTCTTCATATGCTTACTAGCCATCTGTAAATCTTCCTTGGAGAAATGTACTCAAGTCTTTCAGCCGTTTTTAACTTAGGTTGTCTTAAGAGTCCTTTATATATTCTGGATACTGACTATCCAGAATATATACAGATAATATTTGTAAATATTTTTTCCCCATTCTGTGAGTCTGAAACCAAATCCTCCTGAAACAAGAGTTCCCCTGCTGAGTTTATGATTAACCTCTCTATCCAAAACTTTATCCCCTTTCTTGTCCCACCTCATTCCCCTCAGGATTGAGTCCTATCAAAGAAAAGGGAGGATTGAAAACGACCCTTCCGGGTACAAAAGCCCCACTGTGTCCCTTGTTTCTTGTTTGTAGAAAAAGGCTTTAGTATCTTAGGCCTTCCCTGAGTTCCAAAGAGCAGACTTAAGCATGTACTAATTAGGGACATTCTTAGATTTAGGTATTTGATAAACTTTAAGTTAATTTTTGTGTGTATTGTGGTAGAGGTCCACATTCAGTCTTTTGCGCATAGATATCCAGTCGTCTCAGCATCTTTTGTTGAAAAGACTGTTCTTTCTCCCGCTGCATGGTCCTGGCACCCTTGTCAGAAATCAGTTGAACATAGATGTGTGGGCTTATTCCTGGACTCTGAATTCTATTCCATCATCTGAATTTTGTAATTTAACCTTTTAAAAATCACTTTTGGATTTACTTTAATTTGGCATTTTTATCTCCAAAACTTCCAAAATTATTTATCATTGATTCAGTTGATTGAAATGAGCCAGAATCAAATTTGCTGTGGGAAAAGTTTACTAAACATCAAGAGGGTTTCATAGCAATGTTATTACAATGTTAGACTGAACATCAAGAGGGTTTCATAGCAAAGTTATTACAATGTTAGACTATGTTAGAATTACATGCTTTGCTACTAGAAGCATTTCTAAAGGTATAAATTTATGAGACATTAGGAATCCATTTCAACATATCAGAAAGGGAAATTATGACAAAAATATGAGACACCACATAGCATAAACATACAATATGAATGAATACATGAATAAGGATTTTTAATATTTAACTTTCACAAATTATGTACAATAAGAATAAAATAGTACAATTATGTGTTCAACCTTTCCTGTGGATCTGTTTATCTGCGTTGCAAGGGTTGCTAGGTAATAATTGTACAGTGTTATGGTTATTCTGAATATTTTTCTCACAGTCCCGGATAGTTATTAGGGACAAATGACCACTCTCCGCCATGCTGGCTCACACCATTTTACTGGATAAAACACGATTTCCTTGCAATGCTCTGTCATTCTTCCCTCCCAACTATTCTTCTGTCACAGTCTGTTATATCATCACATTTCTTTGAGAGAAGCGACACATACACACAAAAAGGGGAAAACCTTGACCTGGTTGGCATTGCTGAGGTTCAAAGACCCATCAGAGACAATAGATTTTTCTTTTCTCAACATTCAAGCAAGTCCCTTCCAAGCAGTCACTAGTTATATGGGAAATGTATAGTTGCAAAACTATGATTTTAAAAGGATCTTATATATATATATTTTAAAATTTATTTAGTTTTTATATTTGGCTGCGTTGGGTCTTCGTTGCTGCGCGCGGGCTTTCTCTAGTTGCGGTGAGCAGGGCCTACTCTTTGTTGCGGTGGGCGGGCATCTCATTGCGGTGGCTTCTCTTGTTGCGGAGCACGGGCTCTAGGAATGCGGGCTTCAGTAGTTGTGGCTTGCGGGCTCTAGAGCGCAGGCTCAGTAGTTGTGGTGCATGGGCTCAGTTGCTCCGCAGCATGTGGGATCTTCTGGGACCAGGGCTCGAACCCGTGTCCCCTGCATCAGCAGGCAGATTCTTAACCACTGCGCCACCAGGGAAGCCCTTAAAAGGATCTTTTTGCAGATTTGTTACTTGAGGTATAAATTCACTTTTAGTGTGTCTTCTTCACAGCCCTCAAATTCATTTTAAGATCCTTTATTATACAAGAGCCTAAAGGTGACCAGGCATTTTCCATACCAAGAAAAAATCCTCTGTATGTACAAACATAAAAACATGCTTCAGACAATTAAAACATACAACACATGCTTGGATATTAATGCTTTGAAGAGATGGCTTGGGGTTACAATCACCCAGGTTCTCTCATTAGGAAGTTCTGTGGATCACAGGGTGACAGAATTTTGTTCACTTGAAAGTGAGCCCCAATGGAAAAGAGTAGAAAAATTTATCATTAATACCACTGAAAACTCAGAACAAGAATCAAATAATAAAGGATACCGGTTATAAAACATTTGATCCTCTCACCATGCTCCTCAGCATTTACCTCTGCTTTCTCTCTGCTTAAATGGCAGAGTATTGACACTTAGGGGCTCCCAGGCCCTGCAGTTCTGTCGTTTCCCAGTAGGGGACGATGCTGCATTTAAAAACTGCACCAGTTGCGGCATTAACCCTGGTGGGTCTGGGTTCCTTCTATTTTCAAGACATTTTAAAAACATCTATGAATACTTTTTTCTAAACTCAGAGAAAGTGAGAGTTGAAGAAAAACAGAATTCTTGAAGGATAGTTCTTTTACCCACTATCTTCAGAGGTATTTCTTTGTATGTGACATTCTTGAAGGTTGGTATCAAAGTCCCAAAGTACGAAATGCATCTCGTAAGTCATCAACCTCGTATAGGGGCTGTGGAGAAAAAGAGAGAGTGGATGACGTTGTAAATATTTTTGAAGAAAGTAAGGGGAGAGGGGCTTCCCTGGTGGCGCAGTGGTTAAGAATCCCCCTGCCGATGCAGGGGACACGGGCTCGAGCCCTGGTCTGGGAAGAACCCACATGCCACGGAGTAACTAAGCCCGTGCGCCATAACTACAGAAGCCTACAGCCTGTGCTCTGTAAAGTTTTCATCAGAGGAAAAATAAGGAGAGAATGATAAATACACACAAACACACACAACAATGTGGGAAATATAAGAAAAGGAAGTATAAGTAGCTCCAGGGGTAGATGACTTTGGAGAGAGAAAGAAAATGAGAAGCAAAGAAGCCCCTTAACTTACCAAAAGGATGCGTCGAAGCTGTCTGGACAGACGAACCGAATTTTCATGCAGCCCCTCCCAGGCTTTGAAAGTTCTTTCATGATTTTCCACAAAAGTATTCCAGCAATAAAAATAATCTATAAAAAAAGGGAGGGGGAAGGGGATAGCTCAGATCTCAAATCATGAGGAAAGAAAGAAAACCCTGGCTCCGCCCAAAGCCTTGGGTCCAAGCCATTGGTTCTTTTTCTTTTTTTAATATTTTATTTATTTATTTGGTCTTGCTGGTTCTTAGTTGCGGCAGGTGTGCTCCTTAGTTGCGGCTCGCAGGCTCTTTAGTTGCTGCATGTGAACTCTTGGTTCCGGCATGCGTGTGGGATCTCGTCCCCTGACCAGGGGTCGAACCCGGGCCCCCGGCATTGGGCGCGGGAGTCTTAACCACTGTGCCACCAGGGAAGTCCCAAGCCATTGGCTCTTTTCCTCCAATTCTAGTTGATAATTTTTGGCTCCAAAGGCGAACCAGAACTCCCAGAATTCTGCCCCCCTGATTCCCCCCTCCCGCCCCCCCCCCGATTCCCCGCCCCCCACCCGCCCCGGCTTTTCCCAATCTGAATTGCAAACCGTGCTTTGCTGAGCCGGGCAGAAAAGTCCCTGCGCACCTTTGAAGGTCATGATGGCGATTTGGACCCCAGCGCGGTGCAGCCGCCGCAGCCCCTCGGGCTCCGCCTTGCGGTTCTTGTCGCAGAAGTAGAGGCGCGCTGTGAAGATCCTCAGACTCAGATTGGGGTACCCTCTCAGGAAGTCGGCCACGTGCCGCGCACAGTCGTAGCAGGGGCTCCAAGACGTGAACCAGGTGACACGGTAGCACCGCCCGGGGTCCAGGTCCCAGTCGGAGATGTAGCGGAGGAAGAGCAGTTCCACGTGGCATCCCGCCTGGGGAGAGAGAATAGGGCTCAGCGGAGGGTTACTGACCTTGACCTGCCCTTGACTGCCCTGCCGGTAGCTTTACAGCCATTAATTCATGTCCCTCCCAGGGTGATCTTTTTCTGGGGTGTCTGCAGTTTTGTCCTAGGTTACAGGAAGGTTAAGCAACTGCCGGAAAGGACACAGTGTAAGTGGTGAGCCCGAACACTTTGCACTTTTGGCCCTAGGAAGGGAAAAGCGTCCAGCTTTTCTGTGGAATGGGGAGGATGGAATGAGTTGGGTGGATGAAGGAGCATCATATATCTCAGATTTAATTTTTGTTTGTGAAGTTACTTTTTCTTCCTTGGAGGGGAAGGAAAATGGCTTGGAAGGGCTGTTGATGTAACATTGTGGAAATACACTGGACCACTAAGTGGAGGTCAGAAAATTTAGGGTTAGGAGATAGATTATGAGACTGACAGGTGAGTGTTGTTTTTTAAAATTAATTAATTAATTAATTAATTATTTTTGGCTGCATTAGGCCTTCGTTGTAGTGGGCAGGCTTCTCATTGCACTGGCTTCTCTTGGTGCAGAGCACAGGCTCTAGGTGCGTGGGCTTCAGTAGTTGTGGCTCGTGGGCCCTAGAGTGCAGGCTCAGTAGTTGGGGCACACGGGCTTAGCTGCTCCACGGCATGTGGGATCTTCCTGGACCAGGGATCGAACCCATGTCCCCTGCCTTGGCAGGCAGATTCTTAACTACTGTGCCACCAGGGAAAGTCACTGAGTGTTGTTTTGAGAGAGGTAATAGGCGCCACTGGGACTAAGAGCAATTAAATACAGGCATACCTATATTATTGTGCTTGGCTGTATTGGACTTTGCAGATATTTTGCGTTTTGAAGGTTTGTGGCAACCTGGTCTTGAGTACGTCTATCAGCATAATTTTTTCCAACAGCATTTGCTCACTTTGTGTTTCTGTGTCACATTTTGGTAATTCTTGCAAATTTCAAATTTTTCATTATTATATTTGTTATGGTGATCTGTGGTCAGTGATCTTTATTACCACTATGATTCGCTGAAGGCTTAGATGATAGCAGTTTTTAGCAATGAGCTTTTAAAATTAAGGCATGTACTCTTTAAAAAAAAAATTTATTTGGCTGCGCCGGATCTTAGTTTTGGTGCACGGGATCTTTACTTGTGGTGCACGGGATCTTTACTTGTGGCATGCCGGATCGGTAGCTGCATGTGAACTCAGTTGCGGCGTGGCATGCGGGACCTAGTTCCCCGACCAGGGATCGAACCTGTGCCCCCTGATAGTGGAAGCGCAGAGTCCTAACCACTGGACCGCCAGGGAATTCCCAGCAAGTCCCCTTAATACTGCAGAAAAGTCATTAGTCCCAGAATCTGAAGACCTAGGTTCCATTTCCTGGCATCGCCACTCTTGTGACTTAAACAAGTCACCCAACTCTTGGATCTCCTGATTCCTCATCAGCAGAATGACGTTTTGTTGTGAGGATTAAATGAGAGGGAAGGAAAGGGTTGTTAACACAAAAGCTTTCTATGTTTAGAATGTGTCTTATTACCAAATAAGAAAGAGATTAGAATGTAAAACAATTGCAGTGGGATAATTTACACAATACAAATGGAGGCCAAAAAAATTGGAGAGTAAAACTAACCTTAGAAACTAGCCAGTGTCATTCCACCCATGGATTCCTCCCTGGGATTCCACCAAGACTAGATGTCACTGCATGTTATGAGAGGAAATATTCATTGGCAGAAGAGTATGTGAACCCATCTGGGTTTTGGTGAAGAAGTCTCTTGGAAATGTAATTCTCTGATCTTCAAGTTTCAATGAATGGCTTCCCTGACTTTTCTGAGGCTCACTATTACGTATGTTATTTACTGGCCTACGATCTAGGTGAGCAGGAAGGAATAGAACTCATTTGGAAGACAGAATGGAGTCATTAATTTTTCCTAAATTTTTCTTCCTTAAATTTTAAAAATTCTAAAGCCACAGTTTGTTTTTCCACATTTAAAATTCAGCTTGAATGAGCTGTATATATTCCCCCAAATCAAAAGCTTCTTTCTTTGGATATCTTCTTTAATCTCAAAGGCAATTTGGATGCTGGGGAAAGGAGAGGAAGTTTGGGGGCAGTTATTCTTGGCATTGAAGCAAGGTGTGGCCTTGCTGTGCTCAGCATGATTGGGGAGGACATTAAATGACACCCTTTGGGGTATTTCTATTGTGGTTGCAGGGACATGTAAAAAAGAGATTAGAGGAGTCTAGTGGAGACAAATGAAACAGGCTGAAAGTGGTACCATCAGCAGGTGGCTCTAAAAATGCCCTGCCTGGGAAGCAGGTATTAATTGATACCTTGTTTCGAAGGTGCCCAAAGTCCAGTGAGAAGGAGGTGGCGCTATCCCGCCGCTTCACCACGTAGCACAAGTAGGTTTCATGGCGGCCCTTAGCCCAGCGCACGTTTTTGAAGTGGTAAAGAAACTTCCTCTGCTTCATCAGGAGGCTGTGGGTGAGAGGAGGGAGGAAGTGCAGGAGCACTGCTGATCCTCTGGTCACTCCTGGCTTTCCTTCAGCTTTTTTAAAAAAGAATCTGTAATACTTGGGCCAAACCAGAGGAGATGCTGTTGCTTCCCTTTGTTGGATGCCTGAGATTTAACTGAGCTTGGAATCCATTACAACCCCCTTATCAGGCTTATATTTATAAGACCAGTTGAGACAGCAAGAAACCCAAAGCCATACGCGCTCCCAGGGCAGGCTCCTTCCATGGCTGCCTTCTAGATGCTGATAACTTGGAATTACTAACCTGTTCCCCAGTCCCATACTGATCTTTTCAGGTTTCCCCTCCAACCTCTATCTAAATGTCCAACATGGACCTCAAACTCACGGGGTTAACATAGTATTCCCAAATCGCCCTTTCCTGAGCTGCCTCTTCTCTCCTACCCACTTTCCATCCCAAGTAACCGGGCTAAAAGCTTGGAATCATTTTTGATTCTCCTTCACTCCCCATATTGAATTAGTTCATTAATCATCTAAATTTATTGAGTCAAACTTTCAAATATTTCTGGATTTGCTCCTGCTCTACTTCCTCTGTTCTCTGCTTCAGTCCAAGCTCTACTCTTTCCCTTTATCCATTGTCCTGACCTCTTAACTGGTCTCTGCCCACAGTCCCTTCAAAATAACATTTTCCACGAGGTGCCTGAGAGATCTCACAAAAGCCCAGGTGTGGGCCTGTCATTCTGATACCGAAAAGCCCCTAACTTCCGCTGGTAGAATAAACTCCAAACTCTTTAATGCAGTAAAGCTTTTACATTTGGACATCAATCTACATTTCTAGCCTCGTTTCCTAGTATTTTCTCTTTTCCGCATCACTTCAGCCTCCCCGCCACGCCTGCAGCAGGACCCCTGGCACTAGTCTTTTCTTTCCAGCCACCTGACTGCAAGCTTCCCTGCCTTTTTTTCCACTGGGCAAAGCCTACCCATCCTTCAAAGCCTTAACCACAATTTCAGATCCTTCTCACTGCCACTATGCCAAAATTTCTAGGCAAAATCGAACATTAACAGCAACAAAAAACCCTCCCGTAGTTTCCTACTGTTCTCCGCTTATCCTTATCAAAGCATTCAACCTTTGTTATCAATTGATTGCTACATCTGTCTCCTCAATTAGAATTTCTGTTTTGAGTCAGGAAGTGTCACTTTTTGAGTCATGCTTTTTAAAAGTATGTCAACTTGAATACTACTAAAAAGTAGAAAGTTAAAAATTTTTAAATGTTTAACCAGTATATCTAGTGATAATTAGACATACTATCTAATGACAATTACTGTTAATATACTTACGTTTTTCGTTCTAGTCTTTTTTATAGGCATGTATTTACAGGATTTAGATTAGGCTGATTTCCTGTGTAAATTTGCAATATAATCTAAATATTTTGCAATGTTCTTCACACACGGGGGTTGTGGGCGGAGCGGGTTAGGGGCGGGGCGGATTGCTCTTTGTTTCCCAGCACAGGGTCTTGCATATCATAAGCACTAAATTGAGTTGAATTTGTGGAAATACTCTCTGCTAACACAAGTTTCTTTGTGGTTGTGAACACACCACGAGCTACACAGTGTGGTTGATACCAAAGCATCAGGAGTGAGTGTCCCTGGTTTTTGTCCTTAGACTTTTCCAGAAATGTACTTATCTAATCTGTGGAGATAATGTTGCCACCTAGTGGCACTGAGCAGAAGTGCAGAGGACTTGTCAAAGTAATGACCTAGTCAGTAATTTGAATACGGTTTGCTGGCAAGAGAATTGAAACTTTTTTCAATTTTTTTTTTTTTTTACATTGAGGTATAATTTACATACTTCACCCATTTAAAATGTACAGTTCTATGAATATTGGCAGATGTAAACACCCAAAACTGCTACCACAATCAGGATACAGAACATTTTCCGGGCACCCCTCCTCCCCAAGTTTCCTCACCCAACTTTTCAGTCACTTCTTCCCCTCCCTCCCAGGCAACCACTAGTCTGCTTTCTGCAACTATAAATTATTTTCTAGAATTTCATATAAAGCACACATTATTTCCTCCTTTGTGTCTGACTTCTTTCACTAAGCACGTTATGACTGTGACATTCATTCCTGGTGTTGCATGTATCAGTATAGTTTGTTCTTTTTTATGGCAAAGCAATATTCCATGGCTTAGATACAGCACATTTCGTTTATTCATTCACCTGTTGATGGACATTTGGATTGTTTCCATTTGGGGACTATTGTGAATAAAGCTTCTACATTGATGTACCAGTCTTTGTATGGACATACGTTGATTATTGATATTTTAATAATGAAATACATGAGATAGACCCTGAAGTCAAGTTCTCAAATGTCACTCTTAGTAAGTAGATAAGCAAGGGCTGGAGATTTTTAAAGCTGTTGCAATTTGAATGTCTTCCTCACACACATGAAGGTTATTGGAATCCACTTTTTTTTTCTTTGGCCGTGCTGCAGGGCATGTGGGATCTTAGTTCTCCCCCACCAGAGATCGAACCTGTCCTCCTTGCAATGGAAGCACAATATCTTAACCACTGGGCTGCCAGGGAGGTCCCTGGAATCCACTTTAAATCCTGAGGCAGGGCTTCCCTGGTGACGCAGTGGTTGAGAATCTGCCTGCCAAGGCAGGGGACACGGGTTCGAGCCCTGGTCTGGGAAGATCCCACATGCCGCGGAGCAACTGGGCCCGTGAGCCACAATTACTGAGCCTGCGCGTCTGGAGCCTGTGCTCCGCAACAAGAGAGGCCGCGACAGTGAGAGGCCCGCGCACCGCGATGAAGAGTGGCCCCCGCTTGCCGCAACTAGAGAAAGCCCTCGCACAGTAACGAAGACCCAACACAGCCAAATATAAATAAATAAATAAAAGATGCTGTGAAGATTAATTTTGAAAAAAAAAAAAAATCCTGAGGCAGAGATGGTGATACATCTAAATCACCAGTATATACATTACATATGTGAAACCATATAAAAATTAGTCAATCAGATTTTTAGAATTAAAAATGCACATTTGGGGCTTCCCTGGTGGTGCAGTGGATGAGAATCCGCCTGCCAATGCAGGGGACACGGGTTCGAGCCCTGGTCTGGGAAGATCCCACATGCCGCGGAGCAACTGGGCCCGTGAGCCACAACTACTGAGCCTGCACGTCTGGAGCCTGTGCTCCTCAGCAAGAGAGAACGCGATAGTGAGAGGCCCGCGCACCGCGATGAAGAGTGGCCCCCGCTTGCCGCAACTAGAGAAAGCCCTCACACAGAAACGAAGACCCAACACGGCCATAAATAAATAAATAAATAAATAAATTTTAAAAAGAAAAGATAACTATCTTAAAAAAAAAAAAAAAAACCCAAGCACTCTCTAATGATTTAAATGGAGTATAATCTAGAAAAATTTTTTAAATAAATAAAAAATAAAAATAAAAATGCACATTTGACAGGAATCCGAAATGGATGCTAACAAAGATCTAATAATAATTGGCCTTATCTTAAAGTGATGATGATTTACACGGTGACCACCACAGCACTACCTCTGTTACTATTACGATTGTTAAATAATTAACATAATCACCCTCAGCATAGACCATAAACCGAATACATAATACATGCTTAATAAATACGGGAGTGGAAGAAAAAAAATTCTCTCTTTGGGGCCCAGTTTTAAATAGATTAAGCATAATCTATTCATATCTTATTCATTCATAATTCATATTCATAATCTATACCAGTAAATTCCTTTTACATTTCACCTGTCTTCCTGGGGTGTGTGGATGAGAAGTGGAGGAAGGGGGGACTATATGATGCCCTGCAGGTGGTGTGGGAGCCCTGTTACCATGAGGAGCAAAAGAGTGTCCTGGGAGTATGAGAAAGGACAGGGCATAGATTAAAGAATTCAGATAGCCTTCTATCTCCTACCCCACATGAAAATGCAATAGCTCTGTTTCCATCAGAAGTTACCAGTCACAGTGAAGTAGGTGGCATGACTATGGCCTTGTTAATGAACTATCTTGATCCATCACTTTCTTTAACTATAGCTGGGGGCCTATTTGCAGCACCCTATGCTCCTTTGGTTTCTCTTAAGTGTACGAAGGACTCAGCAGAGACAGTCTGTAAGGCCTGCAGGTTGACAGCTGCGCAGGACAGCTGTGTTCCCTGAGGCAGAACACTGGCTGCATCCCCAGCAATGCAAACCAGAGACAAATGGGTTAAAAATAATCGTGACAAGGTCACCCTCTCCTGCCGTGTGCCATTACTACTGTGCTCTGCAGATAGTATTTTCCTTAATGAAAATCATGTATTTCCCTTTTTCCTCCTGTTGAATTTCATCTCCTTTGCCTTCTCTGACTTTCTCTGAATTTCAGCTCTGATTTTACCATTGCTTTGCATTTCATTATTTACAAGTATCTCCACTGAGCCTTTTTCCTCTCTCTTTTACCTCAGATTAGTTTTCAAAATCTCACTGTAAACTGAGCTGACATTTGACATTTTTGCCCTCAATTTTCTGAAGAACATTGAATCTACCATTAAGATTCTTAGCTCTGTAGTTTAAATTCTTTGTAAAAGAATTAAATTGAGATAAAGTATGGATCAGGTGTAAATTTTCATACATTTGCAATAATCAAAAATAGGAATAGATTAAGTTCTATGAAAATAACATGATTGTCATAAACTTCATGTGAAGACATTGCGAAAATCTTACAAAATACACACTAAAGAAGTAAGTTAAGTCATGTCTGAAGAAATGGAAAGACTAGGTAAATAATAAATGCCATTTAACTGCCTAACAATTGGGCGTATAATATTAAATAAGTTGCTTGACTGATTTATCTCCTTATAATAGTAGACACAGTCATAGTGACCTTCAAGCAATTAATTTTGAATATTGACATTTAAAAAATAATTTCTTGACTGTGTAAATTATTCAGTAACGTCTCCCCAGTAAAGTTTTTCTTCAAGGGGTTTCATAGTTGAATGTTTACAGAATAATTACAGTTACCACTACTGTTAGTATAGTATTGCTATGAGCTTTTCATGATTTCAGTCTCTTTAACATTTGCTTGGTTCATATTACTACCATAAACGAGTTCTAACTGCAAGGACAAGTCAATACATAGTGCAGAAAAGTTCTTTTGACTATGGGAAAAAAAGAGAAAGAGACAGTTGGGTGGAAAGCATGTTAAGATCTGAACAGAAGATGAGACAGAACTAGAAAAATAAATGTGCATCTTGACCAAGCAGATCTTGTGAGTCAGACAGTGACAGGGGAGAAGGGGAGAGTTTACCCATCTGATTACTCAGATTTGCTCTGAGCGAAAGGCCAGCACAGCCACCCACGAGCCGACTGCTTTACCTGTCCATGGTGGACTCCAGCGTGTCTTTCGTGGCTCCCTGAAAGTCTTAGGAAGGGAAGCTTTCCTCCAGCACTGCTGCTGCACTGGCTGACAGTGCATGGGCCCTGACATTCAAATCTGAACCCAGTTCTGTAGGCTCCTCCCCACAGCAACATCACCACCACCAGGTACCCCAGCTGCCTTCCTCCTGTGTGGGTCCAGTGAAGATGGGCGGGGTTTTCATGCGCCGAATCACATAGGTAAAATGATTGAGGGCCACTCTGCCTAATGCAGAGGTTCCTTTAGGGCTGCCTCTTTAAAAGTCCAGTCCGTGCTCCACAGGTAATAAAGATCAGGAGACGGGAGGAGTAGACAGTTTGTAAATTGTAATCATGGTAAAATGATATCTTTAATTTTAGAAGCATAATAATAACCGTAGTGACTTTATTTATTTATAATTTTATTTTATTTATTTACTTTTGGCTGCGTTGGGTCTTCGTTGCTGCGCGCAGGCTTTCTCTAGTTGCAGCGAGCAGGGGCTACTCTTCGTTGTGGTGCGCGGGCTTCTCACTGCGGTGGCTTCTCTTGTTGTGGAGCATGGGCTCTAGGCACGTGGGCTTCAGTAGTTGTGGCACATGGGCTCAGTAGTTGTGGCTTGCCGGTTCTAGAGCACAGGCTCAGTAGTTGTGGCACACGGGCTTAGTTGCTCCGCGGCACGTGGGATCTTCCCGGACCAGGACTTGAACCCGTGTCCCCTGCATTGGCAGGCAGATTCTTAACCACCGTGTCACCAGGGAAGCCTGTAACATTTACTTAAAAGCATCTTGTGTTCCATCAGCCAAAAGCATCTATTCCCTCATTTAATTACACAATATCTCTGAGTCTCAATAGAGATCAGCACTAACTGCTCCTGCTTTGTGGCCGGTCAAGTAAACTCAGTTATATAGGACTTAGGACAGAGATTTTGCTTCCCAAACCACTTCTTTGATTGCTTCACAAGAATTGCTAGAAGACTAGATGATTACACCAAAGGATTTTTGCATAAGCCATGTTTTCCGCAAAAGCCATATATTAATTTGAAGTCAGAAGCAGCAGCATCTCAAAGAACAACAACAAAAAAAGATTTATTTAATCAGAATCAGCATCTAAATGACTGCACTGAACTTGGAAAACAGGTCAGGCTTTTCAAATAAGAGGCTTTAAATTCCTTCCCTCATACAAGCTGGTCTATTAAAGATTTTGCTTCTCCCTCCTACCTGAGGCCATATGCATTCTATTTATTCATTCAATAGACACTTAATACCCACTAGATGATAGAAACTGTGCTGGTGTTACAACAGTGAGCAAAGCAGCAAGGGTTCCTGCTCTCTTCCTGCCTCAAGGCTTTGAATACCATCTATACACTGATGATCCCCCAAATCTGTAGTTCTAGGCTGGACCTCCCCCTTGAACTCAAGGCAAGTATGTCCATCTTCCACCTCAGCATCTCCATCTGGATGTCTGATGGGCATTTCAAACATGGCTGAAACTGAGCACCTGTTCTCTCTCCCAACATGTAATCTGCTCCTCTTGCTGCCTTCCCTGTCTCAACGGCATCAATGGCAATGTCATTCTTCCCATTGCTCAGGCCAACCTGGCCATCTTCTTGACTGCTCTCTTCCTTTTAAATCCCATGCCCGGGGGCAGGCTGGGGGTGGGGGCAGGGAGGGATAGACTGGGAGTTTGAGATTGGCATGTACACACTGCTATATTTAAAATAGATAACCAACAAGGACCTGCTGTATAGCACAGGGAACTCTGTTCAATATTCTATAATAACCTAAGTGGGAAGAGAATTTGAAAAAGAACAGATACATGTATATATACAACTGAATCACTTTGCTGTACACCTGAAACTAACACAACATTGTTAATCAACTGTACTCCAATATAAAAAAAAATTTAAAAAATAAATAAATCCCATGCCCAAATCCTGTTCACTGACCACTTTCACCACCTCCAGGTCTAAACAACCTGGATGGTTACATTCAGCCTCTCAACTGGTCTTCCTTTCTTCAATTACAGACTATTCTCTGCACAGCAATCCTTCCAAAATATTTAATTTATTTATCCTAATTAAAAAAAATTATTTATTTCTTTATTTTATTTTGGTTGCGCTGGGTCTTTGTTGTGGCAGGCGGGCTCCTTAGTTGTAGCATGCGAACTCTTAGTTGCAGCATGCATGTGGAATCTAGTTCCCTGATCAGGGATCGAACCCGGGCCCCCTGCATTGGGAGCCTGGAGTCTTAACCACTGCGTCACCAGGGAAGTCCCCTGAAATATTTTAGCTCATGTCTCTCTGTTCTCAAAACTCTCCATGTTCCCTCATTTTCTCAGTAATAGCCAACATCCTTACAATGGGTCACCAGACCCTCTGCCACCTGCCCCTGCCATACCGCTCTCCTTGCTTGCACAAAGAACACACAGGAGCAAAGAATACTTGCTGGCCCTTCTGCCTGGAATGCTATTCCCCTGTATATTGTTACAGCTTGATCCCTTATCTTTACTCAAATACTCCCTCGTAGTTGAGGCTTTTTCTTGTCCCATATCTAAAATTTCAACTATATCCCATCATCCTGACCTTTCCTTTTCCCTTATCCTAATGTATATTTCTCTTTAGCACGCATCACTTAAAATACAGTGTTGTCTACATTGATTGAGTCTTAGGTCCATGAGAGGAGGATTTTTTGGTCTGTTTCTTTCTTACCCACATGGAGGAAAAAGTACATAGTACCTGGTATAATAGACACTGAAAAAAATGTTGAATGAAACCAATAAGGATCTCATGGAAGTTAAATTCAAGTGGGGAAGAGACATTAATTAAGTAATTGCATTCACATGTAAATATATAATTAAAACAGTGATGTTTGATATGAAAGAAAAGTACACATCTCATAACGAGAGACCTAACTGGCCGAGGGACCGGTGAGAGCGCTCCTGGTTGGGAGGTGGTGACAGCTCGCCTCTCAGTCAAGATCCTGTTTAGATTATGGGAGGAAGGGAGTATATGGAAGGGAGTATATTTCTTCTCTACATTCCATGCCCAACTCAGAAACTTTCTAATCACATCCTTTGTTGAACCATAGAACTCTACCCTTCCCTATTTGTCCTACACCTGTCCTCACCCCATCAATACCAGGACTTTAAGGGGAATTTCTAAAGTGAGCGTTAATTCAAATAACAGCTAATGCTTTGAATTCTTATAATGGTTAGGCTTGTGCCGAGGCTTTAAATAAAAGCTAGGCAAATTTAGGAAAACTGGTGGTGGGGGCATTCTCTTGTAAGCTCCTGAGTTGTGATCAAGGTCACTGATTCTCTGGATTACGAATTCTTTGCTCCAGTGTGGGTCCCCAGCGGGGGTTGGCATGATGCTAGTTCACTCTAAAGGACTCTCTGGGAGAGGGTGGATTGAATGTGGGGCAAGCCTCACTTCCCTTTACAATCACTTTCCTCCAGTACAACCACACTAAACTGTAAAGGTGCAGCAGGTTTAAATATTTATTTCTTTATTTGGCTGCATGCAGTCTTAGTTGCAGCACTCAGGATCATTCGTTGCAGCACGCAGGCTCAGTAGTTGCGACATGCGGGCCCTCTAGCTCTGGTGCACGGGCTTAGTTGCCCCGCAGCACGTGGGATCTTAGTTCCCCGACTAGGGGTCGAACCCTCTTCCCCTGCTTTGGAAGGTGGATTCTTAACCACTGGACCACCAGGGAAGTCCCAAGGTACAGCAGGTTTTATCAAAGCTTTGGAGAGCCAAAGGGAATGATACATGTGAGAGAAGTCACATACATTAATTCATTGTCATATACATCAATACATTTATTATAGCTTTTTATAGTTTGAATATTTGCAAGGAATTAAACTCTACACAGGAGCTCTGCTCATGACCAAACCCCACTCCTAGCCTTGCTCACCTGTCTTCACGTCCACTCCTCTGTTACAAAACCCTACCCTGTGTTGTCATGGGTTATTCTCATCCAAGGATCTAAGCTTCTTCTCTATACATTCTTTTCTCCAAGTCTAATTATCTGTGGAATAATTCCTCAGGGCACCAGAAAGACAGGAGATGGTCACCTTTGGCATAGAACAGATGAGTGAGGAACATAGGGACGGAGACTTATCAAAATTCCTCTAAAGGGAATTCCCTGGCGGTCCAGTGGTTAGGACTTTCACTGCAGAGGGTGCGGGTTTAATCCTTGGTGGGGGAACTGAGATTCCACAAGCCCTGCAGCACAGCCAAAAAAAAATAAAACTAAAGTTCCTCAGCAGAAGACAAGGTGCGATCATCCAAGGGCATGTAAAAATGTGATCCTTTGTTTCCTCAGATATGAGTTGCACTTTTATCCTATTATCCACCGATTGTCCAGAGAATAACACAAACACACACACACACACACACACACACACACACACACCCCCTTCCAAAGAATAAATATTAATTCTCAGAGATGGTAACATCTCTAAATCCAAAAACTAGAAAAAAATTTCCTAGCTGCCCCAATGGGAAGACCCTCATTGATACTGCAGGTGATAACGTCACATGATTAGGCAAAACTGTATTGCTCCTTTTGTATATTCTCTCTTTTCAAATTATGACCTTTTGTTCCGGCCAGAAATAGGAAAATAGGCCCATTGATGATGCACATGCTTCTCTTTTGTTTAGTTTTGGTTTGGTTTGGTTTCTTGGATTTTAACCTTTTCCCCCCCTTGGCCGCACTGTGCGTGGCATGTGGGATCTTATTTCCCCGACCAGGGATCCAACCCATGCCCCCTGCAGTGGAAGTGCAGAGTCTTTAACTACTGGACTGCCAGGGAAGTCTCCAACCACTTTTAAATGCACAATTCAGTGGTATTAATTGCATTCATAAAGTGCAACCATCGCCACTATCTGTTTCCAAAACTTTTCATGACCCCAAAAAGAAAACCCATAATCATTAGGCCAAAACTCACCATTCCCCCCACCATCCAACCCCTGGTAATCTCTGTGAACTTGCCTATTCTAAACACTCATAAGTGGAAACATACAGTCTTTGTCTTTTTGTGTCTGCCTTATTTCATTCTGCGTAATGTTTTCAAGACTGATCCATGTTACAGCATGCAGCAGAACTTCATTCCTTTTTATGGTCAGCCTTACTTCAAAACCCATGCAATTGCTGTCATGCTGGTAAAATCAAGCCTGCAGATCTTATCCGTTGATGATATCAGTTTAGAAAACTTCATCAGAGCTGCACAGAGGGGTTTTTCCCCCATATTACTGTGTCTTTAGAATTGGGTTTGGCTGCATATGTCAGGCAAACTCAATAGATTGCTTATGCAAGATACAATTTCCCTCCCACATAGAAAATGTAGACTGTTGGCCTAGTGAGTAATTAAATCTAAATCTAATTGAAGCATGGACTTTGGAGCTCTTTGTTTTGTCAAAAGAGTCTCTGTTGGCCATTTTTAGCCAGGATGTTTTCCCATCTCTCAGTTCAATGATGGAACGTGAGTCTTAGCCAAACACTACATATTGGGAAACATACAAGACCAGGCAGTATGGGAGAGAATAGAGAAAGGTGGCCATCAAGTCAGTTCCTCCAAATTAGTTTCCAAAGCACAATTATCTGTGGATATTTATTCTATTTTATAAGTTAGATTTGATAGGGTTGGCAGAATCTAATAAACACAAAATAGTCAATGTACATTTTTGTATCCTATCTCCTGTTTTGAAAATCTTACTTTTCAGTGTATAGGCCACATAAAGAAGATTCTCTCCAACATACACAAATGTTTTAGATATCCAGTACTTGAAAATGAAGGTGCTAGGGAGGAAAAAAAATCTACTGTGTTTGTTTTGATGTTCTATCCTTTCGGGGGCAACTCAAAAAGTGCTTCTATAAGTAATTTATAAAAAGCATCTTTGAAAACTGAAATTCATTCAGTATTTATTGAAGGCCTATTATGAGAAAGCTGAGCTTTGAAAGGGAACAATTATGCACATTATAGTTCAAGGAATTTATAATTTTGTTTAAAGCTTTAAAATAGACAATACTGGGACTTCCCTGGTGGTCCAGTGGTTAAGAATCTGCCTTCCAATGCAGAGGACACGGGTTCGATCCCTGGCTGGGGAACTAAGATCCCACATGCCATGGGGCAACTAAACCTGTGCGCTCTAGAGCCCGTGCGCTGAAACTACTGAGCCCACGTGCCGCAACGAAAGATCCTGCATGCCGCAACTAAGACCCAATACAGCCAAATAAATAAATAAATAAATAAAAATAAAATAGACAATACTTAAAATGACAATATAAAAAAATTAAATGTCAATATAAGACTAAAATAAAAATGACAGAATCATAGCATCTCAAAGTTGAAGGGACCTTAGCGTTCATCTAGCCCTGTGCTTCTCAAAATGGGATACACATATCTTTACACCTAAATTTGAGTACATGGCAATATATCAGGGAGTAGGTCAAAACTACAAGATAAACAGGTCATGTTATCCTAGAGCATAAAAGTTTTCCAAAGATATGGGGAAAATAGTGTTTGTATTTAAAATTATTTAGAGTAGAATATAATATGTATGTTAGTTTTCCTTACACTTATGCTTTTCCCCATTACCCTCTATCACTCCCATTTAAAAAGTAAAAGTCCTCATGACATGGAAGGTTTCAACAATTTTTATTCTCCCCATATGGAGACTAAGCCCACATCTGGCAGGCCCACAGGCAAATAGAGCATCATGTAAAATGTTAAAGAGAAAACATAGATTCCAGGGAAATTTCAGCCCAACATGGGGGGCGGTTTGAGATTATAGCCTCAGATACTCAGCATTTCTTATTTTACTCTTCTTTATAGGACAGTTTAATGGGAAAAACAAATAGAGAACCAATGATTCCACAATTCTTTGTAGAGAATTTTTGCTAAAGCATCCCAAACAGTGGTCTCCTACCCTCTTGTCTAATCCCATTAACAGGACACCATTGCCCACTCGGTGCCATGAGTTCAGAGGAAGGAGAGACTCCATAATCTAAAGCTTCATAATAGACCTAGTTCTTTTTTTTTCTTTTATAAATTTATTTATTTATTTATTTTTGTCTGAGTTGGGTCTTTGTTGCTGTGCGCGGGCTTTCTTTAGTTGCGGTGAGCGGGGGCTACTCTTCGTTGCGGTGCACAGGCTTCTCATTGCGGCGGCTTCTCTTGTTGCAGAGCACAGGCTCTAGGTTCGCAGGCTTCAGTAGTTGTGGCACATGGGCTTCAGTAGTTGTGGTCCACGGGCTTAGTTGCTCCACAGCATGTAGGATCTTCCCAGACCAGGGCTCGAACCCATGTCCCCTGCATTGGCAGGCGGATTCTTAACCACTGTGCCACCAGGGAAGCACTAGACTTAGTTGTTGATTGAGACTCTGATGAATGGATAAAATTTTAATAAATAAAGAGTACAGAGCAGAGAGTTTCCGGAGAACAGTCTTTGAAGATAGGCTTGGGCCCTACAACTGGACCTTTCACCTGTGAAACACATGACACTGGGAAAGAATTGTTCGCAAAGTCATTCCAAGAATCTACTTAGCTTTACTGTGTGAGTGAGAAAGCATGGTATCTGGAATACATGAATATGCTTGATAAAATTTCTCATCCTCTCTCCAAGTGGCAGAAACAACATAAACAAAGGCAGAACTGTAGGAATGGGCTTCCTATGTTTTAGTAACGAGTCGCTTATTCTGGTTTGAGTGATGGCTCATAACAAAACAATAATGACAGATGAAAATGAGATGACATTCACAATTCATATAAGCTGCTTAAGGAATGCTTTCTAACAAAGTGGAGACTTAAATAACTTGCATAATGGCTGTAAAAAAATTATTAAAGAGGCATGATAGCATTTTTCATCCCTGGAGATTTGGAGTTAGTGAGATTAAAAGAAACAATTTTGTGAGGTTTCCTTCAGCTATTTTGAAAGTTATTTTCCTTACTAACTACCTTCTCCCCTCACCAACTTCTCTTGAAAAGTTAAAAACCACAGAAACAACATGACTTGGAAATTGTGCCTCTGGTGGCTGAGTTAAGTCTTGGACATCTGGACTTCACCATGGGTAACCTTCATGAGAAGAACAAAACAAGGTGCTGGGGTTTCATTATGGCCAGTGTGTGAGGCCAGACGGCCCCCTGGGAATTCTTCAGGGTATCCATTCCTGTGTCTGAGAGATGAGATGCTCAGACAATGACTCCCCAGACCACTATTTTTGGACACCAGGTAGATTGTTCAATATGATACTTTGTTGTTTTTGAAAAGAGCCCAAAAAGGTTTCCGCGTGGGTTAAAGTGTGGTTTTTGGAGTGCTTCAACTTCTGCATTTCCCAATTTTTGTTTTTCTCACTTTACTGCCAGGCATATTACTGAATTTCTCTGGGGGTATGAAGAAGTTGAGGGACATATACAGGAATTACTCACTCGGCTTCTGCTGTGCAGCTGCCCAGGACTTATTGAGGTTGAGAGAACAAATAAATATTCATCAAAAGCCTGGGGCTGGTCAAAGGTGTAAAAGAGTTATTTTTGATGGGGACATTAACCAGAGCTTCACTGATCACACACATACAAGAAAGAATAAAAAGTTAGGTTTCTATAATCAAACATATGAAAACTTGAATTCTGTCTCCACCATTTCCTAGTGAATTGTGTTTGGGTGTTGCCTGATGCCATATGTTTTTTACTTTCCCCATGTATAAAATGTGAATAAATAATAGTAATAATAGCTAACCTTTTTTGTGCACTTAATTTATGCCAGGTTCTTTGCTGAGCATGTTGCATATATTATCTCATTTAAGTCTAAGAGGTAGGGACTATTATCTCAATTTTCAGATGTGAACACTGAGGCCCAAAGAGTTGAAATCATTATCTTACGATTGCTAAAAATAATTTATAATCAGTGGCTCTGCATGTGGCCTAGTGCATGGAAGGTATTCTATAAGAACAACTACTTTTATAAAATAGTATCTTCTAGGGACTTGCCTGGTGGCACAGTGGTTAAGAATCCACCTGCCAATGCAGGGGACACGGGTTTGAGCCCTGGTCCGGGAAGATCCCACATACTGTGGAGCAGCTAAGCCCGTGCGCCACAACTACTGAGCCTGTGCTCTAGAGCCCACGAGCCACAACTACTGAGCCCGTGTGCCACAACTACCGAAGCCTGCACACCTACAGCCTGGACTCCGCAACGCGAAGCCACCGCAGTGAGAAGCCCGCGCACTGAAACAAAGAGTAGCCCCCGCTCGCCCCAACTAGAGAAAGCCCGCACGCAGCAACAAAGACCCAGCACAGCCAAATAAATAAATAAAATTTAAAAAAAAAAGTAGTATCTTCTAATAGCTGATAATATTAAGGAGACCAGATACTTGAAAAAATAAATTATTGTCATCAAAGTTAACTCCTCCCATGGTTCAAAGTTTTCTGATTAGCAATAAAATATGAGTGCATAATTTTGAGGTTCTCATACTTTGAGGTTTGAGCAAGTGTATAAAATTGCATGTTCCAGTGTTTAATCCCTGCAGATTTTTTTTGACTCAGTGATTCTGGAGTGCAGCCCAGGACTCTGCGTTTTCAACAAACACCCATTAATTCCAAGCAGGTAGTTAGTTTACATCGGCCTAGTAGACCTCTAAAGTCTTCCCCAGCAGTAAAATTCTATGATTATGTGACTTTATATACTTTTGAAAAAGTGTGTGTGTGTGTGTGTGTGTGTGTGTGTGTGTGTGTGTGTGTGATGTGTTTGTTTCCTTCCTTAGTAAGCAATTGAAATGCCAGGGAAAATGAGAAGTGCTCCAAATAACATGCAGGTCTTTCTCTTTGTGGGTATGTGTATTCCCAAGACCAAATTCCATAGTATTTGTTTGCTCAGTGATGTAGTATAAGGAGTGATGTGATTTCATTGGTAGAGATAATATTTTTTAAAATAATTAATTAATTAATTAATTAATTTTTGGCTGTGTGAGGTCTTCGTTGCTGCGCGCGGGCTTTCTCTAGTTGTGGTGAGCAGGGGCTACTATTCATTGCGGTGAGCAGGCTTCTCCTTGCGGTGGCTTCTCTTGTTGCAGAGCCCAGGCTCTAGGTACGCGGGCTTCAGTAGTTGTGGCACGTGGGCTCAGTGTTGTGGCTCGCGGGCTCTAGAGCTCAGGATCAGTAGTTGTGGCGTACGGCCTTAGTTGCTCTGCACCATGTGGGATCTTCCCGGACCAGAGATTGAACCTGTGTCCCCTGCATTAGCAGGCGGATTCTTAACCACTGCACCACCTGGGAAGTCCTGGTAGAGATAATCTTGATAAAAACAGCTCTAAAATGAATAAGGGACAGGTTCTGAAGTAAGGATAGCAGATTAAATGTTACCTGCAGAACTGCTATTCTCTACTCTGTCTAGTGACCAACACTCATTGGTATCAGATCATCCCCTCTAGGAAGCCCTGGCACCATTCTTCCTCCTTGGCTCTCACCTTTTTTGAAGATCTGTGTTGATCACTGCCTTCTGCAATAATCATTCCATCACTACTAATTAGATCACATCACCTTTTCTTAAAAAAAAATATTTATTTATTTTATTTATTTATTTTTGGCTGCGTTGGGTCTTAGTTGCGGCACGGGGGATCCTTTGTTGCGGTGTACGGTCTCCTCTCTAATTTTGGTGGATGAGCTCCAGAGCTCAGTAGCTGTGGTGCACAGGCTCTCTAGTTGTGGCGTGGGCTCCAGAGTGCGCGGGCTCTGTAGTGTGGCATGCGGGCTTAGTTGCCCCATGGCATGTGGGATCTTAGTTCCCTGACCAGGGATCAAACCCTCATCCCCTGCATTGGAAGGTGGATTCTTAACCACTGGGCCACCAGGGAAATTCCCACATCACCTGTTGATTTAACTAAATTCAGTATCTTTGAGGTTTGAGAAACAGCTACTTGATATCAAATAGTCCCAAATTCCTTAGTGTGTGAACCTGGTTTCCTCCCCACAACAAGAACCCCATGTTTTTCACCACCCCCAACCCATCCACACATTGGCTATACGCACCACCAAGATCTCTTCAGTTTGTTACCAGAGGACAGGAAGAGTTAATTTCCTCAGTGCAATTAGAAACTCAGTACACTCAGCGCCTTGGTTACTTTATTAAGCATGGCCCTGCCTCTCACATGTCCTGGTTACTTTAGACCTCCATCCACAGGTTCCTTAAAGGAGGTATGGCTACAACATAAAAAGTAAAGTAGAAGTTCTTCCTATTAGTAATTCATGTCCTATACAGATAACCTTAAATCCTGATTATGGCAGACACAAAAGGCCACACAGTGTACGATTCCACTTATATGAAATGTCCAGAGTAGATAAATCCAGAGAGGCAGAAAGCAGATTGATGGTTATTCAGGTGCTTGAGGGAGCAGGGAATAGTCATTACTGCTTAATGGATATGGGATTTTCTTTTCAGGGTGATGAAAAAAGTTTTGAAGATAGATAGAGGGGGTAGTTGAACAACAATGTATGCGCTAAATGTCACTGAATTTTATACTTTAAATGGTTTTTTTTTTTAAATAAATTTATTTATTTTATTTATTTATTTTTGGCTGTGTTGGGTCTTCGTTGCTGGACGTGGCCTTTCTCTAGTTGCGGCGAGCGGGGGCTACTCTCCGTTGCGGTGCATGGGCTTCTCATTGCGGTGGCTTCTCTTGTTGCAGAGCACAGGCTCTAGGCACGTGGGCTTCAGTAGTTGTGGCATGCGGGCTCAGTAGTTGTGGCTCGCGGGCTCTAGAGCGCAGGCTCAGTAGTTGTGGCGCACGGGCTTAGTTGCTCCACGGCATGTGGGATCTTCCCGGACCAGGGCTCGAACCCGTGCCCCCTGCATTGGCAGGCGGATTCTTAACCACTGCGCCACGAAGGAAGCCCTAAATGGTTATTTTTTTTTTTTAATTTATTTATTTATGGCTGTGTTGGGTCTTCGTTTCTGTGCGAGGGCTTTCTCTAGTTGCGGCAAGTGGGGGCCACTCTTCATCGCGGTGCACGGGCCTCTCACTATCGCGGCCTCTGTTGCTGCGGAGCACAGGCTCCAGACGTGCAGGCTCAGTAATTGTGGCTCACGGGCCTAGTTGCTCCGTGGCATGTGGGATCTTCCCAGACCAGGGCTCGAACCCGTGTCCCCTGCATTGGCAGGCAGATTCTCAACCACTGCGCCACCAGGGAAGCCCCTAAATGGTTATTTTTATGTCATGTGAATTTCACCTAAGTAAAAAATTTTAAGAGTCCTGATTAATTCAGAGACTTCAAGGGGCTGAACACCTGGAAAAAGGGTGAGAGTGATGATGGGTATTCTCTCAGCTGTTGGTATGTGAAAGCAAAGGAGAAAGTCCGTAATAAGAGAGGCAAAGGTGATATATACCCTGGAATAGAGAGGAAGAAAGAACAGAAACGGGAATGGGAAGAAAGAACCCAGACAGAAATGGGAAATTCAGTTGCTTACAGGGTGCTTACAGGGAACTGAAGGCTATGGGTGGGACTGTACAAACTTAAGCATCTCTCTGTCCCTGAACAAGAGGAAACACAGTATAAATTAAAGCATTGCATTATCTCTGATCAAAAATAAAAGCTGAAAAGAAAACAAGAAAACATGTGCCATTGTAAGAGGTGAAAGTAGAAACAAGTTGAGTAATAAAGATGCTACTCTAATCTCACTGATGGAAGAGACCATGTGTTACGCATCTTTGTATCCCCAGCACTGTGCCAGGCTCAAAAGTTGTTGACCTAAAGATAATGACTGACACTGACATGGGGGCCTATGTGCCAAGTGCTATTCTTTCTTTAAAAAAAAAAATTTTATTTATTTGGCTGCATCGGGTCTTAGTTGTGGAATGTGAGCTCTTCATTGTGGCATCTTTCATTGCAGCGGACTCGGGCTCAGTAGTTGCGTCTTGTGAGCTCTAGAGTGTGTGGGCTTAGTGGCCCCGCAGCATGTGGGATCTTAGTTCCCCGACCAGGGATCGGACCCGCGTCCCCTGCATTGGAAGGCAGATTCTTAACCACTGGACCAGCATGGAAATCCCCCAAGTGCTATTCTAAACATCTAATTCGTTTGATCTTAAAATAGTCCCCAGGGTTCAAAGACATTGTGCTCTCCTTTTACAGATGAGGAAACTGAGGCACAGAAAGGTTAAGCTCACAATGATGGAGTCAGGATTGACACCCATGTGGCCTAGCACAGAGTTTGTGCTCTGAAACACTTTCTCAATTTCCTGAAGAAATCAAAGAAACCATGATGAAAAGGTTGACTAAACTAATTCTCCATCCTTCTGAGAAGAGGAAAAACATGATGATCTTTGGCATTTCGCATGTTCTTCCATGTTCTTGTAACCAAATCCATGGCTCACAACTACTGGCTGTCTCCACAGAATTCCAGAGAAGCACAGTTGCTGGGTAGTGCGTGTGGTGTATGAAAGCAAAACGGTCGCCTGCAGTGTAGATTCCCTTACAAACCTTTAGCAAGCTAGTAAACTACCTCTGATTTCTAAACAAGATGTTATTGAGTTTTCCTTTTGCAACTGAATGAGCATTAACCTCAGTTTTAGACTTGGTTCAGGCATGGTTCTGCCCCACTAAACTTTATCCAGTCAGTGGGGCTCTTCATTTCTCTAAACCTTGTTCCCTGTCTGAAAAATAGGAACAATGATCCCTCTGCTGCCCACCTCACAGGGTCACTCTCAAAATGAAATAATGATGTTTATTAAAATGAATGAACAAACAAAACACCTGGCAGAGCAGTAGACTCCAACATGTGAGGGAACTTTGGCCGCAACAAGGACTGAAGAGTTCAGGGCCGGGAGCTCAAGGCCAGGACGTCTCCCGAAGGCTGTTGGTCAAGCTGTATAGGTTTCTGGCCAACCAACTCCACCTTCAGCCAAGTTGTGCTGAAGAAGTTGTTCATGAGTTGCTCCAACCAGCTGCCCCTGTCCCTTTCCTGGATGGTTGGGAAGATGAAGTTTCCTGGCTGGGAAGACAGAATGGCTGTGGTTATGGGAGTTATACCCGACGATGCGCGTGTCTCAGTATAACCCCCAAACTGATGATGCACACCTGCCCAAAGTTCAGGTGTGCACTTCAGGGGAGCAGCCGCGCCCAGAGTTGCATCCCAAAGGCTGAGCTGCATCCCCAAGGCCAGAGGCAAGATCCTTACTTTCCACCACCTGGCTCTGGATTCCCCCAAGAGCTGTGGCACCGTCCTGCCCTCCTGTCCTCTCAAGGGTTGCAAGGTGTTCAGGTGTCTGGGCGAGGTCCAGGGAACACCGCACAGCTCCACCCATCCTGTCTGCTCTCCAAGCACCAGAGGCCGACCCGCCAGCCGCTGCTACAAAAACGAACCTGCCCTGCTAAAAGATTTTTGGATACTTAAAAAATTAAATTTAAATTAGGAAGCTCAGGACTTCCCTGGTGGTGCAGTGGTTAAGAATCCTCCTGCCAATGCAGGGGACACGGGTTCGAGCCCTGGTCTGGGAAGATCCCACATGCCACGGAGCAACTAAGCCCGTGCACCACAACTACTGAGCCTGCACTCTAGAGCCTGCGAGCCACAACTACTGAAGCCCGAGCGCCTAGAGCCCATGCTCCGCAGCAAGAGAAGCCACTGCAGTGAGAAGTCCGCCCACCACAATGAAGAGTAGCCCCCGCTCGCCGCAACTAGAGAAAGCCCACACACAGCAACGAAGACCCAACACAGCCAAAAATAAATAAATAAAATAAATAAATTTATTTAAAAAAAAAAAATTAGGAAGCTCAAACTGTTGAGAAACTAACATCGGTGGCATTGTACACCCTTAGCAGGCTTCCATACCTCTCCACGCAAAAGCTAATCCACAAGGGTCATCTCACTTTGTCACAAGAGAAAGAAAGAAGAGAGTCAACCTACTCAAGGACAGTTAGGGAGAAACCAGTCGGCTTAACTAGGAAAAAAGTCCCATAGTTTTACTACATAATAGTCTTACAGGCGCCAAACCTTTGAATACATGGTCTTGTTAATCCCCAGAACCGCTCATAAGGCAAATGTATCACCACCAATTTACAGTTATAACAGAGGTTATTACCTTAGGACCACACAACGTGGGTGCTACATCAGGACTGGCCCGGAAACCAATATCAATTCTTTTATATTACTTGAAACAAACAGGATGATACAAATGCACCTGATTTAGGGTCTGGATGCCCCATGTTTAGATGATATATTTTTTTAGTTTGTTTTTTTTTTACATGGCAAGAGAAATTATTCTTGTCCTATGTCATTAGAACATACTGTGATTCTTCTGAATTGTAATTTAATTATTCATAATTAAATTTAATTTTGCATTTTTGTACTTTAATTATCAGTTTATTACACAATGCAGGTCTTTCGATCCTGGGTAGCTAATGGCACAGAAAAGAGCATAGTTGTTTAACACAATTAAGTTATAGCTCACCTTCCAACAAACAAATTGGTTTCTCTTAATAGCCAATTAAGGAGCTGCCGTGCATGATTTTATATGAACATTTTTGAAATACTTTTTTGTTTTCACATTGATTTTGATGTTAATATTACACATTTTCATAGGCTGATTTGTTTTTATATTACTTTATTTTCCTTCCCCCCTAAATCTCACCCATTTTCAAGAATGAATGAATATATGAGTGTTTTTCTGTGCAATTCTCACTACTCTCATTGTAACTCCTTGTGTTTGACCATTTGGGACAGAACAACATATTAGGAAAACATATAATGACACAATTGATACCTCAATGCCCATCAATCCCTTAAGTATAATTCAGGTTATTTTCCATTAAAATATTTCCTTATACTTGCTCAAAGTGCAACTATTACTTTTTAGAAGAGTTGGGGGGAGGTGAGTCTCACAAACGTATGAGATCATTCCGAGTTCAACCCTTATTGATTGGTATGGAACTCCGATAATGTACTCCCCAAAACTACAGAGTACAGATTTATGGCTGGGTAAACACAGAGAAGAAAGGAAAAGGGAATGAAAGAGGAAAACGCCAGAGACAGAGAAAAGAATTTCAGGACCCCGGGTTAAGAAAAAGCTAGAATCTTACTGAAAGTGATTGGACAAATTGAAAGAAAAAAAACAACAACCTGTTATCAGCTATTTTTAAAACCATTGAGGGTTTGAGGTGAAGTGAAGCTCATTTTGTCAACAGGAAGCTATGGGCTCTGCACCTCTATTTATATAATAAACAACATTTGCTTTTCCATCTTGGGTTCTGCCCAGAAGTTGTCGTCTGAGGCTGCTTCTGGCTCTGGTTGACTGGTTTTTAGAAAAAAAAAACCAAACTGTGGCCACCTGTTCCTCTCTCTACCACAGAGAAAGTCAAGTCACTTTCGCTGGTGTTTGGTTAGTGAAAAATGCTAAAACACACAAGGATTTCCATTTTTAAATTTATTTATTTATTTATTTATTTGGCTGCATTGGGTCTTCGTTGCTGTGCGCGGACTCTCCCTAGTTGCGGCGAGCGGAGGCTACTCTTTGTTGCGGTGTGCAGGCTTTTCATTGCAGTGGCTTCTCTTGTTGTGGAGCACGGGCTCTAGGCGCACGGGCTTCAGTAGTTGTGGCACGCGGGCTCAGTAGTTGTGGCTCTCGGGCTCTAGAGCGCAGGCTCAGTAGCTGTGGTGCACAGGCTTAGTTGCTCTGCGACATGTGGGATCTTCCCAGACCAGGGATGGAACCCATGTCCCCTGCATTGGCAGGCGGATTCTTAATCACTGCGCCACCAGGGAAGTCCCAAGGATTTCAATTTTTATTGGAGTGTTGTATTTTTAACCTAATCTTTGCCTCCCTGAATTTGACTAAACTCTAAGCACAGTCCTGCCCCACCTCCACTGTGCTGCTGATGTTCATTCTACCCTGTAAGGTTCCAGATGGATCGGTATGGAACTCAGGTCCTCTTCACCACACTTTGCAAATTCCCTTCTCCCAGACAGATTTGTGAATTCCCAGAGCCTCTGGGTTCCCCTGCTCTGATGTCAACCCATCATCCCTCTGCCATCTCCTTATCCCCCTTATCTGGTACTCTTCCAACTTCTGTTTCTTCTCAGATGTCTCTGTTAACTGTGTTACAGCTGCTTCAGTACAGAAGGAAGGTGAACCTTAAGAGACTGCCAGTTGCTTGCACCTCTGACCAGGTGTAAAGTATTTGGCTAAACATCAGCTTTCACCACGAGTGCCCGAGGCAGAGGAGGGAGGAGCTTGTGGCTGGCAACACGTACTGCTTGAGGTCATCAAAAGTGGGGAGACAGCTTGGGGTTTGCACCATCTGAGTCAAATGAATACTTAGAGAAAGTGTGCAAGGAGCTCTTTTAGAGAGTATAGTGCACACTTGAATTTCCAGAACTTCTTCATTCAAGGAGGAAGGAGAATTTTCTTTAATCGGAAGCATGAAATATGGGAAAAGGTTAGGCTCAGAGCAGGATCAACTCAATTTTGGAAGAGAAAATAAGAGTAAAACTTTTTTTTTTTAGGTGAGGTGAGTAGGCAGGTGAGTCTCTTCAAGGTACCAGGAAGGCATTCAGTCACAAGATGCTTAATGGTACTTTTACCCAATCTGTTAATTGCAACATTAAAGATCCATTTTTTAGTTCAAATAACTCTTTTTCATCAAGTTCCTTGTTTAAGAAGGTTGTCATTTGTGTTCACCAGGAAAAAAAAATATTATTACCATAAAGAGTGAAATGTTTTCACATCCTTTTATGGGGAGGATCAAGGAGAGAAAACTAGAACGTCGGGAACTGAAATGGGTCGAGAGTAAAATGCAGCAAGAAGGAGGTGAATGGAATTCTGCAAACGGGGAAGAAAGGACAGAGGGAAAGAACTAGGATCAAAACCAACCCCCCAAAACTGCCCTGGGACTGTTCTTAGAGGAAAGTTATGAGGGAAAATAAGCCTTTGTAAGAATAAGGAAAGAAAGGACGGAAAGTGAGTTAGAAGTGTTGGTTTACATATAGAGAAGAGTACAAAAGGCAGAGGATATCAGAACAGTGAGAAACGGCAAAGCACAGGAATTTGATGATGCAAAAGAAAAGCGAGGGTGAAGCGCAAAACTTCACCCAGTAAGACTAAAGGAGGCAGAAAAGAAATGGAATTTTCTGGAGGACCTAGGAGGGGACCACGTCTGGGGGAGAGTAAAGAAATTTGTAATGTTGGAGAACCAGTGGTCAAGTTGTGGAGGGAAGGAGGAAACAATGGAGAAGAGCAGAACAGAGAAACGTGAGCGATGCTGCTACTCAGCTTTCAAAATGGGATAAAAGCCTAAGTTCAGGCCTTCTTTCTTTTTTTTTTTTTTTTCAATTAATTAATTAACTTATTTATTTTTGACTGTGTTGGGTCTTCGTGCGAGGGCTTTCTCCAGTTGTGGCAAGCGGGGGCCACTCTCCATCGCGGTGTGCGGGCCTCTCACTATCGCGGCCTCTCTTGTTGCGGAGCACAGGCTCCAGACGCACAGGCTCAGTAGTTGTGGCTCACGGGCCTAGTTGCTCCGCGGCATGTGGGATCCTCCCAGACCAGGGCTCGAACCCGTGTCCCCTGCACTGGCAGGCAGATTCTCAACCACTGTGCCACCGGGGAAGCCCCAGGCCTTCTTTCTAAACATAGAAAAAGAAATAACCAGACCAAAGACCACTGTCTTCTGAGAAGGAAATTGGGAACATTTATTTTAAATGTTTAATTTGCAATATACCCAATACTGGGATTGGGGTGCTTTCTGGGGGGAGTGCCACCTCTCGTTCAATAGGCAATCAGAGGGTCAAGTTCATGAAGAGACTCAAATGATTCTTGGAAACTGTGCCTATGAGATGCCTCTACAGTGGCTACAATGTCCATTGACTATGTCTGTCTATATACGAGTACATTTGCTTTGAGAGATTGGGGTAGGGCTTACATGCTTTGCCTGGTTACTGCTAGAGCCAGGATTAGAATGCAGGTTGTCTTAATGTTGTGTTTCTTTTACTCTTTCCTGTAAACCATCAGGTAAACTTTATACTTGTGTGTTAAAGTTCAGGTCTGAATTCCCTTCTTATGCCCCAAATCAGGCTACTCCAGAATCCATTTGCACAATATAATCTCTACAGATTTTGGTAAGTGGTGAGGATGAAAGAAGTACCAACCACTCAAGGAAATTGGGAGCAATGATATTGTTTCACATTAAGTTGTCTAATTAACTTGTGGAGGTGGGCTAACCCCCATACTACCATAAATGAGTGAGTAAATGAGACTTGCTAGCCCTACTTGCCGACTGAACAACTGCATGAAAAATTGAATAGTTTTATACCTGGTGTACTCCTCTCTCTTTAGCCTCGGTCTTGTATAACTCTTGGCTCTGGAGAATTTTCTACGACTACAAAAATTACCATAATTCTTCTCCTAAAAAGGACCTACCAGGCAAATGTTAGGACAGTCCAGCAAAATAATTAATAAAAGTAAAGGGGACTATGTAGGTGAATGGGGGTTAATCTAGGAAACTCTTGAATGAAAAATAAAGTTCCATGGTTAGTTAAGGTAGACAGTGATAACGTCTTCCACCCTAAGATCTATCTCAAACAGATTCAGTAGTTAATTATTATTTTTAATAATTTTATTGAAGTTTATTTTCCCTTGAAATTGTATGCAGAATGTTTGTATCTAAGCCACATGGTATATCTACTAGGTCTATGATATGGGGAAGCAGCAAAACCATGCAATACTACAGACTATTTTAAGTACTGAAAAATGAGATAAATGGATGAAAAATCAAGAAGTAAGGACAAAAGCTAGACATTGCGATGGGATTGGTTTAAGAAATACTCATGTCTATGGGTTGGCTGACAATGGTTGGACAAGAAGTTCCCTCTTAGAGCATTCTCTCCCTCCCACGCACACATTCTTTCTTTCCTCTTCCTTGACATCACAGACCACTGGGTCTCTGCAAGTTCACATCATCACAGGGAGGAAGGCGGAAATAGCTGGAGCGACGGAGTCGCCTTGGGGGTAGACCAGCCATCTGACGGCACAGTTCATCTAGAAGAAAAGCAGAGCATAATGGGATGAGGATGCAGGAAGACGGCAAGGCCTCGTGTCTTAAGGAAAGGGAAGACTGCAGGGTGGTGTAGTGAAAAGGTTGAAGAGAAATAGATCAGGGTTAGAACCCCAGCTCTGCCACTTACTGGTTATTTACTCCCTACCAGAAAGTTTAACTTTTCTGAACCTCACTATCCCTTTCTGTAAAACAAGCATTAAAATACCCACCTCAACAAGGTAGTTGTCAGTATGAAAATGAAAAAATGGATACAAAGGTACCTAGCACACTGGTGGTCGGTAAATTTTAGTTTCCTTTATACATCTTGCTCCCAATTCTTCTAATCGTGGACTTATTAAACAGCAAAAATATGAGGTCCAGTCATTCAATATATATTTAAATGTTTACTATGTGCAAATGGCTAACTTTAGCAAGTCCCCTGAGACACTTGAAGGTGCCTAGAGTCCCAAATACTCATCCTCAATGTCAAGGTGCTTCCCTTGCAGGTGGCTTGCATAGAGCCAATTGGGGGCAAGCAGCAAGTTTCCTTCTGCGAAGTTAAGTACAGCTCTTACTCAGGGGCTCCGTGCAAGGCGGGCTGCTGAGTCAGAGTGGTTTTCGTGTGTGGTGCCTTTGCCGACCACAGCCATCGTTTGGGGCTGGCCAGGGGCAAGGTGAGAAATATCTTTTTTCCCACCATGCACAGTCTATAACCACACACTCTGGACCCTTGTAAAATCTTTCTACCTTCCTCTACCTCTGACATTTCACAATAAGCAAGGTAAATGGTTGTTGGAATTGGTGGACTGTTTAAAAGGTAGCCGGTGTCTAGGAGTCCAGTTGATTTTTCACATATCCAAATGCTACTGCCTCCAAATTAGTGGCTTTCCCCGGCGCCCCCCACCCCAGAGTTATGAACGTGGCTGCAGACTAGTAGAGACTGTTATTTTTAATGGCTGACTTGGCCTTCCATCTAGAACTCTGGTGAATGATCTTCAAAGCAACCAGAGCATCTGAAATTTCTATCTATATATAAGAGAAGTTAGGGGTTACTGTCTAGTTGGAAAGAGATCTGGGGAGGGGTGCTTTTCTTAGGGCTATGTATATAGTAAGCATACTGCTTTCCTTAGATTGTTTATTTGGGGTAAGTTGGTGGAACAGGGGCTATTGTAAGTCAGGGAGTAGCCTAAAGCCCTCCTGCAAAGCCAGACCTTGGATCTGTTAGCATCTTGCGCCTCGTTATCACTCTCATTACTGTCCCTCCCCACTAAAAAGCCAGTCTTACCTTTCATGACTTCATGCTCTTTACAGACAAGACGGGAGCAGACCTCATTGTTGATGATGTACATACGCCGTAAACTGCCACCAGTGCAAATGTCACGGTGCAGGAAGGAGATAGAAAAAGCATTGAGAGGGAGAACTAGCCTAGACCTGTGATGCCTCTTCAACTCCTGTATTTCCCACTCTTCCCTATCTGTCCTCCCCTTATCTGGATTTCCTGAAGTCTTTCAGACTTCTTCCTCCCGCTCCCCGTCCCACCCCACCTCCCCAAGTAGTGTAGGAGATGGAATGGGATCAATCACTCTTCTCGGTGACACTTTGCTCACTCCACCTAGACTCAAGCGTCATACTCCTCCCCACTATTCCCTACTATTTTCTACCTTCACACTTGGATGTTTAGCTCCAGCCTTTTTCAGTGAGGTGGTAAATTTGATAGACTGGAGTTTCCCTCATGATGATCCTACCTCCAGCCCCCACCCTCATTTGCCTTCTAGCGTCTACACTTGTTAGTCAAACTGTTATCTGTGTGCCTCAATCCATACTCCACGTTCTCATTCACACCTTTAGGAATAGCTAAGAGGGTTATGCTAAAAAACGTCTGCCCCTCCAAAGACTGAAATTCCACAGTGGATGCTCATTAAATAATTCCTGACATGAAAGCACTATCATGGATGATGCTCTCTAGGTGTTCTGGGGCCTTTACCTGGTAAAGCATAATTGATGGATGCATTGCTTCACTGGCCGATGCACAGAGTAGAGTCTTGTGCAGGCAAATTTCTCATCCCGGCACTCTGAAGAGGCCCAACATAAAAAACACGGGGAGGCATAACAAACAGGCATGAACAAAGGGTTAAGGGGATGGAGGAGGGGAGATAGAGTTGGGGAAAACCTACAAAGTAATCTGTACAGAGGATCACTGTAAGTTGGGGCATGTTCTTCCTGTCACCAAAACAAAGCAATAATAGAAGTTGGCTAAAAAATGAAATTTAGGTGCTTCCCTACCTGGAAGGAAAGTGGGTTAAAATAGTCCCTGAGGTCTCTTCTAGGAAAAAATCCTTCTAGGGTTATACAGGTGGTAACATGAAATATCAAATGCTAGCAGTCCCATTCTGAAGAATTTGAATTCTAAGGTGGGTCACTATTTCTCTGTTCTGGTGCTTTTCAACCCTATCTGCACATCAGAATTATCAGTACATTAGAGAAAGCATGACATCTGCAGTAATATGGAGTCCTTGCAGTCACTTCCCAACCCACTAACCAACAGATAGTGTCCAAAGGTAGTTTAGGGAGAGGACTGGTCTGGGACCATGCAACAGTGGTCCCATCTTTTTCCCGTGACTTTTAGAACAGGAGCTCGTAAAACAGTGGGGTGGGGTGGGAGGATAATGAAGAGTACTACAAATACGCTTTGAGAAAGAATTGGAAATAAACTAGAAGATGTATCAAGTATCCTCCCAAGAACAAGGACAAGGAATTCTCAGGAAGGAAAAAAAAGCTTAAAAAAAGACATGCAAAAGACAATCATACCTGTGGTGGTATTTTTATCGGGCGAGGCTAGAAGGCAAAAATTTTATTCAGTTATTACTGCTTCTAGAAGTCACTGCCCTGTAACTGTCATGGTGCCTTACTTGAGACCCACGTGGGGCACCCATAAATAGATGAATTAATAACTCTTTTTTAACAACTTCTAAAAGAAAACCCATAATGGGGTGTTTTGATCCACAAAATTGAAGAGATTTAACATGATTTTAAATGAGTTTTGTCTTTCTCCTTTCTCTCCTAGAGAGTTGAGAAACTCATTGTATTGAGAATATCTTTGTTTCTATCAAGAGGCAAATTTAGTAGAAACACAAGGCAACGAGCCATGCTCAGAAGAGCGTCATCCGAGAGCTAAGGGGAGAAAAGATTATTATCCTGCTGTGGAAGCTCTAGATACATCATCATGGGTTCTTGGATAAAAGTTATTTGGTAAAGAATAGCAAGGGTCATAGTCATATCCAGCCCTAACCTAGGGGCAAGTTAAATACCAGCGAAGTTTGTAAAATGGAGAATAAGTCAAGGAGTAAGATGAGTCTTGAGGAAATAGACTAACCACGGGAGTTATCTGTAAAAATGTCTTTGGAAGCGTTGCTTATAGGATACCATAGGAAGAATGCTATATCTATCCCATGGTTTCAATTACAGGTTTATATGTTGAGAATTCTCAAAATTATATGTCTAGCCCAGATCTTTCTCCTAATAAGCTCAAGACCTACAAATCCAACCGCCATTTTGTGGAAGAGTTCATGGATTTTTTTTAAAAAAGATCCTTCCATATCTCAAACTGCCTTATCTTTCCCCTTCACCAATTCACATTGGTGCCACCATCCACCCAATAGCTACCGTCTGCCTAATAGAAAACTGGACATCATCTCAACAGTCCCTACTCACTGACAGCTCATTTCTCTCCCTTACCTCTAATGTAGTTCAGGCCATCATATTTTATTGGGACTAGGCAAAAGCATTCTCGCTGGCTTTCCAGTTCAAGAATCTGCTTAGGACCTTCCTTTGCATGCACTATTCTCTGATTGGTTTTCATTTCCATTCTAAGCCTTTGCCCATATTGTTTTCTTTACCTAAAAGCTCTTCCCCTTTCTATTCACTTGTCTTTCAAGAATCAACCTAGTCAATATGCCTTCCATAAAAGCCTTTCCTAACTCCCAACACAAAGTATAGTCAAGGACTCTTTGAGTCTTCCACAGCTTCTTTTGCTTATCCTGATTATAGCATTTGTAAAACTGAATAAGGTTATCCATTCCTTTGTCTATCTTGTCTACTAGATAAAAGATATCTAGAAGAAAATCAGTTTTGTTCACCCTTGTCTTGCCTTTACCCATCCAGTCTCAGAAACTTGGAGAGAAAAATCAAGTCTTGGTATTTTGTGTATCAAACCCCTTGCGCAGTTCTTGCTTGTTAGGGGATCAAAAATGTCTTTAATTTAAATTATACTGTTGGACAAATGTGCTACATAAAATGGTAGCCCTAATTAGGATCCTTCACCAGCCATACTGCCTTCTGTCATGGGGGATAGGGAAAGACCAGAACGGGCCTGGTGGCCCTGGGATCCCAGATCTGAACTTACCCAGGTCATCTGTGGGAGGCTTGATATCGGCCAGAACTGAAAAGGCACAAAACAGCGGTGTGAGGAGGGTTTCGAATTGGCAAAGGGGAAGGCAGAAGGTAAGAGGGAAGAATATAGATAACAGGACAAAGTCAAGACTATGGCTGGGTTTGTGTATTATGTCCAAGGGAATAAAGTTAATTGAAAATAATTAAATATTTTTTGAATATTATTTGGCCTGTTGACATTATACTAATTTTTGGAAGACCTTAATTCATGCTTTTTTAAGCTATTGATCCACTTTGCTTCCTCTTTTTAGAGGACTAGGAGGATTCTTTCCTTTTATCCCATCGTCACTGAACAACATCCCTTTCCCTGTGATAAAAATACACGATTAATTCAAGAGCTGGAATAAATAATTGTGAATATTAACAAGAATCATGCCATCTTTAAGGAGATGAAACATACCTGTAGGAGTGAAACCTACCTGTTTCATCTGTAGCAGGATCATTCACCAGATCTGCAAAGATACAACATAGGGAATGAAAAATGCAAGTTGGAAAAGTAGCAAAGAGGAGCAGGATGAAAGGATGATGATCTAAAAGGAGGCAAGATTGAAGTGAAAGAATGTGGACTCTTCGGGAAAATATAAGGGAGCGATAAAAAGATGGGGCATGTTTAAGCCCTCGGTGGCATCTAAGATAGACAACAGAGCTCTGAACCTCAGCAAGTCCCCTACACACAAATGAGTTCCGTTCCAAGAGCACGTTCGTAAGTCCAATTTGTTTGTAAGTCCAACAAAGTTAGCTTAGGTACCCAACTAACACAATCGGCTATGTGGTGCTGTACTGTAATAGGTTTATAATACTTTTCACACGAATAATACATAAAAAACAAACACAAAAAATAAACATTTTTAATCTTACAGTACAGTACCTTGAAAAGTACAGTAGTACCAGCTACATCACTGCTGCTTTTACGCTTGCTTCTGGACATCCTGGGCTTGAAATAAAGATACTGTACTACCGTACTCTATACAGTACCGTACAGTAAAGTACACAAAAGCACATCCACCTGTAGAGGATGCACACACGTGACAATGTACGCCAGACATGAGAACTAACTTAGGTGACTGGACATGAGAATGTTCAAATCTTTGAAAGTTCGCAGCTTGAAGGTTTGTATGTAGGGGAACTGTTCTAGTCTTCCTTTACGGAAGGATGTACAGACCTCAACCCTTCTATCCCCAGTTTGAAAGCAAAGAAATAAACAAAAGAGTATCCTACTAGGATCTTCTGTGAATGTCTCTGGAGTCACTGGAGTCACATCATCTGCATAAAAACAATCGGGAAACATTTTCTGAGCATTCTCTGTCCCCCACCCCTACCCTTGCACTCCCAGTAAGTGAAATTGACAAGCACAGTAGACTCATAGTAAGATCCCGAAGTGTTTTTCTTTCTTTGCTTCCCAGCCTAAGTCCTTTCCCCCTGTAACCCAAACAAATGTCACACTTTCCTACTTCCATGAATATACCTGTACAGTTCTAACCCTAGTGAGTCCTTCTCCCTGTGTGCTCCTTATTTAGAGGAATTAATGAACTACATGGCCATTAGACAGTCCACCACAGGCACACCCTTTCTCGGTTAGACTTTGGTTAAGCGTTGGACTGCAAGAATGACTTCTTCATCCTAGCATATAATAACAAATACAGCTAACTTGGGATTACTATGTACTTGCTTTTACAGATGGTAAAACTCAGGACCAGGAGAATAAATAACTCACACAAGGTCATAGAGCTTGTTAATAATTATAATGGATTGATGACCTCTTTGCGATACTTATTTAAAATGAAAATTGTTTCTCTCAAACAGGGTGATTTTTAAAAACTTTTTATTTTATATTGGAGTATAGTTGATTAACAATGTTGTGATAGTTTCAGGTGTACAGTAAAGTTATTCACTTACACATATACATGTATCTATTCTTTTTCAAACTCTTTTCCCATTTAGGTTATTTAATACTGAGCAGAGTTCCCTGTATACAGTATACAGTCCCTGTTGGTTATCCATTTTAAATGTAGCAGTGTGTACACGTCAATCCCAAACTCCCTAACTATCCCTTCCCCCCTGGTAACCATAAGTTCGTTCTGTCTGAATCTGTTTCAAACAGACTGTGATCTTGATATTCATAATTTGGATGTAATTGAATATCAGTCTGATGATAGGCTTTCCACAAAAGAGTGTTCACAAAAGTAACATTGGTAGTTTTCTGATGCTCAGTGATAAGTGAGATAAAGAGAGGGGAGAGGAAATGCCTTGTTGTTGGTCCTTGGAAAGTAAATGCCAGAGGGGAAGAAATAAAAATGGTCCAGGTCTTAAGGTGGAAGCTATTTGGATAAACTAAGAAAACTGTACCTGAAACTGTAACTAACAGCAATTCCTGAAACAAATAGTCTCTGCTTTAAAAAGCAACATAACAAAGCAGTGTGAAGAACTAAATGTTTGTTAAACATCCCACCTGTAATTAACCTTCATTGTAAATGGCTTATAGTCATAATCTGTTTTACCCACTAGAGGTCAGCAAAATCACAGTTTGCCCTGAGGTCCGCTGACAAATGTCAGATTTAAAATCTGGTGAGAATAGCATTTTTATAAAGCATGTCAGAGTTACTGATCCTTGCGCTAGAAGCAATACACAAAACGTTTTGAAGGAATTTCCCCTGCTTATTCCTTACCTCATCCTTTTAAAAAAAATTCTGGATAGAAGGTCATCAGATCTGACAACAGCTTCATCTTTAACACTCAGTATAAGCTTTTGTCTTCCGGAACAAATTTTGATAAAAGGAATTCAAGTCTGCTCTAGTCCCACAGGATATTTGAAAAGCCACTGACCTGAACCATTCCAGAGGCTGTAAGAAGGGAGTGGATTCTCCCCGGGGTACAGCCCTATCCTGCCCTGTTTCCCATTCTCTCCAGCTACATTCCAGTCCAACCACGCACAGAAACAGAGGGAGCAGTGCACAAGCAAAGGGTTTGAGAGTATCCTGGCTGTCTCCTCAGAATTTCAGGCAGAGTACTAGTTTTCCATATATTCCTCAGTTTACCCACCTTTTCCATGAGCTACCACCATCTGAATGCTTTATTAAGGATTCGTGAGTGTTCCCTGAAGGAACATTTTCATCATCTCTTGTACTATCTCTGCATCACAAATCATAAAATAGGACTGGACCTTAACCAGCCCAAAGAAAGGAATTTGGATTTTTAGTTTTGCTACTGCTGACTATGACCTAGGTGCAGAAACGTAGGGATTCAGACCTCCATAGCCACAACAGAGAAAAAAAAAAAGCTTTTCTATATTTTAGCTTCTCTACCAGGATGCACAGTAAGGAATGATATTGTGCCTCAGTATACACAAAGAAAAGTGAAACAAGTTTAATAAGATAATACTTTACTCTGGTAATGTACTTGCAGTGTACTCTATTTTTATTTTAGTCTATCCTAACTCATTAAAAGCCCCAGTTGTGACCCACTCATTTGGTTTCTGACCCATTAACAGGTTGCATACTGCAGTGCTCTCAGGGGTTGGGAAAAGCAAGAGAACTTACGTTAGATACCTGGAGGCAGCCTGGGAATGTTGATTAGAGTATCCTTCATCAAGCTGAAGGAAGTGGCCCTTTGGAAGCCAGAACTTTTGGGTTCTGTCTGATTGTGCCACAGTTGCTCTGGTGCTGGGAAGACTTCTTATGTCTGCATTTTAGTTTCTCCACTATTACATGGTTAGGAAAATGTTTTCTGTTAGGATCTGTGGGCATTTTCCAAGGGAGTGGAAATGAGATGGACATAGAGAAGGTTTGGGGAAAGTTATTTCAGTAGTTCAAAAGAGAACAAGAGGGGCTTCCCTGGTGGCGCAGTGGTTGAGAATCTGCCTGCCAATGCAGGGGACACGGGTTCGAGCCCTGGTCTGGGAAGATCCCACATGCCGCGGAGCGACTAGGCCTGTGAGCCACAGTTGCTGAGTCTGCGCATCTGGAGCCTGTGCTCCGCAACAAGAGAGGCCGCGATAGTGAGAGGCCCGCGCACCGCGATGAAGAGTGGCCTCCACTCGCCGCAACTAGAGAAAGCCCTCGCACAGAAACGAAGACCCAACACAGCCAAAAATAAATAAATAAAATTTAAAAAAAAAGAGAGAACAAGAATGTTTTATGAATGGGCTCTTGGTTCCCCGACGAGGGATCGAACCCGTGCCTCCTGCAGTGGAAGCTTATAGTCCTAACCACTGGACCACCAGGCAGTTACCAGGATAATAGGATTGTTGAACTAGTGAATTAGAGCCTATTATTTCCCACACCTTGGCAATGCATCTCTGTGTGGTATTACAAATTCTTGAACTCTAACCCTTCAGCTACATTGTCCTAATAAGAACCTCATCAGAGCCCAGTTCCAAGGGTTCACCTACCTCCTCTTTGGCTGCTGACCCCTAGGGGTGTCCAGTCTGTATCAAAGGAAGGAGAAAATGTATGTGAATGAGTCCAGCTCTATACCCCGTAAAGCTTGTATAAGATGAACCAGAAAATGATGGGAAAATTGTACTTTATCTTCCAGTGTTTTATTTCTGTTATAGCTCAGTATAAAAGTACTCAGACCATTAGTGCTACACACAGACATGGGAACCCTCAAAGAGAGCAGATTCCTGAGAACAAAGGCGAGCTCTGCTATGCCCTGACTCAGGAGGCCCTCTTGCCCTCAGGCCAGCCAGAAGGGGTAGGGCCCTGATCCACACACAAGGCCAGCAGACTTTCTGATGTCCCATCCTTCTGTCCCCACAGCCAAACCCTCTTAACTGCACTACTGAACAAGGCCAAAAATTATCATCTCACAGTCTGCATTTGGCCGAATGAGAAAAAAAAAAAAAGAGTAGGATTTTTTGAAAGCCAAGGTTCACTTTCTGTGGTCAATCTTCTAGTTCGATTCTTTGAAATCTGTGAAGATCATTTTTCATTTGTGTATAGATGTGGCAACATATTTTCTGTGTGCATGTGAATCAGCTTGTGTGTAGGCTGGTACTAGTGTTTCTTAGGTGTATATATTCCCACTGTTTTCCTTCACGGTTTAAACTTGAGTTTCTTGTGAGGTGGTCCTTATATGTTTGTGTATGCATTTGTATATATCAGCTTCTTTATCCTTTGGTTTTTTGTTGTTTTTTTTTTTCTTCACTGCCCGGCTTGCGGGATCTTAGTTCCCCCGACCAGGGATTGAACCCACGGCAGTGAAAAGTGACGAGTCCTAACCACTGGACCACCAGGGAACTCGCTGTGTTCTTCTCTTTAATGACAATTCTAGAGCTCAATAGCAAGCATCTCTCCTCCTACTCCCCTTCAGCCTCATTCCATCCACCCTCTAACATACACCTCCACCCACATCTGAGGAGCTGACATTTTAGGGAGAAAAAAAAGGTAGGGACTCACCAGAGGGAATGATGAGTGCAGTGAGAAACAGCACCACTTTGGGTCCCAAAAGCAGCATATCTGACAGGTGGGTGGGGAGAGTAGAGATTTCAGTTCCAGGCAAGGATATCTGTAGGATCTCTGTCTCTGCATCTTCCCAGGAACTTTCCTAGTGCCCCGTAAGTCTCAGACCCTTCCTCTCTTTCACTCAACATTTCTCCTTCAAATTCTATTCTTTGATCATCTGCCATTATTCTCTCTCCTTTTTTTCTACCAAGTCAGAGGAAATTTTATCCTCTAAATGGTTCACGACGGCCCCCACCCTGTGGCCTCTTTCAACCCTAGTGTCTAATCTTCTGTTTTGAAATCTGTGGCTTTTTAATATCATCTGCTCATCTTGGTGTCTCCTCATTGGGATTCCATGGATAATTGGGATGTCTGTTCAGTTCTAAGTCAGTGGCATTCCCCCTTGCCCTCTTCCAGCCTTTCAAAACACACACAGACACACACACACACACACATTCCCTACCCCTGTCTATTTAGAGTTTTAGACAATCAAAACAACTCACTGTTTATGGTTCTCTGCTCTTTCCACCGAGTCCTTTGGTTGTTGAATGTGTCTCTCTCCTTCTCACTCTGTTCCACTTTGGCTGGAGAGTAAGATGAACAGGGCCACTCCCTGGAAAGGACTTCAAATTTGGCCTACTCTGAAACAATGAGATGAGGGAGAGCGAGGAAGAAAGAGAGAGAGAGGGAGGGAGGGAGAAAGCCGGGCTCGAGAAGTCTGATGCTGTGCTACAATATGAGGCTGGGAGGAGAAGGGGGATGGGGCTTCGCAGCCACTCACACCCTCATTCCAAAGGTTATGACCACATTGATGCTGCTCCCTTGAAGGGTTGGCTGGCGCTCATATATGCCTTTCTTCCGTGCGCCACGTTCTGGCCCCAGCCTCCCTTTCTCTTTGGGTTCCTTCTTACCTAAAGAGCAGCTCCCCGGCCCCCTCACCGGTCACGCGCCCAGAATCTATTTTTCTGGCTATCTTCCATATTGGAATCATTCCTCTAGCCCCCTTTCTCACTTTTGTTTTTTTTTTAATAACAATCTTTTATTTATTTATTTATTTATTTATTTATTTATTTTTGGGTGTGTTGGGTCTTCGTTTCTGTGCAAGGGCTTTCTCTAGTTGCGGCAAGCGGGGGCCACTCTTCATCGCGGTGCACGGGCCTCTTCACTGTCGCGGCCTCTCTTGTTGCGGAGCACAGGCTCCAGACACACAGGCTCAGTAGTTGTGGCTCACGGGCCCAGTTGCTCCGCGGCATGTGGGATCTTCCCAGACCAGGGCTCGAACCCGTGTCCCCTGCATTTGCAGGCAGATTCTCAACCACTGCGCCACCAGGGAAGCCCCTCTCACTTTTGTCCTTTTAGAATTCCACACTAAAAAATTTCTTTGTATCCTTTTGTTTATTTTTTTAATTTATTTAAAAATTTTTTTGGCTGCATTGGGTCTTAACTGTTGTGCACGGGCTTTCTCTAGTTGTGGCGAGCGGGGGCTACTCTTCATTGTGGTGCGCGGGCTTCTCACTGTGGTGGCTTTGCTTGTTGCGGAGCACAGGCTCTAGGTGCGCGGGCTCAGTAGTTGTGGCTCACGGGCTCAGTAGTTGTGGCTCGCGGGCTCAGTAGTTGTGGCTCGTGGGCTTAGCTGCTCTGCGGCACATGGGATCTTCCTGGACCAGGGCTTGAACCCATGTCCCCTGCATTGGCAGGCGGATTCTTAACCACTGTGCCACCAGAGAAGCCCCTCTTTGTATCCTTATGTTTCTCTTTTTTCTTTGCCTCTTTCTTGACCTCCACGTTTGACTCTCCCACCACCCCCTGCCCCCGTCACGCGCCTTTGAGAATCTCATATATTGCTACATCCAAGCAAACAGACAGTACATGAGTTTTGTCCAAGAGGAGGGCTGCTGTCTTAGGAAAAGTTAAGGAATATAGAACCCTCATCTTTTTGAAATGTGGAGGAGCTCCATGAGAGGAGATTCCAGCCTTGTGTTGCCTTTTGTCTTTGTTGAAGCTTATATTAAGAATCTTGGTTTCTGGAATCTTAAGGACAAAAATGCTATCAGAAGCCCAAAGAAAACTGGGAGCCAAGTTCATTCTGCTTGCCTTATTTTCCATCAGTACTTTCCTCCATGTCACGTAATATGTATATAATGTTTTCTCTGATCCAGGAGCTATAAAAACTTTGTCTTCACTCTTATTCCTAGAAACTCTAGTGCTTAGACCATTACAACATCTCCACTTCGGAGGAATAAACTTGAATTACAGAAACTTCAAATCTGAAGAATGGTTGCCCTTATGTGCCCTCGCAGTGTGTAAATTTCAAGTTATCTGTTAGCTTCTTTAGTCTATATTTTGTATTTCCCTGACGAGCTAAATTAGAGAAGTGTACAGGTAGACAGAGCAGATAGTATTAATGGATTACAGACCAAAAGAAAGAAGAGAGTAAATGATGGAAGGGAAGAAGGAAGGAAGAGAGAGGGAGGGAGGGAAGGAAGAAGGAAGGCAGGAAGGAGGGAAGGAAGGAAGCTGTCACGAGGAAGGAAGAGCTATGGACATAGTCAGAAATAAGCAAATAGCACCTCTGGTTTCTCTTAGGAAGCTATACGTGCTCCATCTCTGAGATACATGGGTTCTGGTCAGTCCCCAGAACAAATCTGTGTGCAAAACCCAGCTTTTCCTGATCGGATCTGTCCAGAACTTGATCTTTTCCCATCTGTTCCACAATGAGAGTGCAGAGGCTACAGAACAGATGTCTGGGGAGAGCCAGGGCAAGAAAAGGCAGGGAGGCAGGGGTGGGGGTAGAGACAAAAGCAGACGCAAAGCAGAACTAAGGCAGGGCATACAACAGAGAGCCTAGGGCCACACTCATGTTTTCCGTGAAGCACAGACAGATGGAGAAACTGAACTCAGGCCAGTCATTTGGCAGGGACAGTAATGACCTCAATGTGCTCCCAGCCAGAGACTGTAGCTTAGGAAAGCCTCCCCAGGCAGTAGGAGGGGGCGCTTTCCTAGGGTCTCAAGGGGGAGTCTGAAGTTAGGGCAGTAAAAACAGGAACAAAATGTTCAGAGCAAGGCAGAGGGAGCAGGCAGGCAGCGAGCAGGCCCTCGGAAGGAAGGAAGGGAGAGGAAGCAAGGAAGCACGGCAGGAGCTGGCAGAAGAGCAGAAACCACCATGTAATCTTTCTTGGTCATTCAGGAATGCCGGTTACTTGAAAGTACTTGGGTTGATTTCTTGTTCATGGCAGCTCTGGTGGCCCCTTCTAGCACAAGTCCCTGTTTGTTTTCAGAGTCTCCGCTTGGACCCCCAGTTTTAGAGATCTTCTGATTTACTTTTCTCATTGGTGGTTATCATTTAATTACATCAAGTCAAAGTCAGCACCCATGGTCAGGAATGAGCAACTGCCATCCAGAGATGTGAGCCTAGACTCTTCCGAGGTTCTCGCTGGCCCTGGGGAAAAACTCCCTGGGCAGCAGCCCACATGCTCATCCAACACAGGGTGGATCTCCCGCGGGTCGAGGATGCAGGAAAGTCCTCCATGGAATTGACTGGCAGGTGAAGAAGCGACTTAATGTAGGCAATCTAATGTCTGAGACATCCAGGAAAATGTTCGTTTTCAAAAGAGGTCTCCAATCAGGGGATGATGGGTAGAATGCAAAGAAAGAGAAGGGAGACAGGAATGCGAGACAGCATGCTGGTTTATTCATCTGTTTACTGGCCTGTGAAGAATACACCCATTAGCTGAAGGCCTCTGGGCAAACGTACAGAAACGTTATTACTACAGTCCGATCCAACTAAATTAAATCCAGGGCCTAAACACACACAAAAATCCCATAAAAGGAAGGAAAGGAAGGAAGGAAGGAGGGTTATACGAGGTGGGTGGTGGTGGTGTGGGGGAGTGCTATGTGTAGAGGGAATGAAGCAATAAAGTGGTAAAAGCCAAACTTAAGAGATGGACCCAGTGGAGGAGTTAAGAGCCAGCAAACATATGTCCTCAGAGAACTTGGGCAAGGGAAAACTTCCCACTTCTTAGTAACCCATACCTCTCTGTTCTTCACGCCTCCACGCCTTCCACTTTCTGTTCCTTCCTTTCTGAAATATATATCCTCTTCCCAGCTCCAGGAAATAAACGCTGATGTGTACATCAAAACCCAGCCCCCATGCTGCTCTTCCCGGAAAACTTTCCTGGTCCCCTTTGCTTCTGAATGGTTAATCATTCCCTCTATTGAGCTACCTCTCTTTTTTAATCATTGTGGCATCAGCTTTATTATATTCTTTATAAATTTATTTTATTTTTTTGGCCACACCACGCAGCATGCGGGATCCCAGCTCCCCAAGCAGCAATCGAACCCCTGCCCCCCTCAGTGAAAGTGCAGAGTCCCAACCACTGGACTGCCAGGGAAGTTCCCCTCAGCTTTATTGTATTCTTTTTTTTTTTTTTAATTTATTTATTTATTTTTGGCTGCATTGGGTCTTAGCTGCAGCACACGGAATCCTTCATTGCGGTGCGTGGGCTTCTCTCTAGTTGTGGCGCCCGGGCTTAGTTGCCCCGCGGCATGTGGGATCTTGGTTCCCCGACCAGGTATTGAACCTGCGTCCCCTGCATTGGAAGGCGGATTCTTAACCACTGGACCACGAGGGAAGTCCCTATATTCTTTGTTTTACATGTCTGTGTTCTTGATTAGACTGAGAGGTTCTTACTCGTCTCTGGCTGACATACTGATCAGCACAGAACAACTCAAAAGTTGGTCATTTGAATTGAGGTGAGATGAAGACTCGAAATATTTCGGGAGAGAAACATTCAAAAACTGAGTCAAATTCAAAGTAAAGGAGAAAGTTCTAGAGAAGAAAGTAGTTTGAGAGGATACAGGAGCACAGCCATTGGAACAACTAACCAGTGTTTTGATCCAATACGAGAGGAATAGACCTAAAGGAAACAGGCACAGAGATTGGGCAACAGTTATTCCAGAAATAAAGGAATTTTGGCAGAAGGGCTGTAAAATCAGTGCATGCGAAACATAAGTGACTTCTATCAACAATAATGAGTGCTTTTGTCTCATCATTTTGCTTTGTGTAAATTTTCAGATGGTGCTGGTGGTCTTGCACTGTTATACCCACACTCTATGTAGTATCTACACTTACATTTGACTCCCTTGGTCTTGGTTGAGAGAGGAAGCGTTCCCAGAAACAAAGGAAGAAGCCGCAGATCTCTCAGGGCTCAGCATCAGTTTCCCAGCATCACTCCCATGTTCTGTTGGTCTACAGGGTCTCAGTTCCAAGTTAAGGGGAGGAGAAATAGACTTTACCTCTTGATGGGAGGAGTGGCAAAAAAGTGTGTAGCCACATGTGTCACAAAGTTAAACTGAATCTTTTTAACAAATTAGACAAGGCCAAACAAAGAACATTTGTATTTTGCCGTTTCCCTGAAACCTGATTTACCTCTCTTCACAATTCTAAGGACCTCTTGGATGCTCAATATGATAGAAAAAGTTCAGTGTTATTTTCTTGTTTTCTGCAGCATCAGGCACTGTTGGCCTGTCCCTCCTTTTTGAAATGTGTCTTTCTCTTGGCATCTATGACATCACTTCCTTTGTTTTCCTCTTTAGCTTGGCTCAGCATTTTTTAAAAATTTCTTTTTCTTCTGTGTTTACCCTTAAATGCTGGTAGTTTTCAAGGTTCTTACCCCAGCCATCTCTTTTTACTACACCCCACTCCTGTGTCTCTATTTACCATCTACTGGCTTCTGCTTCTAGATCTATACTTCAGTCTCTTCTACATCTGAAGGTGCAATAGTACATCTCTAGTTGGATGTCCCATTAGCACCTTGAGTCCGTCAGGCTTCATATTAGAGCAGGATCATTTAAGCAGAAAGGGGAGAAGCTAAAGAACAGACGCCCAGGAATAACTACCAAGATCCTAGTGCCCCTCCCACCTTCTGGAGGCCACCTTCCATGCTGAGATGTCACCACTCTAGCTCTGGAACCACGCTGGCTCTGCTAGAATCCACACCAGCAGAACGGATCCTCACTCCCTGCCTCTCTCTTCACTTAACCTTGGTTTTGAATTCAAGACTTAGCTTAGTGCATACGGTTGCTGAAACCTAGCTATAGGATTCAAACTCTAGCTATAGGAGAGTCTAGGGTATGTCGTTTTTAGTTTCCCACCCTCTGTAATCCAGGAAGGTGCCCAAGAAAGAAGCTTCAATAAATGTTGAGTAAGCCTTATTTATTTTTTTAATTTATTTTTACATTTATATTTGGCCGTGTTGGGTCTTTGTTTCTGTGCGAGGGCTTTCTCTAGTTGCAGCAAGCGGGGGCCCCTCTTCATCGCGGTGCGCGGGCCTCTCACTATCGTGGCCTCTCTTGTTGCGGAGCACAGGCTCCAGACGCACAGGCTCAGTAGTTGTGGCACGTGGGCTCAGTAGTTGTGGCTCATGGGCTCTAGCACGCAGGCTCAGTAGTTTTGGCTCACGGGCCTAGTTGCTCCGCGGCATGTGGGATCTTCCCAGACCAGGGCTCAAACCCGTGTCCCCTGCATTGGCAGGCAGATTCTCAACCACTGCGCCACCAGGGAAGCCCGAAGCCTTATTTTTGCATATGTAAAACTGAGTCCTGCTCCCTGCATAGTCCCTCCCCATACTAGGACTATGGTGCCACCATCACCCCATTACCCAACTGAAGCACCGGAGTCACCCCCAGTTTCATCGGTTTCTCTCTTTCCCTCACCTTGAGTCCCAACACACACAACACACAACACACACACAACACACAGTCTTTCAAATCCATCCCTTTTTTCTATTATTTCCATCACCACTTTAGCTCAGTTTGGTCCAGTCATTGCTCTAACAGGGTCTTAACTGGTCTCCCAGTTCTGGCGTTTCCCCACCTTTATTTATAATACAAAGCACTATGAGTAATATTTCTAGCATGACTCAACTTAGGTTACCCTGGCTTAAAAACCTTAGAGGCGCCTCATTATCCTTAGGATACGGTCGGAACTTCTCAGTTCCTTCTCTCATCACCAGTGCTCTAACCCACCCACCCCGACACATTCTGCATCTTTCTTTCCGACACACTGAATCATTTACAGTTCTGCAAAAGCTCCAAGCTCTCTAAGCTGCCGTACATGCTACATTCCATTTACAACACCTCCACCAGAATCTAATTTACCAATTCAACATAACCTTTATGTTCATCTGGCTAATTTCTACTCATCCTTTCCAACTCAGCTTTGAGTTGTTTTCCTGAGTGTCTCCACTACAATGTGGGCTTATTGTGGGCAGATGCTTTGTTCACTGTTGCATGCCCAAGACCAAGCCCAGGTACTCATATTCGTACATCAGAGAGATGTATTGCCCGTGTACAGGAGAGACTGTATTTCCTAAAACTGAACACAAGAGGGCAATGAATCACTTCTCCAGACCTGTTTTGAAGTTTGGCTGCCCTTTCCTACACCTCATTTACTATTCCAACTGACGACATAGTTCATGGAGAACAACTCTTGAGCTGTGCCCGACAGGATGAAAGATTCTTAATGACTCAGAACTGTACTTCATTGATATTCTGGCTGTCTTTTCAGTGCCAGGCACTTCACTACCTACCGGTAATTAAAAAAGATGAATCAGTCCCAGGTCCTCCATTCAAGGAATTGAGAATCTAGTGGGAAAGAGAAGTGAACTGAATTTCCTTTATTCCCTGACATATGAAGAAACAACCCATTTTTTCAGTATCATTGGCTTCTTAAGATGGTAGAGGGGTTAACTACTGGGTGTAAATAAGACAGAAACTTAGACTCTCCTAAGTGACAATTTTGAAAAACATGCACCACCAATCCAGCTAATTCAACCCCAGGTAATTCTAGGATGGCTGGAGAAGCATGCCCCATCCTAAGCCCACCTCTGCAGCCACCCCACCCCCTTACCAATTTTAAATAGACTTTTCTTTTTGGAGCAGTTTTTATGTTCACAGCAAAATTGAGTGGAAAGTACAGAGAATTCACTTATACTCCTTGCCCCACATACCTACATCCTTCCCCACTCTCAACATCCTGTACCAGAGAGGTCCATTGTTATGAGTCAGTCAGGGTTCACTCTTGCTGTTGTACAGTCTATGGGTTTTGACAACTGTGTAATAACTTGTACCCACCATTATAGTATCATACAGAACAGTTTCACTGCCCTCAAAAGTACTCTGTGCTCTGCCTATTCATTCCTCCTTCCCCTCTAATCCCTGACAACAACTGACCTTTTACTGCCCCGTAGTTTTTATCTTTTTCCAAAATACATATGGTCGGAATCATACAGTATGTGATTTTTTTCAGATTGGCTTCTTTCGCTTAGCAATAATGCATTTAAGTTTCCTCCATGCCTTTTCATGGCTTGGTAGTTAGTTCATTTCTTTTTAGGGCTGAACAACTGTTAAGTTATGTATTCACCTACCGAAGAACATCTTGATTGTTTCTGTTGGGGCTATTACAAAGCTGTGATAAGCCTTCGTGTGCAGTTTTTGGTATTTCCTTTGGGTAAATACCAAGGAGCACGATTGGTAGATCATATGGTAAGGGTAGGTTTAGTTTTATAGGAAACCCTAAACTGTCTTCCAAAGCGGTCATACCATTTTGGACTCTCAGCAATGAATGAGAGTTCCTCGCTGTTGTTTCATGTTATCAGGATTCTGGATTTTAGCCATTCTAATAGGCATGTAGTGATATCTCATTGTTTTTAATTCTTATTTCTCTAATGATGTAAGATGTGGAGCGTTTTTTCATATGTTTATTTGGCACCTTATATTTTTGTTGGTGAGGTGTATGTTTCAGGTCTTTTGCCCATTTTAAAGTCAGGTTGTTTATTTTCTTATTGTTGAGTTTTAAGAGTTATTTGTATATTTTGGATAACCGGTCTTTATCAGATGTGTATTTCGCGAATGTTTTCTTCCAGTCTGTGGCTTGCGTTCTCATTCTCTTGACACGGCATTTTGCTGAGCAGAAGTTTGGAATTTTAATGCAGTTCAGCTTATTAATGACGTAGTGACTTTGTATTTAAAAAGTTGTCACCATACCCAAGGTCATCTATGTTATCTTTCAGAAATTTTATATCTTTTCGTTTTACATTAGGTCTATGACACATTTTGAGCAAATTTTTTTGAGAAGGGCATAAGGTCTGTGTCTAGGTTCTTTTTTTTATTTTTGCATGTGGATGTCCAGTTTCTTGCCTGTTTCTTGTTTAGTATATGCATGCAGTGACACATTTGCCTCTACACACTGCTTTTGCTGCTTCCCACAAATTTTGATAAATTTTACTTTCATTTCCCGCTGACTTTTAAAAAGTTAATGTGATGTAGTGTGACATGCATATCTAAATACATAAAATAGCAGTGTTCAACACGTTAAAGATAAATTGAGGCATGTTAAATATCCTGTTTGAGCAAAAATTGATGTGAACCTGGTAGTGCCAAACTGGAAGTGGTTAGGTGTACTCCACCAACAGGATCTTGGAGTGAGACTTGTAGAGAAAGGGCAGAAGCAAAGCAAGAGAATTATTGCTTGGCTATAGTTTAAGTCCTCTTGGGCTGTTTGTGATCGGCTACCCTTAGGTTTCAATATTGTAACCCTGAGGTATTTTCAGGCTTAGATTTTGGTTTGCTTATATAGGCCACCTTGGAATTAGAGCCACCTCAGTCTAACGGCCCCCTGCTTAATGAATTTAATGATTTCTCTCTTTTGACCATCATCTTGTACGTCATTCACCAAAAATTTGGTATTAGCGGCACTCTCAGTCACCATCAGAGTTAAGTTGCTCTTGTCTCATTGTGAAACTGATTATGATGTCAGGTTCATAGAAGAATTTGTTTTTGGGGAATTCCCTGGCAGCGTTGTGGTTAGGACTCCAAGCTCTCACTGCCGAGGGCGTGGGTTCAATCCCTGGTTGGGGAACTAAGATCCCACAAGCCACACAGCACAGCCAAAAAAAATGTTTTTTGTTTTTGTTATTCATCTTGTTTCTGTTCTGCAAGCACAGCGAGACCATCTGATGTACTGCTGATGGCTGTGAATATGCATTTAAGACCTTTGGGACAACACCGTGCACCAAGGAAACAACCATGATGACTATTAGGAGGGTAATACCAAGAGTGAAGTATATTCCTTAATCAGGACCTCCCATGAACCAAACCAGTTGTTCTCAAATAAATCAGAGAATGTACCTGAAGGGTCATCAACCCCTGGCTATTAATAAATAGCCAAGTGGCTATTTATTAATCTCTTGTATTTGGTACAATACCAGTTGCGTTGATCCAGCTGCAACAGGAGACATTCTGTTATGGCACACATTTCTCCTTGTTCAGCTGATGAGTAATGTCAAGCAATTCTATCATCTAAAACCATCCTAGCAAGAAAGTCTAGGGACTCTTGTTGTGCAACTATGGCCTTAGTTATGGATTCAGAGATGAATGCCAGAGTTAAAGGCCTTCCAGGAAGTGACCTTCCTTATTCACCTGGAAAGGCTGCCAGGAACCCTGCAAACGGGGTAGCAGGCCAGTTTTTCCCAAGGGGCTTTATTGACTCCATAAAGTCAACCTCAGTTTTACTCTGGGCTTTAAATTGCTTCTAGACCTGCACTTCTGTTCTTGTAGGGACTCAATTTATAAGGCAAGTACAGTTGTTTTTAATTCCACAAGGAATAGTGTTGCAACCTGAACGAGATCAAGAGGCTGACCCACCCACCCAAATACATTATCTTCAATGAGTTTCTTCATATTAGGGAGATTTCCAACTAAGAGGGAAAGATTCCCATGTTCTAGATTTAGAGCCGTGTGTCTTTGGAATATTTTCGTAAATGCTTCCACAATGACCTCAGAATGTTTTTCTTTCCCTCTGGGTACATAGTTTCATTTTAGCTTAGGAGAGAACGCCTAAAAAAAGGTTTTGAAATCAGCTTCCAATTAGGCCAACTTCTGACCACAAGCCTATTTTTAAAAATATATATCCTCCCCCGCCCCCGCCCCCGCCCCACCCAGCTCCCCCCACTCCCCGGGCCGCCAATATCTTGTCAGGTTTCAGCTGGGACAAGCAGTAAATGCCTGGTAGTTTTGACCAATCCCATGGATGCAAGAGGTGTCTCCAAAGAGGGTGCAAAAGATACTACCTTCCCAAAATCCAGAGCCACTTCCAAAAATAGCCCAAAGAGAGAGCTAGCAACAATCAGTAGAACCCTAGCCACAAATAGAATACAGCCCACGTTTCTGTCCGGCTATGTTTTTGTGCCCCCAACCTGAGGGCTGAGGTTCCCGCATAGGTACATAAGAACCAACAACCTGGGCCTCCCTGGTGGCACAGTGGTTGAGAATCTGCCTGCCAATGCAGGGAACACGGGTTCGAGCCCTGGTCTGGGAAGATCCCATATGCCGCGGAGCAACTAAGCCCGTGAGCCACAATTACTCAGCCTGCGCGTCTGGAGCCTCTGCTCTGCAACAAGAGAGGCCGCGATAATGAGAGGCCCACGCACCGTGATGAAGAGTGGCCCCCGCTTGCCGCAACTAGAGAAAGCCCTCGCAAAGAAATGAAGACCCAACACAGCCATAAATAATAATTAATAAATAAATTTAAAGAAAAAAAAAAAACAAACCAACAACCTGAGTGCCCCAGGCAGTCAGAGAGCCAAGCCATGTCCTCAGGACACAAGTTGAGACAAGAAAGCAATCGCTGCCTCTAGGAGAGAAGCGAAGGATAACAAGTGGGTACCCCAAAATCAAATTCAAACCCTGAACTTGGTAAGGAAGGGACAACTGAAACTTTACCTTCCTCTTTTTTTTTTTTTTTTTTAATTTTATTTATTTATCTATTTATTTATTTATTTTTGGCTGAGTTGGGTCTTTTGTTGCTGCGCGCTGGCTTTCTCTAGTTGCGGTGAGCGGGGGCTACTCTTCGTTGTGTTGCGCGGGCTTCTCATTGCGGTGGCTTCTCTTGTTGTGGAGCACGGGCTCTAGGCGCGTGGGCTTCAGTAGTTGTGGCACGTAGGCTCAGTAGTTGTGGCTCACGGGCTCTAGAGCGCAGGCTCAGTAGTTGTGGCGCACGGGCTTAGTTGCTCCGCGGCATGTGGGATCTTCCCAGAGCAGGGCTCGAACCCGTGTCCCCTGCATTAGCAGGCGGATTCTTAACCACTGCACCACCAGGGAAGCCCTACCTTCCTCTCTTGACCAGGCGCCACAGACAGAGATCTGGGAGCGTTGACTTTTTAAGAACTCTTACCCTTGGCTCACTTCTGCCAGTTTCCCTGAGATCCTGTCTGCAGGAGAGAGCAGGGTGTCCCAGCAGGTCTTTTTTTTTTTTTTTTAATAAATTTATTTATTTATTTTTGGCTACATTGGGTCTTCGTTGCTGCGTGTGGGCTTTCTCTAGTTGCAATGAGCGGGGGCTACTCTTTGTTGCAGTGCACAGTATTCTCACTGCGGTGGCTTCTCTTGTTGTGGAGCACGGGCTTTAGGTGCACGGGCTTCAGTAGTTGTGGCACACAGGCTCAGTAGTTGTGGCGCACAGGCTTAGTTGCTCCGTGGCATGTGGGATCTTCCCAGACCAGGGCTCGAACCCGTGTCCCCTGCATTGGCAGGCAGATTCTTAACCACTGCGCCACCAGGGAAGTACCCCCCAGCAGCTCTTATTCTGGTAACTAGAAACTGTAGAGGAGGAAAAATAATTTTCTTTCGACTCTTTATAGTGAGAGAAGTGCCCTTGTTCTCTAGGGCACCTCTTGACTGGATCTAGGTTAAAACTTGCCCACTGTGTCCACTGTAATTCAAGATTATCTGTGGTGAGATTAATATACTTGTTCAGTCTTAAAATTTTACTCACCTGAAGCCTCACACTGGACCTAGTCCAGTTTAGGTCAGACCCAGTCCAATCCCCGACCCAGTCCGGTTTTTAAGTTGGACTCTGGCTGGTTTCCGGACCCAGTCTGGAAAAACTCAGATAAAGTCTGACAGCTCATAACACGAGGATCCAAGAGGGACTTGGATACAGAGAAGCAGACACAGAGAAGCAGTGAGTTAAAGGGGCTACATGGATACCTCCGCCTGGTTCCTCATTTCTCCTGGGAGGGGTCCCTGGGGGGCTCCTTTGGTTCCTTCTTCTGACAACAGAACAGTTGAAAAGAGGCATATTAAAACTTGAAGAGTTTTTGTGAACTAAAATCAGTTCTAATTGGGCAGCTTTCCACCGATGGGAGCTGGGGAGAGACTTTCATAGGGAAAAGGCAGAAACAAGGAAATTATTGATGGGATGTAGCTTAAAGCCTATTTAGTGGCCATTCAGTCGAATGGCCCCCTGGTTTAATTAACCGAACAACATTTATTAAGATTTAGGGAGGGCTCCATGAAAGAACTGTGAGGAAATCAGCGACTATCAAACTTTAGTGCATCAAAATAAACCAATGTATGTCATCACAATGAAGATTCTTCACCTTCTTCTTAGGGATTTCAGTTTGGTATGATTGTGGGGTAGGGATAAGAATCTGCAGACACCTCCAGGTGTTCTTACTAAAGGTAGGCCTTCTTACTTCATACCAGTATTTCTCAAACTTGAGCGTGAGTCAGAATCCTCTGAGAATATGATTGCCAGATAAAATGTGGGATGGTCAAATAAATTTGAATTTCACATTTTTAGTATATCTCAAAAATTGGGACATCATCTGTTGTTTTAACTAAAATTCAAATGTGCTTTCTTTCCAAGTGTCACTAAATACCTCAAAATAGCAGTTTAAATTTTCCTTGTGGCAGATATTTGTGATTGTTGTCTGTTTTGTCTTTTTCAGAAATTTCAAATGATGCAATCTTATCAGGAGATTATTCTCTTTATCTCTGATTCACCTATTGACCTTTTTATAAGAATCTTCTGTCCTACTTCTGCGGTCACCTTGGTAATGTAGTGGGTAACAAAAAGCTCAATAAACTGTTATACCAAATCTTTCATACTTTTATCTTTTTTCATAGTTTCTCCATTTACTTTCACACCTCCGTTTTGTCTCTCCACTGCTTTCCCCTCCTAAATCTGTTTCTCTGCTTTTGTTCAAGCTGTCTTCGTTGAAATGTCTCCCGGGGCTTTCTCTTTCCTTTCCTTTTCTTTCTTTCTGTTTTCTTTCTCCTCTTTTTCCTTCTCCTGAAGCCTTCCATGGCAAAATTAAAAATCTGTAGAAACAAGTTAGCGCACTAGGGACCAGGCCACAGTATCGTGTTCCAGAAGGAGATTCTGTCTTGACAGTCCTTTTGCAAGAGCAAATTCCCAGTCAGGGGAAAAGAGAGCTTCAAGAAACAATTGCTTTGCCCGAGGATCTGTTGGGAGAGTGATGGATGGCACTGCACTGAGAAATGCCGGAAAAGGAGGGGAGACATTGCCAGGCAGCGTGAGGGGAGGAGGTGGCTGGGAGAAAGAGCCAGTCAGGAAGAGCTAGGAAAGGGGCGGAGAATGTGCTGCCTGTATATGCTGCCTGCAAGACCTTTCTGCAGATGTTGTGTCTTTGTGAGCTGACTGCAGAGGCCATGTGCATGCAGACTGTATGTGAATGTATGCGTTGCTTATTTCAGATCGTGGGTCTATGTGAACCGCTGACTGCAAGAAACAGGAATGTATTGTTGAAAGGATTTTGCAGTCAGAGTGCTTGTTTGTGGTTGTGTGGTATGTGTGACTGACTTTTTGCCAAATGCGCTGTTCTGATTCCAGCTCTGAGAGTTTAGTGGAAGTCTGGCCGACTAAGCTAAGACACAACAAAGTCAGAAGGAAATATGGGGGCAACCTGAGATGGAAATAGAGAAGCTGTTGCAACAAGAGAAAAAAAAAAAAAAGACTTGGAGAAAGGGGAAATGAATGAGAAAACAGAAAATAAGCAATAAAAATTCCTTCCTTAGAGAAGGAAGAAATTTGAAAGGAAGAGAAAGAAAAGCAACATTTTTCCAGATGCAGGCACTATATATATATCCCTAGTCCTTCAGATGCCTTGGTGAGATATTTCCTAGCTTTTCTCCCTTATTTCTTTCTAGACACAGTTCATCGTGGCATATTTATTACACGTATATTTTGGTTACACCAGGGGATATTTTAAAACTTAACAGTTATCCAGAAAGGAACATTAGTAACTCTTAAATGAGAAAGGATTTTTGGTTGCTTTTGTTAGACAGGAGCGCTATTGGACATAATGGAAAGACATTCAGTTTTGATCAGAGATTAATTGAATTTTAATTCTTTAAAATGTTTAAGTGATTAAAATAGTACGTGAAGTGCATGACATTTCAAAAGCAGGGGTGTTGAAATACAGTCTCCACATTCCAAAGGTGGTTATTGTTACTACCTTGATTACTAACAATTTAACAGGCACTCCTACACCTGCAATGAGGTATTTAAATTAGTCACGAGAACTTCTAGATCTCGACTGACCGATAAACACAGAGGCAGCATAACTTTGAACTTGGATGTGGACTGGGGAGGGAAGTCCTAGTTGGGACCATCCCAGTTTCGCTTTGTTGCAAACACACTACATATTTTGGATGGTTTCAAATTGCAGCCATTATGGTGTCTTCCTCAGCTCTTTGCTTGCTTCATTTTTAAAACGTTAGAAGTTATTATAATTGTATTTCCAGTATACTAATTTTGCTCCATTCACTAATATGTTTTTTGGTTCATTCAGCCATCGTTTCCTCCCTTTACACTATTTTTTCATCTGCCCCTCTCCGTTTTTTTTCTTCTTTCCCATCATGTTTCCCTGGTTTTGATTAAAATTCACTTCACTTCTCTCCTCACCACTCTCTCCTTTATGGAAATTATTCCTTTTCAGGCTTGTCTTTTTCCTCATTCCCTTCTCTGGTGTCTTTGTCTCCAGCAGAGGGGTCTGATGTTGATACGAGGTAGGGAATGAGGCCTGGGAGAAAGCAGCCTGGGAAGAGGGAAGAGAGCGGAGGAAGTGGTGCTTCAGCTGTTTCTGCCATTAGCCTATAAAAGGCTGCCTTAAGTCCGCCTCTGTAAATTCCTCCCCTCCCATCCCCACGGTCCCCCCTTCAAAGGGTCTCTCCACTTCCCCACCTTAAATCCCACCTCCCCTACCCCCCACCCCATTACTTGGGTGACATCACTCTCTACCATCTGTGACTGCCAGGGACACTGACCTACTTTTGCCCTCTCGGTCAGGCATTAAACCCTGGTTTGTCTTTTAAACCCTGACTTTCTGCTAAACCCTTTTTGCCCCAACATATCAGTGGGTCCCTTTCTGAACCGCCAAACATTTCAGTTTCCCACAAAAATAGTAGTTTTTATTTTTAGTAACGGAAGTTGGAGGAAAAAGCTTAATGATAAAAAGCTTCTACGACTTTAGCAAATCCATCTATGACTTAAGTGGATTTGTACTTTGTTGATTACAATGGAATCTATATGTATTTGGAGAATAACACTAGTAATGATTTTTTTTTTAGTAATGATTTTTTGGTTAAATCTTTATATGTATGGTTGAGGAATGGACAACGAGATCCTTTGCGACAAATTCCAAATATATATATATATAAATAACCATTATTTATCAAATGTTTGTATATGATATTAGAGACATAAGCCAAAATAGCAGGCATCAATATCCAAATAAAACTTTACATACTAAGTAGTGGGAAGAAACTGCTGACAAAATCAATTGTGTAGCCTTTGAGGGATTATAAGGAGTTGGTTAAGAGTATGTACTTTGATGCTTGGATTCAAATCACGGTTTTGCCACTTGCTAACTGTGTGAGTTTGGAAAAGTTACTCAACGTCTCTGTTCCTTAGTTTGCTCATTTGTAAAAAGGAGATAACTCAAACGCAGTAGGGTTATTAGGATTAAACATGTTCTAAGACATATTAGGTTTATTATGAGACTGGGGACAGATATAGAACTATATGTTTCAAACATGTAGAACTATATGTTTCACATGTAGAACTATATGTTTCAAATATTTCTGTGGCAATTTCTTCATTCACCATTTATTTACTAAGCAAGCCAGTGTTATAGATCCTCTATCTTGGTCTCCGTTGTCTGCCCTAGTTGTCCAGAAAAGTTCTGGGAAAGGTTTGGAACTTGTATATTTAGAGAGATTTGCCTAGTAATTCCACTGTGTCACTCATTTTTTTCTTTCTCTTCACTGTCTCCTCATGCTCCTAGGATGAATCCCAAACTGAAAGGCACTGAGAGAGAGAGACAAAAAAATCAAGGAAACAGTTAGTTTGGGGGAGTCAGGTAGAGTCAACGGAAGAAGGGTTAAATAGAAAAGCAAGGAAGATTAAACAAATCTAGCTTGATGATCAAAATGGGTTTGTAACCCAAGAGAGCGAAAATGATTTAAAAACAAAGTGTAGAAATAGGGTAGATAAGGATTTGGACACAACAGATATAAATCGTTCTGTTTCTTTGCATCAAGGATAACTACATGAACTTAGACTAATGAACAGAACTCCCTAGTCTAACTATTTCGATGTACAAAAGATAGCAAACTGGACCAGGACAATCATGATGGTGGCAGATCATTAGGATGATCCCAGACGCATTCATTCATTCATCCGTTCAATCTGTAAATGTTTGTTAATCATTCAAGGTGCTGCTGGTGACATAGGTGTGTGGCGGATCCTACAGCACCTGCGTGGTTTGATATCATCATTTTTATGGTTGAAATGTCAACAAATTCAATCCGGTGTCTCCCTGCACCTAGTGGAGGGTTCTTGTTTTCTTTTTTCCCCTATTATTTGAGGCTTCCTCTATTCTTTAAAGGAGAACACGCTGCTGCCTTTGCACATTTGCTTAGTCCATTCTCTCTTCTTCTATTCTTCCCAGACTGAGATACTTTTATGGTACTCCAGTGGATAGGGAATCAGGAGACTCGGAATTGCCGCCAATGATTTTATCTCATTGCCTTGTTTTCCCTTCTGTCAGAAGAGACTAACGATATTTACTCAACATTTCAAGGTTGCTTGAGGCTTACATCGAGTTTATAAATGCTGAGTGCTTTAAATTAAGAACATTTTACAAATGGTTATCTCTTGAAGACACTATTCTCAAGCTGTCATGTAGCTAAGATCCAACTTGGTAAGCTTGTTAAATTTACAGACTATTGGCTGATTCCATAAGTTTTGTGTTTGGCTCAAAAAAATGCAGATACCCGGGCTCATTCAGCAGGTCGGGGTGAAGGCCAAGGAATCTGCATTTTAAACATCCTGGTTTATTCCTGTGTAACAGAGAAAAATAAATAGTAGCCAGATACAATTAAAGGAAGGGGAAAAACCTACATCACCTCTCTTTCTAAGTCATTGTTTTCCTTTACACTTTTTCTTTCTCTGATGCAGCCAATCTGTACGGTCTTTCCTCCCTTTCCCCACCCCATCCTCCTTTGTGTCTGGCATCTGTATTTTCTTAGCATAGTTAGAGAGGCGCTCAGCTTACTGTGCACCAATGGAGTGGAGGGAAAGGAGGAGGGATGTGGGTGGAGAAAGGCTAGATCGGGGTTTAGCTATTCTAACTGAAGACTGTTGTTGCCAGGCTGGTTCTAGCCGGCTGGCTCTGGGAGAGGAAGCACAGGGAGAGCTGCATCTACTGCAGCTGCCGCTACTGTTCCTTATTTGCTAGGGTACGTTCTGATATAAGACACCCACTACCTTTTCTCCACCCACACGAATCACATTAGATACCCAGTGATGTACACTATTTTAGGTACTGAGAATAATTCTGGATTCATTCCTGTTTACAGTTTTTCTCTTCACTACTTTAGGCCTTAGTTTTGATCAAACCCCAGCTTGTTTGTCTTTAACCCCAGGAGAGAAAGATTTGCACAGATGGTGTCTATGGGGTACTTAAAGTTTTTGCTTGACCCGCAGTCTAGATAATAGGTGAGTTATGCTTTCTGGCTGATGTAGATATACACCAATTCAATTCAAGTTGAATCAGAGAACCTGGGCAACTTTGTTGGGGGAGATTTTGTTTTCATTAAATCCTCTGTTTTATGTGCCTCTCCCACTAACTATCTTCATATTGTCCACCAAGAACATTTCAATAAGGTGATACATGGATAATTCCAGCACCTCTTGTCTAATCCTTGGTCCCTTCAGCTTGGGTGAACATCAGTCTTGTGTAATAATAGCTAATATTTATTGCACACTTCATATGTAGTGCATTATATTTAAGTTACCTCATTAATCCTTATAGTTCAGTGAAATAGTTAATTTTCATTTTGTAGATGAGAAAACTGAGGCTCATAGAGGCAACAATCCCATGACACCAGCAAATAAAGCTGGGATTTCAAATCAGATAAATCAGATTCATCTGACTCCAGAGACGTGAGGTTACTTATAATATGTCTTCTCAAGGGATTCAACCCATCCCCTCCTGAAGAGTATCAATTTATGGGTTAAAAATGAGTGGCGCATGATTAAACCAAGATAAGTTACATTGCCACCAAAAGGAGATGTGAGTCCACACCTGACCAGACATAACTACCGTGAAAACACAAAGATTCTGGTTGAATCTAAGAAACTGAGCCTTTCTGGAAATGCTAAAAACAATTTCTGCTCCTTCATTACTTCATACAAAAATAGGAGGTATGAATTTGATCATTATTCATGTAAAGATTATCTTATAGAGTGACATATCATTGGCTTTGTTTTTAAAAATATACTTCTGGGTTTATTTCCCTGACTAGATTAAGTGAAAAGCAAAGTTGTTGTGTGTGTTATGAATTTCTTAGGATGTGTCTGGCGCATAGTGACAGTATATTGAATGACAGCATTTTTTAAAGAGACAAGTGGCCTGTTAATTAATAGCCTCATACTCCCTATCCACAGTTTCACCTATACAACCTGGTTTTCTTGGGCAGTGCGTGGTTACTGTGAATTGGGATCCTCTGCTGGGCGTGCCCCCGACCTTTCCTCTGTGCCAATTTCCCTATGTATTTTGTGTCAGATTCTCATTGTGCTCCTATCTCTGTGGTCAAGCTTTCTTTGATCACAAAATGATTCTCTTCTTTTCCTCTTTAGATTGAAGGGAAGTACTTCATGTTCCAGGAGATAATATCAGAGTGGAGTAAATAGCAACATTTTAGTTCTGTAGACTTTTCCCCCCTTTCTTCTGAAGGTAGTATATATCGTATAACACTTTTGTACCTCTAAACGTATCTTTCGTGAAAATAGTTCACCATCCTAGGTTACTCTGTGTCAAAACGTGCAGTAAACACTTAGTTAACACCCTAACTACATTTCTCAGTCAGGGGACTCTCAAGTCCCCCTGAAATAAATCAGCAAAAAAAAAAAAAAAAAAAAGCAGACCCTAAAGATTGGGAAAGGAATGCTGAAAAGAATTTGTTGGCTGAGGGGACTGAGAAGGGGTTGTGATCTGCACGAAGGCAAACGTGTTAGGACGTACTCTCTCACATCTGGGATATCTGGTGTAATAAATGACTAAGGTTATTTGGAAATGAATCTTCCATATAGAGTATGGTTTATCACAGGATATTGAATACAGTTCCTTGTGCAATACAGTAGGACCTTGTTGTTTGGATAGTCTATTATATAGAATGCACCTGCTAATCCCAAACTCCCACTCCATTCCTCCCCCAACCCCCCTCCCTGAAGTCTGTTCTCTGTCTGTGTTTCTGTTCTGTAAATAAGTTAGTTCATTTGTGTCGTATTTTAGATTCCACATACGACATCACTTGGTATTTGTCTTTCTCTGCCTGGCTTAACTTTACTTAGTATGGATAATCTCTAGGGCCATCCATGTTGCTACAAACAGCATTATTTCATTCTTTTTTATGGCTGAGTAATATTCCATTGTATATACATACCACATCTTTAACCATTCATTTGTGGATGGATATTTAGGTTGCTTCCAACCTATTCATATTCGTACCCTCCTTTGTGGAGGAGTTTTTTGACCTTCCTCACTAGAGGGAAATTACCAGCAACATCTTAAAAAATCTTCTACCCCTTCTCAGCCATACTGCGAAGAAACACTAAAGTGTAAATGAAAATAAGTGTAAAACATTCATTTTACACAGTTTGGAAATTTACAAAATGCTTGTAAGTCTATTATCACATTTCATTCACACAACAACCTTGGAATATACTCTTTTCATAACAAGGGATCACAGGAAGTTAGGTAACTAGGTTAATTAACAAGTTAAGTAACAAGGTTTACACTGCTTTCTAAGCGGCAGAGCTGGCTGTACCACGGTGCCCCGCCTGTATCTTAAAACCTGCCTAAAGCCTGGCGAATACATGATGTTTAAAAATTGGCCTCACTATCTACAGAGGCATTGTCCTTACTCTGTACAGGGACAAGGACCTTATGGGTGTTTACGGTCTTTGCCCCCCAAACCTTTGCCTCCGGAGGGGAGACCACGGTTTGAGGGGGCTCGAGGGGGAGGCGGTCCTCAGAGCGGCGCGGGAGGTGGGCGGGGACGGGCGGGAGGCGCAGAGGCGCGGACACGCACTCCGCACACTGCGCCTGGGAGACTCGGTGGGCTCGCCTCAGGGTTCAGAGTGTGGGTGAATGGGGCTGGAGGAGGGACGGTGAGGGCGGGGAAGGTGTACAACGGAAGGGATTCACCACGCGGTTTCGAGTTGGGAACAAACCTCGCCCCTCCATCCGTTTCCCTTTCTCAGTGAGGACGGTTTGGGGGCGGGTGGGGAAAGCGCGTCCTCGAAGCGCTCTCGCGCTCCCCTTTTCCTCCCGGCGCGCGCGCGCGCGCGCCCCATCGCCTCTCCTCGACCCCAGAGGCCGAGAGGGTTGCCAGTGGAGACGGGGCGCCTGGGGGTCGGGTCCCGACGCAGGTGTCAGATCCGCTCGGCCAGGTTTGGCCGGCTGGCTGGCCCGGCCCCTCGCTCGGCCGGCAGCTCGCCGCGCCGCCGCGCCGCCGCGCCGCCGCGCCTGGAGGGCGGGGCCGGGGCCGGGGCGCGCACGGGTCCTCGGCACGCGGGCGGACGGCGCGCTTCGCCTAGGTCTGGGGGAGCGCGGGGCGGCCTCCGCCGGCGTCGCGCGCGCTGTGAGAGCGGGGTCGCGCGCGCGCGCACGCCAGGCGAGTGAGGGAGTGTGAGGGAGTGAGGAGCAGTCGGGTGTGTGTGGGTGTGGGGGGGTGAGTGTGTGTGTGGGTGTGTGAGGTGAAGGAGAGCCAGACCGACCGCGCGGCTGTGAGAAAGGAGGCGAGTGGGCGAGGGCGCCGGGCCAGGCTGTGGGAGCCGTGGCGGCGGCGGCGGCGGAGAAAGGAGGCGGCTCCCGGCATCCCGACCCCCTCCCCCTCCTCTCCTCGGACTTACTGCCCGCCCGGCCGCCCGCCCGCGCCGCCCTCGGAGGCCCCAGCCGGGCGCCGCCGGCCGAGAGCCAGGGAGGAGTCGCCCCAGCCAGGTGAGCGGGACCCTCGCGTTCCCTCCCCGGGGGTCGTGGTGAGAGGCGGCGGCGCGCCCGACCCCCGCCGCCCGCTGCCCGCCGCCCGCCGCGGCCGAGTTGGGCAGAACGGGCTCCAGACGAGCGGGGCCGGGCCCGAGAGAGGACGGGGCCGTGCGCGGCTGGGGCCCGGGGCTTGGGGAGGCCGGTGGTCGCCTCAGAGCCGGGGGCGGCGGGGCGCTCGGCGGACCCCGGGCTGGGTGGGCGTCTGCGCCGGGAGGGGCTGAGGAGGCCGGTGGGTGCGGGAGGCTGGAGGGAGGCGGCGGCCTCGGGCGGGGAGCAGTGTGGTCTCCCCTCGGCGAGGGGGTGTGGTGACCCTGGGGATGCGTGTCGGAGCCACACACGCGTGGCGCTAACCTGTCCTCGGCAGCGTGGTGATCTCTGCCTCCACTGCTGCCATCAGACAGATTCCTGTGGTGTGTGACCGAGGCGGGAGGGGCTGGTATTGGTCCCGCAGTTATTCTGTTTTAATTCCACGCTTTTCTCCTTACGTGTACATTTTTAGAAGAGTGACAGCCATTCCTCTTTTTCTTTTGAAAGCCCTCTGAATAAGATGGGTGACAGTAATTGCTTGTCTCGTTTGATTTTTTTTAACAGCATTTGACCATGATGCAGATCTTTACCCCCCCCCCTCCCCCCGCAATAAATCCAAAGTAGTTAGGGGATAATAACTTCAGATTTGCCTTACTAATTTTTCCTTATCGCTAATAGCAGATTTGTCATCCCCTGTATTTTCTCCCATTTGTGTTTACGGATAGAGATGGGGCGTTAATTCTCTTCTGTGAGTGGGATTATTATAGTAACCGTGTTGAATGTAACCTCGATGTAAATTCTTTGCTTGTGCCGTTTTCTCATTAATTACAGGAATTGTTCCCACATCTTTGTGGAGTTGGGTTAAATTTGAAATCTGTATGGAAACTGTATGGGCAGCCTAATGTGGAAGGTTTTCCTTTTGTGGGCTTGATTATATTTATGGATGATATAATTTTTAACTGTAACCATTAAAATGTTAATGTTATGTTCTTTAGATTTCATTTTATTTCATAGCATCGGATAGTTCTAAGGTCTTTTTAAAAAGAAAAAAACGATTTCTTAAACAATTGACTGTCCAAATACTTTTAAGATATTCACTTGAAATAAAGCACTCTCTGAAATTTTAGTCATGGAGAGTCACCATAACTTCTGGGATGAAAAGCTCTAATATAGTCATAATATAGTTAGATTTCTTTTATAATGGTTATTGGATTTAGTTAGTGTGTCAAAGGGGAGGAGGCCTATTTTGTTTTGACGTGATCTTTTGTTTATTCCAGTCTATCTTGGTTAGGTATTAGTTTTCTTCGTTCATGTCATAGACTTAGTTGTTAGTTTGGCAACATGGCTGTTGATGTTTTTCTGTTTCTCTGTCTCCCTTGTTTTCTCCCTTGTCTTCTCTTACCCCCGCCAGGTGCTGGAGTCTGCTTGTCAGGCAGGGAGGCAGTCTGTGTGATTCTGAAAACAGAGCCAAGAAGGGGAGCAGCAAATTGAGTCACATGCAGCCCTCTACTCAGTGAAGAGCCACTTTTCTCTTCCTGCCTTTCCCCCTGTAGGGGGTAAGGAGCTGTATATCTAACCTTCAGACTTTTGGCTATGAGCTAAAATTCCACTTATCTTAGTTTCTAGTTGGATAGCTTTAAATTTTTTTTTCATGTTTCCTATTGAATATGATAGCATCTGGGGGTGCAGGGGAGAGTGACAAGAAGAAATTATCCTTTTTTTCTTTTCCCTTCTCATTCGGTCCCCTCTTCCTCACCAGAGGGAAATACCAGCAATATCTTGTAAATCTTCTACCACTTCTTAGCCATACTGTAAAGAAGGTTCGAAAATGAACATTCTTTTTTTCTCTGAACACCAGCCAAACTTCATGCATTACTTTGTTGGGGCACAGGATGAAACATACCTTTTAAATTATCTCCCAATTCTTTCTTTCCCCAATTTGTATTCACATGGGGTTTGCTGCTGGGGTAAGTCACTAGACTTATCGATCTCTCAATTCCTCTCCCCTCCCAATGAGCTAAAAGACTGAACACCATCAACACTGGAACAGATTAGGCGAATGGGACAGAGTAGAGTGAGTTGTTCCACACTTTGGGACATAGCTTTTATCATCTTCTTCTGGGGAGTAGGTATAGAGACCTAAACACAGAAAATGGGTGGAGGAAGAACTTCTGTACCCACAAACAGCCCATGAAGAGTGAGAAAACCAAACATAAAGTAAGGAGGGTGAGTTATTGTATGTTGCTTGCTGACAACTGTTTTTTTGGGGGTGGATTTGTAGAGAGATTTTATGGCTGATTAGTTTACAAAGAATATTCTCTGAAAGTGGGATTAAGTCATAAGCATTTGAGAAAAGAGCCTTTAGAATTGTTATTGTTACGCTATTGAGTGGTAGGTAGATAGTGATAAGAACAATGAAGAAAGTAGTATTTTTAGATGTTAGCTGTACTGGCATGTGCAGTTGTTTCAAGAGAGGTTCAATCGGGGAGATTAGATACAGGTGTTGGGTAAATTGTCCTGCGTTACTTGGGAATTTTCCTGCTTGTCATATTAAGTGTTGTGAAGAAATAATATAGTACCTCCAAAAATATCTGTACATAATATATTTTAGATTTATGTGCCATATATATCTGTGTAAATATTTGGTTTGCAGAAAAGGACTGATTTTCTGGCTTCATGGTAACTGATGCCATGGTGTCATTTTCAGTGTTTTCTTTTCCAATGTTTTTTCCCTTTCAAAATTGGCTTGGAGGACAAAAGTCACAGAGCTAGCCAGATCTACTCCCTTAGAGCCTGGTCTGCACGGAACCCATCTGCTTATATCTTTTTTCCTCTCCTTACTGCCCCTAACCCCAGGCCCCACTTTAATTGTTAACAAAGGTTGTATAATGATGATAGAAAGTAGCAATAGCTTTGGGTTGTTTGTTTTTTATGCGAAACTGAAAATATAAAATTTTAAATTTTAAACAGCTACGTTTAGATATTATGTTGTACAATTTGCCTTGTGTTTAATTTTGAAAATAGCTCTGGTTTTTTGATACTCCTTTGTAATTCAGCATAACAAAGTCCTTTAAAGTAACTCCTAACCCGTAACCATGTCCTTTTGAGGTTCTGTGCTGCCCATTGGGGATAATAGTAGGGAATACAACAGATGGGGATTCTGTCCTCATAGAGTTTACTGTCTAATTTTATTGGTCCTCTTGTTTCAAGAGAGGTTGAATGGAGGGCGGGGGAGGGGGGGCGGATTAGGTACAGATGTTGGGTAAATTGTCTTTCATTACTTGGAAGCTTTACTGTTTGGTCCTTTCCCCTGTCAGTCACTTCTCCCAGCAATGTCTGGAGGAGTCTACTGGATTGTGAATTGATGAATTAGCAGAACAAATTTGTGTAAATGTTGATATGCCAAGTTTTGTTTTTGTTTTTGTTTTTACGACCTTTCTTTCAAAAGTGACAGCACACCACCAAGTTGTGATCAAAAAAAATAATCCAAACCTACTTCTTAAATGTTTTTGCTCTATTCAGCTCCTTAACAGTCCCCTTTTTGTTTCCCTCTCTCCATCTCTCTCTCTTTTCACCACTTCTGATACTAGCTCTTAGCTTCATGTTCTTAGAAATATAGAAATAAGGTCTCCAAGATAGAGCATGGATTTGCTATATAAGATCAGACCGGTTCTGTGTTACTGCTCCGCTGTCCCGTATTTGGCAGTATTTCAGACTTTGATGCTTTATCAGAAAACTACATCTTGAAAATTCATGCAGGTTTGCCCAAATACAGCAAGCTTGGAATTCTTCCCTGATGCTTTGGAGTTCTCAGTTGTTAGCTTATTCCTTTGACATGTGATGTAGTTAGCCATATCTGCAAAGCCTTCTTGAATATGTTAACAGCTTCCCAACCCTTTTTACAGCATAGTGTCCAGAAAGAAAATGTTGAAGGAAGGCCTGACATTTAACATGTTAAATGTGATGAACTTTGAGCTGTACTGTGCATTGCATCTCAGGAACATTTTTTAAATTTTGTGCCACATTCCAGAGATACTCTGATGTAACATTTCTCTGTTAAGTGAAATCATTAGAAATGTTATTTGGATTCCAGAGAAAACTTAGGTTTTGTTTATACCACAGACTATTTTGGGAATTTTAGTAACAAAGCTACAGGTTATTTAAGTAAAGGTAACACTTTTTTGACCCTTTAGTTGGGAATGTGTAAACATTTGCATGTTAATTTGCTCATGACAATTTTTTTCCTTTTCCAGTTTTCTTTTTATTGTAAAATACACACAAAACTTCCGTCTTAACAGATTAGTGGTATTAAGTACATTCATATTGTGCAGCCATCACCATATCCATCTCCAGACTCTTTCGTCCTGCATAACCGAAACCCTATACCCATTAAACAGTAACTCCCTAATCTTTAAACGCCCCAGCCATTAACGACCATCATTCTACTTTCTGTGAATTAGAGTACTTTAGATTGTGGGGCATAATGTCGTCAAGGTTCATTCATGTTGTAAGCATGTATCAGAATCTAATGCCTTTTTAAGGCATTAGATTCTGATACATGCATTTTGCTTATTATTCATCTGTCAAATGTACACGTGGGTTGCATCCACCTTTTAGTTATTGTGAATAATGCTGCTCTGAACATATGTGTACAGATACATCTTTGTGACTCAGCTTTCAGTTCTTTTGGGTATATACCTAAAAGTGGAATTGCCGGATTGTATGGTGATTCCATTTTTAATTTTTTGAGGAACCGCCATACTGTTTTCGGCAGCAGCTGCACCATTTAACATTCCCACTGGCAGTTGGCAGCGCTTCCAGTTTCTCCACATCCTCCCCAACACTTGTTATTTTCTGGGGTTTTTTTTTTTTTTTTTTTTTTTTTTTATTGTAACCATCCTGTGAGGTAGTTTTGTGTTTTTATTTGCATTTCTTAGTGCTTAGTGATGTTGAGCATTTTTTCTTATTCATGACATTTTAACATCAGATCATTTTTAGTTCTTTCGGGGCTGGGGGTTTGTCTCTTTTGTTTACCATGGTATCTTTAGGGAGAGTGCGTAGTAGGCACTCAAATATTAATTGAATGTATTATGCAGTTGAATGCTTAGTTTTGTGTACTTAGTAGTTTTATCTTTTTTGGCTATAATAAAGAATCCCAAAATATCATTGAGTTGGAAGTTTATTTCTTCCTCATGAAAAAGAGATAGTAAGCAGTTTAAGGCCACAGCACTGCGCAGTTGTCAGGGATTCAAGTTCTTCTAACACGTAGCTGCGCTTTTCCTAGGGTCGACTCTTGTCCTCTGTCCAGATGGTTGTTGGAGGTGTAGCCATGACACCCACATTCCAGGTAGCAGAATGGAGGAAGGGCCAAGGAAGAGTACATCTCTTTAGCATGCTTTCCTGGAAGTTGGAGTGCAGTACTTTGGCTCAGCACTCTTCGACCATATCTAGTTGCAAGAAAGCCTACGGAATACAAATGCAGTCTCTTAGTCATATGGCAGTGTGCTCAGGTAAATATCAGATCTGTTACTACAGAGGAGTAAGTGGAAGGTGGATTTTTTTTTTTTAAATTTAATTAATTTATTTATTTATTTTTGGCTGTGTTGGGTCTTCGTTTCTGTGCGAGGGCTTTCCCTAGTTGCGGCAAGTGGGGGCCACTCTTCATCGCGGTGTGTGGGCCTCTCATTATCGCGGCCTCTCTTGTTGCGGAGCACAGGCTCCAGATGCGCAGGCTCAGTAGCTGTGGCTCACGGGCCTAGTTGCTCCGTGGCATGTGGGATCTTCCCAAACCAGGGCTCGAACCCGTGTCCCCTGCATTGGCAGGCAGATTCTCAACCACTGCGCCACCAGGGAAGCCCCAAAGGGGACATACTTTTAGTGGATGATGGGTAACAGGTTTAACACTATTAATCGGTTTTCTCTGAGACTTCTGAGATTTTCATTTTATGATTCATTTTCTGTACCCCTTTAATAAGTGCACCCCCCCCCCCCCCCACACACACACAGTGGAGTGTTCCTACCTTTCTCCCATCTTTCTTAATGCTTTTGTCTCTCTGCCCCTTATTCCCATTCATTCTCATTTCTAACAGTAACTCAGATCCACCTCCTAAAGAGACACTGGATAAGGCAAGGAAAGGAAAGAGGGTAAAATTTCATTTGTATCCCAGATTGTGTTTTGTTGTGTTTTGGATTTTTTGGGGAGGCGGGGAAGCATTAGAACTTACTGAAATTGAGAGAAAAGCCTTGATAAACAGATCCTTGGTTTAAAACCTTAAGCATAACAAAGTAGGTGTTAAAACATACAATTAAAGTCAATATAGGCACGTAGTATGATTTGGAGGGAGACTGTTGGGACTTAAGAAAATCTCTGGAAATATAAGTTATGCTACTTACTAGTATTACTTAGTTAAAAAAAATTTTTTTTAGGTGCATTTCTTAACTCTCTTAATCTTCATTTCTTAATCTGTAAAATGGTTACTATAATACCCGAGGTTTAATTTGAAATAGTGTTCATTCAACTTTTAGTTTTAGAATAGCCCAGTATTTGGAGTTTGATAAGGCATGTCATTCAACATCTTTAAACATTATGCTTCTGTTATGGCATGTATTTATTATATGTGTGTGTATATATATATATATTTATCGTATGTATGTATATTATCACACACACACACACAGAGTTGACCCTTGAACAATGTGGGTTGGAACTGTGCAAGTCCACTGATTTGTGGAATCTTTTTCAATAAATATGTACTGCAGTACTTTACTTGCTTAACTGAGGCAATAGTGGGTGGCATTTAGTTAAGGATGCCCGTTTAGGCATATTGAAACAAGATCTGAAATTCAGTTGAACTCCTGGTTGGAAAAATACATTTAGTAGGTCAATGATAGTAGTTGAAACTGGACTGAGAATGACTTTTCTAGAGAAAGGAAAGAAGGGGTTAAGAATGAAGCCCTGGGGATTATGTACAGGGGGAAAGCTGTCAGGAGAAAAGAGTTACAGGAAATAATAGTGAAAGAGTGCCTATTCACACATTTGTTATTTTTCTGTACAAACCTAATCCACATCCAGGACAGAACGATGTCATTGAAAGTACAGCTGTAGTTATTGCCAAATTGAGTAAATTCTAGTTTTTATATTTAAGTATGTATATATTCTCTCCTCCAACGTATTTTCTTTTTCAGTCTTTTGATTCTAAGTTCATTTGGTATATCTTATCTGGAATAAATAATTTTTCTAGTAGTAAGAGATGCCCTTAATATCGTCAGATGGTAGATTGTGATTTTGCTTTTTCTTTACCAGAATAATTACCACTGGGAAGGGGGCCTCACAAGAAATCACCTTGTTTATGATTCTCATTTAATTAGCCTTGCCTGGAGTATTTGAAGATGACAGTCATAAAAATTGGTGTGCTTATCCAGAAGTTTTCACGGGAAAACTATAATATAAAATTAAATTTTATAGATTTCTCTTTATTTCAAAAAGGCTAGTTTAGCATTTATTTATTATCTGATATTTATATATTATTTTCTTTGGTACTTTTGGAGAAATAAAAAAATAGAGAATTAATAGATCTGATTTTTTTTTTTTTATTCTAAGAGGAAAAATCAACTCCTGTGTATATGTGGACGTTTGCAAATGCTCTATTGATCTTACACTGTTGGAGAATAAACTCTTTTCCTACAGATATGTTATTGGGTAGCCAAACCTACTACTTTAAGTGTCAGGGGAAAAAAGGGGAACCATTTTACTTTACAGGGGACTCTTTCCTGTCATTGATTGATTGCTGTGTGGCTTGCGGGATCTTAGTTCCCCGACCAGGGATCAAACTCATGCCTCCTGCAGTGGAAGCACAGAGTCCCAACCACTGGACCACCAGGGAAGTCCCTCCTGTCTTTTAAAACAGTGGATATGATATGAACTTCAGTACTGACCTTTTATTGGCATACTTTGGGCTCCTAGGCTGTGTAGGTTTACTGTTATGCTTTTGAGTTTTTATCAGCTTTTTTTGTTTTGTCTTTTTCCTTGATGTTAACAGATGGGGAAAAAAAACAGAAAAGTAGATGTTTTAAAATCATAGTCAGGGAGGAGATACCAACCTGTTGGTCTCTGCCTGGCCTATAGGAATGCATTGGTGGCCTTTCAGGCCAGGAGGGCTGTTGGAGATGCAGAGCCTCTGCTTTGCGGCTGGCGTCTTTACCTGTTTCCTGGGTATTGTTAAATGTGAATCCCAATGGAACTGTCTGAAAAAGGCAAACAGCCACTACAGCAGCATCTCTGGGCACCAAGGATGGTCAGCCGCTTATCCTCCCGTGGAAACTGGGGTGGACCACTAGGCAGAGAAGAGGTTGTGCCCTTTCACTCCCTGGCAATAATAAACTGGTCTCTGGAGATGACTAAAATTATAGTAGATAAAAAATCTAGACAGGTGTCACTTGAAGATACCAACACCAGTCAGCTGAGGGTTGTTAAGCACACTTTGCCTTTTAGAAACTGGTGATGTCATTTACTTGTACAGGAAGACTGAGTTGGAATACAGTGTCGCATACCTCTACAAATCTTTACAGGAAAACCAGGGCATAACACAAAAATCTTTTGAAGGTGATAAAGAAAATGTATTCTACGTGATCGAACTGAAGATACCTCAGTTCAGGACAAGGTGACAGCCCCCATGGTACCACTTCTTCTGCAGGGCGAGAGCATGCCTCCAGTTCCAGATTAGGGGGTGTGGGCATCCCCCCTGAAAGAATGTGGTCCAGTTGCGGCCAATGATGCGCTCTCTACCTTTGGTTCATGTCTTCCAGACAGAGAGGGGAATCATTTTATTTCTTAGAACCCTAGGTTCATGAGGATTTCGAGCCCTTTCATTAAAAAGAAAATGAAAGGCGATGGGGAGCCTAATATGAGCCTGTAGTTAGTTGTTGGTTGCACACCAGTGTAGAAACACCCAAACTTTACATGAGGATATCAGGGCTGTGGCCATGAAGCCAGACAAGATGGATATGCCCATTGGCATCATCTCTTAGGAGTTGCTGCATGACTGTGAGATTGCAGCCCTGGAGTGTTTTTATTGTCTGGTTATAGAATCACTGAAAACACCATGTTGTGTTACGGTTGTGGCCTGGGCATTTTCCTGAAAGCTGACATGCCATAACTGCTTCCCAGTTGCCAGTGGCTATAACATCCCATCGTGATTTCTGCTGGGTCCACAACTGCCCTGGTAATGCAGTGCAATTTCATGCAATGAAGTCAATCATAGAACAGACAGTGGTCAAGAACTAAGTGTCAGGGGAGGCACAGACATGGCTTCGGAGTATTGGAGGTCAGTGACAGGTTGTTTCAAAACCTACCCATTGTAAACATTTTAAGGGCATTTTTATAGTTCCCCTCTCAAGGGAAACTGGACATCTCTACATTAGATGCTCTGGTGTGACTTGTGGAGCTTTCCTTCTGAGTGAGACCCTTTCCATTCGCCTGGAAGGCCACATCCCATGTTCCTCGTGTGTAAATTGAGCTCCAATCCCCTGATGCCATTGAGACTGTGGGTCCCCAGGCAGGTATGTGGGTGTGGTAGGCGGGACAGGTCAAGGTCTTGAGGGAGGGGGTGGTGTGTGTGCGTGTGTATGTGTATGTGTGTGGTAGCGCCTCTGTCCCATGATGTTCTGCTCTTACTGTGTGCATCTGTGGAGCAGGCCCTTCTGGCTGAGACTGTGGAAAGCACGTGAACGGTGTATAAGGGACCAGTCCCGGCTGCTGTGATGCTGGCAGCCGTCCATCTGTATGGCCGTTGCTTCCTCTATTCCTTGCCCTTGTCCTGTCCTTCGGTGTTAGGTTTGCCATGTCATCTGGGCTAATACTAGAAATCACTTATTATGCTTGTTAGTAAAACGTGTAACTTTTTTCTTCTTTTCATGAAAATGATTTTCAGTTGTCTTGCTCATGATATAAACTCTGAGAAGCAGCACTCTCTGTTTTTTGTTGGTGACATTCTAGTAAACAAGCTATGTTTGTTTAAGAAAAATTCTGTTTAAAAATAGAATAAAAACAGTGAGTAAGAGCATGCTGTCTCCTGACTGAAAAACAAATTTTAGTGAATGAACTTTGGCATTTATTTAAATAACTTTGGCAGTTGTTTAAAATTTTTTCCCCACATTCTCAAATTACTTATTTTGACTAAAGTTGCTATGTGAATGACGTCATTGTTGATGCTCATCTAGTAATATGTGCTACCATCTGATTTTTAAACATACCTATAAATGTTTATAAGAAACTACACATATATGAAATAAAGGAAGATAATTGAACAATAACTACAGATACATGAATATACATAATTTGTTCGAGTTTGTAGTGACAGAAAAGACGGGGTATAGTTCCTGTTTTTCATAGCTAGTATATAATCATGGTGTGATTTGTGTGAAAGCAAAAAATTGAGTAGGTTTCTCGATTTACTTTGTATGTATATCTTCTTTTCCAGCTAGAAAGAGTCTATTCAGGAGGAAGTAATCCCAGAAAAGGAAGAACAGGCAGAGCAAGATGTGTAGCTCTGTGGCTGCCAAGTTGTGGTTTTTGACAGATCGTCGAATCAGGGAAGACTATCCCCAAAAAGAGATCTTGCGAGCATTAAAGGCCAAATGTTGTGAGGAGGAACTGGACTTTAGGGCTGTGGTGATGGATGAGGTGGTGCTAACAGTCGAGCAAGGAAACCTGGGTAAGTCTACAGTTAAGTAACTTTGGATTTTTACTTAGAATTTGGTGACTCTGCATGTTTTAGGAATAATTAGGGCAAAGGATTTGTTAATAGCCTTATTATTACTAAGTATCATCTAGTCTAAAAATCTAGTATATTTTATGGAAGAAATGGCAACACCGGTATTTGTTAAACCCTTTATTGTATTATTTAGGAAATAGTTGGGAGGGAAATTGAAGATTACCTACTAGTTTTCTTCCATTATTGTTTTCTATTTTTAAAATGCCTTGTTTATAAGGTGCCTCTAAGGGAATTTGTACCCCATCAGGGTCCTTCTAGTAAATTGATCAAAATCCATGTGTAATTCTCATTTTCTTTTTTCTTTATGAGATACTTTACATGTATGGTGTTAAATACAGCTTTTCTCTCTGGATAAAAGTGTCCAAATGATTTGACTTAATTGGTGATGAGTATTTTTAATATTTTCAGTAGTTCATATTATTTTCAGATTACTAGGGGAAGATATTTTGAAAATGTGTAGAAATTCTTTAGGACTGACTTGCAGGAATCTTTAAGCTTTGTAAAAATATTTGTTACAGCTAAATTGGTCCTTTCTATTAGGGAGAGGTGGTTATTGTGAGAATTAATAATGCAGAGTACAGATCTGCTTTTAAGGTAATTTCACTCATGGGCTTATTTCAGTTTTTCTGTCTCTGTCTCTTTTGACCTAATTCATCCTTAAGAGCCATTTATGCCACAAAATTTTGTTGCTTTTTTTCCCCCAAGCCACAGCTATTCTGACTCCTTCTTCTTACTGTCCTGGGTCAGGATCTTAGGGCCCCAAATTTTAATGCCGCAACAGCCCTTTATGTCTTTTTCAAAAGTCTTTCCTTTCTAGCCCTTTCTCATTCATTAAACACTACTTTTATCATCTTAACATGATAAAACCTTCAGAAACTCTCTACTTCCCTATAACATTAAATCTAATCTTATTTTATTTTATTTATTTATTTTTTTAATAAATTTATTTTTTTATTTATTTATTTTTGGCTGTGTTGGGTCGTTGCTGCACGTGGGTGGGCTTTCTCTAGTTGCAGCGAGCAGGACTATGTGGTGCGCGGGCTTCTCACCGTCGTGGCCCCCCGCCGCGGAGCACAGGCTCCAGGCACGCGGGCCCCAGCAGTTGTGGCACGTGGGCTCAGCAGTTGTGGCTCGCGGGCTCCAGAGCACAGGCTCAGCAATTGTGGCCCACGGGCCCAGCCGTTCCGCGGCATGTGGGACCTCCCCAGACCAGGGCCCGAACCCGTGTCCCCCGCACTGGCAGGCAGACTCTCAACCACTGCGCCACCAGGGAAGCCCCTCTAATCTTATTTTAAAGACTTTTCATTGATGCATGTTCCATAAATCCAGGAATTTCTAGGTATTTTTTTTTTACATTTCGCATATTTTGAATTATTTAAATCTCATACCATCTTGTAAGGAAGGTAATATTATCATTTTACAGGTGAGGAAACAGACTCTTGAAGAATTAAGTGGAGAAATTAGAATAAAATCCCTCTTCTCACATATTGTTAACTCTGCTGTAAATGTTGCAGATAGACCATTTGTCCAACCTTGTCTCTTATTAGTCTGTATTGTTTGCCTTGGATCAGTATGTTCACTCTGAAAGCTCAATGTCATTTATGCTCATTGCTGTTTCTTTGTCTTTGCTCATATATTTCAGTACACCTTAATATTTCTGGACCACAGTTAACTGCGGTAACTGTGGATGAGAGGACTGCTGCATTCTCCTATAATATTTTTTATTTCTGTAGAATCGGTAGTAATGTTCCCCCTTTCATTTCTGAGTTTAGTAACTTGAGTCTTCCCTCTTTTTCTTAGTCCATCTAGATAAAGTTTTGCCGATTTTATTGATGTCTCCTGTATTAGTGTCTTCTTTTGTGTTTAGTTGACATTTTTGTAGAAATCTTTACATTCCTTTTACTTCCTTTTGTGTATATTTCATTTACTTTTTGCGTTTACCATGGGGATTACATTTAACATCCTTATGTTATACTACTCTAATTTGAATTTACACCAGCTGGACTTCAGTACCATGTAAACACTCTGCTCCTTTACCACTCTGTCTCCACCCCTTTCATTTGTTGATGTCACAAAATTACACCTTTATTCATTTTGTGGCCCAAAACATAAACTGATAATCCTTTTAAATGCACCAGTCTCTTAAGTTATATAGAAAACAAGAGTTGGAGTTACAAACGAAAGTTATAGCAATACTAACTTTTATACTAATGATTGTTTATTTTTTCTTGAATTATATTAGTCTCTAAATTCTGAAGTACAGTTACAAACTATTGTTACAGTAATGTTAGCTTTTCTAATTGCCCATTTATTTACCTTTATTGAGATATTTATTTTTTGCATACAACTTTGAGTTACTGGCAGATGTCCTTTCATTTCACCTTACAGGTTCACGAACTCCCTCAACTTTTGCTTTTCTGTGAATGTCTTAAATTCTCCCTCTTTTTTCTTTTTTTTAACCTCTTTATTGGAGTATAATTGCTTTACAAAGGTGTGTTAGTTTCTGCTTTATAACAAAGTGAATAAGTTATACATATACATATGTTCCCATATCTCTTCCCTCTTGCGTCTCCCTCCCTCCCACCCTCCCTATCCCACCCCTCTAGGTGGTCACAAAGCACCGAGCTGATCTCCCTGTGCTATGCGGGTGCTTCCCACTAGCTATCTATTTTATGTTTGGTAGTGTATATATGTCCATGCCACTCTCTCACTTTGTCCCAGCTTACCCTTCCCCCTCCGCATATCCTCAAGTCCATTCTCTAGTAGGTCTGAGTCTTTATTCCCGTCTTGCCCCTAGGTTCTTCATGACCTTTTTTTTTTTCTTAGATTCCATATATATGTGTTAGCATACAGTATTTGTTTTTCTCTTTCTGACTTACTTCACTCTGTATGACAGACTCTAGGTCCATCCACCTCACTACAAATAACTCAGTTTCGTTTCTTTTATGGCTGAGTAATATTCCATTGTATATATGTGCCACATCTTCTTTATCCATTCATCTGTTGATGGACACTTAGGTTGCTTCCATGTCCTGGCTATTGTAAATAGAGCTGCAATGAACATTTTGGTACATGTCTCTTTTTGAATTATGGTTTTCTCAGGGTATGGCCTGGTTTTCTCAGGGTATGGCCAGTAGTGGGATTGCTGGGTTGTATGGTAGTTCTATTTTTAGTTTTTTAAGGAACCTCCATACTGTTCTCCATAGTGGCTGTATCACTTTAGAGTCCCACCAACAGTGCCAGATGGTTCCCTTTTCTCCACACCCTCTCCAGCATTTATTGTTTGTAGATTTTTTGATGATGGCCATTCTGACCGGTGTCTGATGATACCTCATTGTAGTTTTGATTTGCATTTCTGTAATGATTAATGATGTTGAACATTCTTTCATGTGCTTGTTGGCAATCTGTATATCTTCTTTGGAGAAATGTCTGTTTAAGTCTTCTGCCCATTTTTGGATTGGGTTGTTTGGTTTTCTGATATTGAGCTGCATGAGCTGCTTGTAAATTTTGGAGATTAATCCTTTGTCATTTGCTTCATTTGCAAATATTTTCTCCCGTTCTGAGTGTTGTCTTTTGGTCTTGTTTATGGTTTCCTTTGCTGTGCAAAAGCTTTTAGGTTTCATTAGGTCCCATTTGTTTATTTTTGCTTTTATTTCCATTTCTCTAGGAGGTGGGTCAAAAAGGATCTTGCTGTGATGTATGTCATAGAGTGTTCTGCCTATGTTTTCCTCTAAGAGTTTGGTAGTGTCCGGCCTTACATTTAGGTCTTTAATCCATTTTGAGTTTATTTTTGTGTATGGTGTCAGGGAATGTTCTAATTTCATTCTTTTACATGTAGCTGTCCAGTTTTCCCAGCACCACTTATTGAAGAGGCTGTCTTTTCTCCACTGTATATTCTTGCCTCCTTTCTCAAAGATAAGGTGACCATATGTGCGTGGGTTTATCTCTGGGTTTTCTATCCTGTTCCATTGATCTATATTTCTGTTTTTGTGCCAGTACCATAGTGTCTTGATTACTGTAGCTTTGTAGTATAGTCTGAAGTCCGGGAGCCTGACTCCTCCAGCTCCGTTTTTCTTTCTCAAGATTGCTTTGGGGGCTTCCCTGGTGGCACAGTGGTTGGGCATCCGCCTGCCAATGCAGCGGACGCGGGTTCGGGCTCTGGTCTGGGAGGATCCCACGTGCCACGGAGCAGCTAGGCCCGTGTGCCACAACTACTGAGCCTGCGCGTCTGGAGCCTGTGCTCCGCAACAAGAGAGGCCGCGACAGTGAGAGGCCCCCGCACCGCAATGAAGAGTGGCCCCCGCTCGCCGCAACTAGAGAAAGCCCTCGCACAGAAACGAAGACCCAACACGGCCAAAAATAAATAAAAAAAAAAAAAAAAAAAAAAAAAAGATTGCTTTGGCTATTCGGGGTCTTTTGTGTTTCTATACGAATTGTGAAATTTTTTGTTCTAGTTCTGTGAAAAATGCCAGTGGTAGTTACTCCCTCTTTTTTGAATTAGAGTTTTGCTGGATGTAGGAGTTTTGGTTGGCAGTTTTTCTTTTAGCACTTTGAATGTATTAGCCCCCTGTCTTCTGGCCTCCAAAGTTTCTGATGAGAAATCTGCTGATAATTTTATTGAGATCCATAGAATGTGATGATTTGCTTCTGTCTTGCTTTTTTCAAAATTCTCTCTTTGTCCTGGGTTTTGAAAGTTTAAGTATAGTGTATCAACATGTGTCTGTTTGAGTTCATAAGGTGGAGACTGTTGAGCTTCTTAGATGTTTATATTCATGTCTTTCATCAAATTTGGGAAGTTTTCAGCCACTATTTCATCAAATATTATCTCTGCACAACTCCCCACCCCCCACCTCCCCGCCCGGTCTTCCTGGGACTCCCACAATGTGTAAGTTCACTGATTCTTCTGTCTGCTCAAATCTGCTTTGAATCCCTCTAAGTGAATTCTCATTTCTGTTATTGTACCTTTCAGCTCCAGAATTACTTATTGGTTTCTTTTTTATGTTTTCTGTCTACTGGTATTAACATTTTGTTAACACATTGTTTCTTTGACTTTCTTCACATCTTTCTTTAGTTCTTTGAGCATCTTTAAGGTAGTTTCTTTTAATGTCTTTGTCTAATCTCTCTGCCATTAATTAGGACTGCAGGAATGGTATCTGTTGATTTATTTCATTCCTTTTAGTGGCCATACTTTCTTGGTTTTCTGTATGCCTTGTTGGTTTTTGTTGAATTCTGCACATTTGAATCTAATGTGGAAACTATGGAAATCAGTCTCCCCCTTCCCCAGGGTTTGCTGTTTTTTGTTTACTGTTTTTGTTGTTTTGATTGTCGTAGGCTGTCTCTGTACTTCAGATCAGCCTAAGGTGCAATCTTAGTGTCTTTTAAGGTCTTTTCTGAACCTTTCCCTAGGCACTTGCAGTCACTTTTTAAATTTTCCCCATATGTGCAGTTGAATGTCCTAGTGTTTAGTGTATGGCTTCTGAGAGGGGAAAAATGACAAGGGAGAAAGGGGCAAAGAGGATATTTGAAGAAATAAAGTCCCCTGGAAGTGACTTCAGCTGGAAGGGGAGGGGCTTGTAAAAGTGGGAGGAGTGATGCAACAAAAATGGCTACTGGCCTCTTTGTCTGCACCTCTGATCAGAAGCTGCATCCAGCCATCAGAGCAGAGATGCCGGATATTTGGAGGGCAGTGTCCTTATAGACCACCCTGACTCCTGCAAGACATGTCAGCTGCTCCAGAACCAAGTGCAGTATTGCTAAAGAATGGGGGACGGGTAGTTGCTACTTTTCTAGAGCTGAAATTGACGAAAATTAACTGCACTTACCATGCCAGTATTTTCCTTCATTATCCTTCAGCAGACTGACAATGCATTTGTTGTTTAGGTGGCGAGACAGAGTCCTGATGTTCCCTACTCCTCCATCTTCCCGGAATCCTCTCTGTACTCATTTTTAATTGGTGTGTGTCTCTTTTTCTTTTTGTTTTGTAGTCTTGTATTATATTCTGGGGAAAAGTCTCTTACTGGATACATGTACTGTGAATATCTTCTCTCACTCTGTGGCTTGCCTTTTTCACTCTGTTAATGGCATCTTCTGGTCAGTGAAAGTTTTTAAATTTAATTAAGTATGGTTTATTTTTTCTTATTTTTTGATTAGTGCTTCTTGTGTCCCAATTAAGAAAATGTATGTGCCCAAGACTCCTTATTTTGAGATACATGCTGAAAACCTACTTCATAAAATACAACAATGTTAAGTGAAATTATTGTTAGGAAAAAGGGCATATACTATTTTCTAAGGGGAGGATGGGTATGTGACTGTAACTTTTGCTGGTTTAAAAAATAGTTAATAGAAGGATAAATCATAATTTTCCAAGTATGGTTACCTTTAGGGAAAAGAAAATGTTCAAGAGGACAGGGATGAGCTAGACTACTCTGACTCTAACAAGGTTGGCCATGTGTTGATAATTGAAAGTAGGTGATGGTACATTGGATTCATTATAGTATTTTTATTTTCTGTTTAGGAGTTTTCTTAATAAAATTAAAATAAATGGAGAGAACATTGGAACTGATGAAAATTTTTGACTCAAGGATAGAAGGAGAAAGTTCGGAATTTAAGCATTTTTGGTATGGCACTTTGATGAGATTATAGGTTGTTTCTTGCTCAGGTTAACTAGAGATATTTTAATTGCTTACAAATCAAATAACCTTCCCCATTACAGAAATTAATTCCAGAGAACATATTGCCAAAAGTAGACGCTCAGAGACTTGGTTACTTGGCATAGATAGGGCAGAAATCAATTAATACTACCTTTCTTATTTCAGAGTGGGGATCTCATAACCCATGGTACACAGTGGTGAAACTGGTTATTAAGTAATTACTTTTATTCACTTGGAATCATGGTCTTTTTGAAGATAAAGCCTTGGAATCTGTTAGGTACTGCCACAGGAAACTTTTTTTAGAGTATGAGGGATTTGGAAACAGACTGAATGGCCTTCTGAAGGCATTGGGGAACTTAAAGCAAAGGAATGATGAGAAGCTCAAATCTCTAAATTCTTCCTTCAAGGCAAATAACAAAATTCAGGGGCTTTCCAGTATTTAGGATTATAGGTCTAACCTAACCATTAGAGTATATTCTTGTTGAAAGGAGTCTTCCAGCTGTCATGCTGCTAGGGCTTTGGAGGGAATTCATGTGATACAATGAAAAGAGCTTCTGCCTTAGAACTAGTTAGATCTAGCTATCGTGGCTGATTTAGTTTTTAAACTAAACTGTTTTGCAGTTGGTCAGACTGGTTGTCTTGATACGGCTAAATTAAGTCTGCTGGTAAATTCTCTCCTTGATAAGTAGAGAAATTTCTAGATATCATGTAGTTAGGTCACCCGCTCTCGATTGCCAAAAGGAGGTTAGAACAGACTGATATAAATATTTGTCTTTAACCTGGAGCCACTGTTAAAAAGTTTACTCTTATTCAAAGTGGACAGGGACTTGACATTTAAAGGATATCACAAAGATACTTTGCTTACACTCTCCCTTTTTTTACATGAGTCTGTTGCTGGGAGACTGCAGTAAATTTTTATGGCTGGTTTCATTAATAGCGACCTAAATGATACATTTCCCCACTTTTCTTCTATATATTTTTCTATTAAACTATTTCAGTATAGATTGCTATCTTATGGGGGAAGAAAATGTAATTTTGGTTAGATATAACATTTCATATTTGGATAATAGTAAGAAAAAAATTCATAGTTTTCATGTTAAGTTAGCAAAATAGAAATATATCTTCTTGCTTCTAATACTGAGACCTTATGCATCAGATATCAAATAAATCAAGTTTGCTTGGGAGTTGAGAAAAAAAAGGAGATGAAGAATCAACAGCTACCATATGTGCCGTCAGCCTACCCCAACCCACCATTGTAAACTAAGAGTAATTGATAGCCACTAACAATTATTAACTACTTACTATGTGCCAATCTTTATCAAATACTTAACATGCACTTTCCGCCATCATCCTCCTCAAAACTGTTTAAGTGGGGCTAGGACTTTATCCCAAGGCTCAGAGTATCTTAAAATAGATGCTCAATGTTTTTGAATGAATAAAAGAATGAGTGGATAAGTGGATGAGTCCTTTAAGGGTATTTTATCTTTTTATCACTTTCATGAAATATTTTCTCCTGAGCCATTTTTTTCTATCTATAGAAAAGGTAAAGAGAATGTACTCAAACATTCAGAGCTTGAATGCCAGCATTTATAAAAGTAAGATTAATTAGAATTATTTAGCTAGTGGCATCACATTTTTCTACATTTGATATGTCCTACCTGCTTTTTGGGGTAGGGTCGGTTGTCTTGACCCCCAGATTCTGCATTTTTTAAAGGTACTTAGAGCAGAAGCTAGCCAGTCATTACCTTCAATAAAAGATGTTTTTAAAACAGACAGTCATAATCTGATTTTCCTCATCTCTTTCTCCTTTTCTCTCTCTTTTTTTCAAACACATGATGGTCAGCTGCAAAGCGGCAGTGCTCAGTGATAATGAGACACACTGTTGTAGTAGACTTCCTTTTGTTTCTTTCAGTACCACTGATGGACCTGGGAAAGGAATTTTATTGGTTCCTTATCATTCCCCAAAGAGCATACCATTGAAGAGAAGAATTTTCTTGCTACCTGGGATTAATAGTGAGATAAGGCTTGGAAGCAAATTGGACAGGAAAAGGATTGCTGAGGATGTTAAACAGGGGTAGTTTGATAGGAAACATAAAATATATCTTCGTAGGAAGCAGGTAAGCAGATAGAGAAGGCATGTATATTCTCAAAAGAATGGATTCTTTTATTCTTGTTTTTGATATTTGATAATTTAGATGTATGAGTTCTAACCCAGCCTTAATAAAGACTTTTTAGTGTTTTATATAACTCTTTTGAGAATTATCTGACCCTTGGTACTGTAAATTTCCATTATCAGTTGTCCTAGTCTCAAAATTTGGGTAATTACTTTTCATCCTACATTTTTGGGACCTGGTGGGGGAAACTAGCCAGTGATTTTTTAAGGTGATAATTTTTTAAATATTCATTTATTTATCCCCCCCCGCCTGCGTCGGGTCTTAGTTGCAGCACATGGGATCTTCGTTGAGGCATGCGGGATCTTGCCTTATGGCACGCAGGCTCTTGTTCGCAGTGCGCGGGCTTCTCTCTAGTTGTGACGTGTGGACTCCGGAGCGCATGGGCTCTGTAGTTTGCGGCACTTGGGCTTTCTTGTTGAGATGCGAGAGCTCAATAGTTGGGGCGTGCAGGCTTAGTTGCCGCGCGGCATGTGGGATCTTAGTTTCCCGACCACGGATCGAACCCGCGTCCCGTGCATTGGAAGGCGGATTCTTTACCACTGGACCACCAGGGAAGTCCCAAGCCAGTGATTTTTTAAAAAAAAAGTTTAGGAGGACAATTCTCATGTGAAGACAGTTTTGCATTTATAGTAGGCACCAGTTCTGTGTGACCTAAGCTCTCTTGCGGCAATCTTTTTTTAATGTCCTAAAGTAGATTAATTGATAAATAGATTTATAGTGAGTTGAGTATTTTAGAACGTTCAGAATTATCTCGTCTTTTTTGTTAATATAACTCTTTTTATTTTACATGTGGTGGTGAATTTAATAGCTTTGTCAGTTAAGTAATGGATTAGCATTCTGGATTATTGACCTAAACAACTAAAGTTTGTTATGTGAATTTAGCTGGAAGTAGGGAGCTCAGAAGTTATAAATCTCTTACCCTGACTCCTTGCTATTTCTAAGTAGAACTCACAGCCTGAGAAAGAACAGGTTAGATTTCTTGTCCTAAATTTGGTTTTGACTGCCTTTAGCAAGTTACTTTAGCTTTCAGTTAGTCTTCCCTCCTCCCCCTTCCAAGATGAACTAATATAAAGTTTTTACTGAAGTAGTAGCACTTGAAACATAAATGGCAAAGGAGATGGGTCACTGGCAGAATAGTAAATGGGCTTTTGGTGAGAGAAAGGATGAGAAAGCATTTTTTTTTAAAAAAGTGAAAAGCTGAGCAGCAAAACCCAGAGATTTTGAAACTGGAATGACAAGCATCACTTCTCTTTTAGAGAATACTTAAGAATTTGATACGTCTTGGGTTCTCCCCTCCAAATCGGGTTTTCATTAAGAATTTTAAACGAAGAGAAAAGTTGAAAGACTAGAATTATGAACAGGTATATTCTTGCTACCTAGATTGAGTGTTCAGTAGTAACCCCCTGTCATAGTTCTTTAATATCTCTTTCTCCTAGTATGTATAAACATTATGTACATTACACACAGCTTTTTGAGAGAGTCATTATCTTTTGAATACAAGTAGCTATCTTAATGTTCACCCCTAAATATTTCAGTATCTGAGGCCAAAAAATAAGGATATTGTTCCCTGTCAGCCAACACAATTAGCATGCCTAAGAAAAGTAAACTCTTTAATATCATTTCATATATACTCTAGAATCAGATTGTCGCAGTTGATTCCAAAACACCTTTTTCAGTTATTATTTTCAAATCAGGCTCTATAAGGTTCATGCATTGTATTTGGATGTAATGTCTACTTAGTCTTTCTAACTCTAGACATTCTTCCTATCTTTATTTCTAAAGTGACATCAACTTTTTGAAGTGATCAGAACAATGTCTCATATCCTGGATTTGTGTGATAGTTTTCTTGTGATGTCTGCCTCCTGAAGCTTCCTGTGAGTTGGCATGATTAGATAGAGTTCATGTGTTTTGTGCACACAGTTACCTCTTAGTTGACCATGGATACTTAATAGTGCGTCCTTCCAGGAGGCCCAAAATGATAGTCTGTGCCACTGTCGAGGATAAGTTTGATCACTGGGACAGGTAGTGTCTGCGTGGTCTGTTAGAAAAATCTGTTTTTATCTTTTGCCTAGCAATTCTTTGATATTTTGGCACTATACAGATATCCCATCCACCTTTCCTTATAATGATATTTTGATATTTCATTGGGATTTGCAAAATGGTGATTTTTCTAATTTTGCTATTCCTTCTATATTAATTGGCATTCTTCTCTAAAGAAGACCTTTTCCTACTGGTGATAAATAGCTCCTCCTGAAATGGGGGCATAAATGTAATTTTTCCTCATTATTTACCAGTTTTTATTTATTTATTTTTTAATAAATTTATTTATTTTTGGCTGCGTTGGGTCTTTGTTGCTGCGTGTGGGCTTTCTCTAGTTGCGGAGAGCGTGGGCTTCTTATTGTGGTAGCTTTTCTTGTTGCAGAGCACGGGCTCTAGGTGCGCAGGCTTCAGTAGTTGTGGCACATGGGCTCAGTAGTTGTGGCACGCAGGCTTAGTTGCCCCGTGGCATGTGGATCTTAGTTTCCCGACCAGGGTTCGAACCCGCATCCCCTGTATTGGCAGGCGGATTCTTAACCATTGCACCACCAGGGAAGTCCCTACCAGCTTTTAGAATACAGATTTATGTAATAGCTCCTCAAGTGATAGCAAATGAGCCTCCCTTCTCCATTATCATTATAGATTAATGAGCTTTTTTTGCATTGTTAGTAGTTTTTTTTTTTTTTCTTTGAAATTTGGCTAAATGAAAGCTCTTTCAGGCTGTCTCCCGTGTTCTAGTAACTCATCTGTCTTAATCTTTGAGTGCGTCCTTGATTTTTGGCACAGAGACTGTGTAGCTTTTTAATTGTGTACAAATAGCTCCTTCACTGGAAACTTCCAGTTTAAATTCTTAAAATTTGTTAGCTTTAAAATGATTCCAGAGGCTCTGGTAAATCCTCTGGAATACTAAAGGATGGAAGAAAAAGAAATGCCAGTCAGCAGATAAGCCTATCCTTACTTCCTGAGGATAAAAACACCTAGTACTTATCGTGTAGCCAAACTAGTTTCAAAAAGCACAGGTGTAGAGCAGGCTACATGAGAGATTTCCCACTTAATTACTGGCAAGGAGATTATTAATATCCCAAAGGAATCTTTCAACTTGGGAGAATAATCAGCCCTCAGCACCTTCTCACTCTGCCTTGACAACAGTAGCAGCCTTTTAATACATAATACATTTTTATCTAAAAAACGTAGGAACAAAAATTGTTCCCAACCCCATTGCTATTCTAAGGTTAACTCATTATTTATTGGCTTTTAATGTTTAATCATACACTTAATTCAAAACTTACCCAAAATATTTATATTGAAATTTCTATCCCAGTATGAAACGAAACTAGATGAATAGTTTCATACGTTGCTGTTCAAGATGATGAGCAAAAAAGACAGTATACGCTTGAGGAAGTGGAATTGAAAACAAAGCTGACTGGTAGCACATTCAATTGGAATAGCTGTTTTCACAATGAGTAGAGTGGAATTGTGCCTGTGTATAATGAATAACAGGGATCTAAGGAAAAGAGTCATTCTCCCTATATTTCAGTTTTATAAGCTCTGCATCAAAGATGAGTGGTATTTACTAAGAGTACTCAAGAGATCAGTAATACTTTGCCTTTTTTTTGGCTCACATTCATCAGTACCTGCCCTTCTTTCTGGGCAGCCTCGGATCACCTTCTGCTTGTCTAGGATAATAAAGTGTCTGTTTCTGTTACAGGAGGCATTGAATTTCTTTCCATCCTCAATAATGCCCATATAGTATACTATGCAGATCTGACTGTGCTTTGGATAAAGTACTCCCATATTCCCAATTTCCGTTGGCAGCAGACCGAGAGTGGAACACATTGCCTTCTCTATCCCCTTTCTTAAAAGGAGCAAAAAGTGTCTCCATTTTAGGGAAATGAGAAGATAATGTCATAATGGATGAATTTTCTCTTGACAGTTGACAGTGTCTCTTTTCCTGATCACTCAAGTTTTCCCAAACTCAATCTTTGTTTTACCTCTGTTTCATTAAATGAATTTGATTGTTCTCTCCAGGTAACACTGACTTTCTTATTTTTCATATTACTACTTAAAACTAGATTTTCCTGTTTTTTTGACTCATTTCTCCTCAGGTGTTTGCTTCCTTCTCGTGTCCCTTAACTGAGATTCATCAAATCCAGTCATAGGAATTTCCATTTTTTCTTTTTCTTTTTTCAGCCTATACATCCCCATTTCTTTAGGTATTAAGTCTTGGGCTGATTCCTTCTGTAAGCACACACACACTCCACACTACCAGATATGAATTATTTTACACACCTGTAATACACATGTGTATTGTATATACACATCTGTATAGTTCCCATCCGTACTTCAACTATAACAGAATAGTTCTACTTTGATGTTATCACCAGAATCTTTCATATCTACATCCAGAGGCAGCATCTTTTGCCGTAAACTGGGTTCCCTTTTCACCTTTCCCATTCTCCATGTCCCCTTTTAACTCCCAATTTGGTCACTAGGCTTTTTTCTGATTTCAAGTAAAATGCTGTTTAGATCTTCCTGTTGAGGCAAGTCAGCACAAAAGCCCAGGAAATGGGAAAATGTAGGATTGCAGAAATCTGCTGCTGCTGATCTCAAGATGCCTGTAACAGCATGGTCAGTGAATGACTGCAAGGAGAATGCCTGAAGCCTTTGGCAAAAAACCTCACATCTGCTGATGACCACAGTGCTACCTGTAGCTGCCCCTGGAGAATAATGACTTCTACTTCTCTTTGACTTTTAAAATTTTGTGTAATTGTCTCTCATTGGTGGATTCTCAAAATGGAATTCTGCTGGCAAGGGAGAGTAGGAAGTGCTTCTAGGCCCTGCCATACAAGGAGGGAGTAAAAGATGGGGATGGTGTGAAGTATTCACAGGTAATATCAAGCACATAACCTCAGTTCCCTTAATCAGAACAGATAAAATCTCTTTTGGCTCAGAATTGTGGATCCAGCAATTCTGCTTCTGTATATTACCTCAAGGAAATGAAATCACTATCTTGAGGATTTATCTGCACCCCCATGTTCATAGCAGCTTTATTTATAATAGTTACAACGTGGAAGCAAACTAAGTGTCCATTGACAGATGAATGTATAAAGAATACGGTGTACACACACACACTCACTCACTCACTCACTATAAAAGTCCTGGGTATGTAAATGTATATATAGTACAGTGACTAGTCAAGGACCTTATCTGCTTTATTTACCAATCTATTCCCAACTTTTAGAAAAGAATCTGACACATAGTAATTACTTAATGTTTATTCAATGAATGAATGTCCATGAGTAAAGGATTGATCATATGGTGTATCTTTAAGTATAATTCTATTGAGCCCAATACAGTTATATGTGCACTGACTTAGATGTCTGGTATAATTTTAAGTGATGAGAGAAAGTGACAAAATGATGTAAACAAAGTATCGCATTTGTCTAAAAATTATCTATATATTTTTCTATAATTAGATAATGGTGGGGAAAATACTATTAACATACTATTAGTTAACTATTAACTATTAGTTAATACATACTGTTAACACTAAGTATGTAGGATGTTGGATGGGAGGTAAATGGGTTATATTTTTGTATTTGAATGTTTTAAATAAGTATATGTAGTTTTTTTTTTTAATTTTTATTTATTTATGTATTTATTTATTTATGGCTGTGTTGGGTCTTCGTTTCTGTGCGAGGGCTTTCTCTAGTTGTGGCAAGTGGGGGCCACTCTTCATCGCAGTACGCGGGCCTCTCACTATCGCAGGCTCTCCTGTTGCGGAGCACAGGCTGCAGACGTGCGGGCTCAGTAATTGTGGCTCACGGGCCCAGGCGCTCCGCGGCATGTGGGATCTTCCCAGACCAGGGCTGAAACCTGTGTCCCCTGCATTGGCAGGCGGATTCTCAACCACTGCGCCACCAGGGAAGCCCCTATATGTGGTTTTTTAATGGAAGTAGGTTGTAAGGAGCAACAAGTACCTTGTTCCTTTATTATTTGGGACCTCTTTAAAAATAGAATGGTATTGGATAAAACTCAAGAAACTGCTCTTTTAAAAATTCTCTTTTTGGGGCTTCCCTGGTGGCCCAGTGGTTAAGAATCCGCCTGCCAATGCAGGAGACACGGGTTCAAGCCCTGGTCTGGGAAGATCCCACATGCCGCGGAGCAACTAAGCCCATGCGCCACAGCTACTGAGCCTGTGCTCTAGAGCCTTCGAGCCACAGCTACTGAAGCCCGTGAGCCGAGGGCCCGTGCTCCGCAACAAGAGAAGCCACCGCAATGAGAAGCCCGTGAACCGCAACGAAGAGTGGCCCCCGCTCGCCACAACGAGAGAAAGCCCGCGCCCAGCAACGAAGACCCAACGCAGCCATAAATAAATAAATAGATAAATAAATTTATTAAAAAAAATTCTCTTTTTGTACTAAAAGCATATATCCTCACTTAAAAAAGATAGAGAATTGCATGGAGCAAAATGTTTTAAAGTTCCTCATTCTGCCTTTCTCTTCCTGCCTTGCCACCCACACATACTCAGAGAAAGCCATTTTTATATATTTTCTGTACATATATAAACACAAAAGTTATTTACTCTTTAAAAAACTTAACCTTACGCATCTGGACATTCTTTCCATCTTTGAACATAGAGATTTATGACATTCTTTTTAATGGATATGTAATACTTCATTGTATTGACATGTACTGTAATTTATTTACCCAGGCATACATTCTTCTCATTACATCTTCTTTGTTCTTACAAAAGAAAATGATTTAAGGAGGAATGTCTCTCTGTCCCAGTGAAATGTTAGCAAAATAGTACATTTAGTTTTGAGACCTAAGCTTTGGTATATATCTATTTCTCTATTGTATTGTATGTTCCCCTTTAATGGTTATGGTTTCATTCCTGTATATTTCAGGTCTTCGTATCAATGGAGAACTAATTACTGCCTACCCTCAGGTGGTGGTAGTGAGAGTACCAACCCCTTGGGTGCAAAGTGATAGTGACATCACTGTTTTGCGTCATCTAGAGAAGATGGGATGCAGGTTGATGAACCGACCTCAAGCCATCCTGAACTGTGTTAATAAGTTCTGGACGTTTCAAGAGTTGGCAGGTCATGGTGTTCCTCTGCCAGATACTTTCTCTTATGGTGAGTTAACGAATAAGAATTTATAGCCTAAATTTCAGAGCACCAATAAGTTTTGAAAGCCCTACTAAACTAATAGGGTTATGTGATATAAGGAAATTTGTGAACAAGGAAGAACTCTTAGAAGCGATTTTCGGTTTTAACAAACTGGGCAGGAGAATTATGAATCTGTGTATGTTATGAGTAGAATGGACTGACCAAACTTTCTGTAATGGGCCAAATAGTAAATATTTTGGGCTTTCCAGTCTATAAGTTCTGTTTTGTGACCCTCAGTAAAGCTGTTGTACTGTGAAACATGCTGTAGACAAAGCTTAAACAATGAGTCTGGCTGTTTTCTAGTAAAACTTAATTACAAAAAAGGGCTGTATGCCAAATCAGTCCTTAGTTTGGCAACCCCTGAGGTAAAAGAATCTGTCATCTCTATAATTTATGTGATTATCTTCATTACCATTTTCATGATAATGGTTCATAAATATTTTCATATTTTTAAAGAAAATTACACTATACTAGGTGTGCTTTATTTATTTATTTATTTATTTATGGCTGTGTTGGATCTTCATTTCTGTGCTAGGGCTTTCTCTAGTTGTGGCAAGCGGGGGCCACTCTTCATCGCGGTGCGCGGGCCTCTCACCATCGGGGCCTCTCACTATCGCGGCCTCTCTTGTTGCAGAGCACAGGCTCCAGACGCACAGGCTCAGTAATTGTGGCTCTCGGGCCCATTTGCTCCGCGGTATGTGGGATCTTCCCAGACCAGGGCTCAAACCCGTGTCTCCTGCATTGTCAGGCAGATTCTCAACCACTGCACCACCAGGGAAGCCCATTAGGTGTGCTTTAAACCAGTGCTTCTAAAATCATCTGTGGTAGAGGAGTATTTTTTTTTTTTTTTTAAGACCCATTTGCTGTGGATAAGTACACATAAAGTACCATAAAAATAGCAGAGCAATGCCAAATTGCTTTCTTGTGCTTACTCTTTTTGTATTTATTTGGACACATATCAATAGCAAAGAAGTCACAAACAGGCAGGGGTTACTGGACCACACTTGGAGTAGCGCTGCTATAAACAGTATTATGTTAATATATTTCCTGCCTTTCCAGTTTCTCTAGTTTGGAAAGAATCAGACTTGCTATAAATCAGTATACTTTTTCATAAAAATATTTCTTAAAATGTCCAGCAGAATGCTTGGAGAGTTAACGAGGCTTTAAAAAGAAATTCCTGTCCTGTTACAGTTTGAGAGTTCTCTCTTCCTGATGCTTTTGAGATATTATATAGCTTATTTCATCATTCTACAATTCTGATTTTAAGAGAATGGAAAGGAGAAAAGTATATTAACCAAATTAATGAATATTACCTGTGCTCTCATGTTTAAGGTTTAAAATTTGGAGACTAGGTCATCTTAATTTCTCTAAGCTGCAAATTTATGATATCACAGTTGTTTAATGAACCTTTTTTTGGTCTGATTATTCTGTCATCATGCTTATTTTTTACAACTACAATCCATTTTTGCTGTAGCTTTGCTTCTGTATCATTTGTTCCTAGGAATATAAACAGAAAGAACAAGACATAACCCATGGGTACTGAATAGCTCAGTGTAGAAAGAACTCTGATTTATAATAGAGATAAGAAATATTACTTTGTGTATTTGACGAGAGAGAGAACCATGCCTGCGTATGCAACATCTTTTCAACTTTGGATAAGTCTACCCAACTGCCTCACTCTTCTGTTTCTTAATCCAAATAGAATTCTATATACTAAAGTAGATCTTGGCTTCTATTGTTTGCGTGGTAGAGAAATAAGGGCTAAAAATATGAAAAATGTTATAGAATCAGGAAACTTTGTTTTAATTTCTTTGAGTTGTATATTAGAATATTTATAGTTTAAGATCGTTTTTATCCATTTTAAAAGGAGTGGTTGTTTAACTGAAGACAAAATTTAGCCATCAGGTTCTTACCTTATACCTCCCTTGTCTTGCTGACTTTAGTATAGATAAAATTTATCACAAAACACCTCTGTTGCTGTTCTTAAATTTCTTTTTTGCTCAAACCAGGTGGTCATGAAAATTTTGCTAAAATGATTGATGAAGCAGAAGTACTGGAGTTCCCAATGGTAGTGAAGAACACGCGGGGTCATAGAGGTGTGTATGAGTTGTTGCTACCACACATAATACTGAAATTACTCTTGAAAATTAATAAGTGGTTATACAAAACAGATTTTTTAAAGCTTAAATTAGATCTACCTTGTATTTGCTCATGGTTATTGACTAGACAGTAGTCTTGTCAATTGAAGTTTATAGGTTTTGAAACAGAGCTTCTGAAGAATTACTGTAGGGAAATTGCTAGGTGCATGGTACCTCAGACTTACAGAAGGCTTTTGTGAGTTGTTCCGCTAGGCTGGAACAACAACTCACATTTCTGTTTGTTTAGTGGTTATCCTAGAGATTTTTTTTTTTTTTTTTTTTTTTTAATTCAAGACCCATTTATTCTCTAGTTCTGCCCACATGGAGACACCCTCCTTGAAAAGGGGTTGAATCCTTCTGTTCACTTTAACACGCTGTGCTGAAAACATGTCTTCCGAGGTTTCAACTATGAGATCCACATTCTTAAAGCACTAATTCTTTTTTTTTTATTTATTTATTTATTTATTTATTTATTTTTGGGTGTGTTGGGTCTGTTTCTGTGCGAGGGCTTTCTCTAGTTGCGGCAAGCGGGGGCCACTCTTCATCGCGGTGCGCGGGCCTCTCACTGTCGCGGCCTCTCTTGTTGCGGAGCACAGGCTCCAGACGCGCAGGCTCAGTATTTGTGGCTCACGGGCCTAGTTGCTCCGCGGCATGTGGGATCTTCCCAGACCAGGGCTCGAACCCGTGTCCCCTGCATTGGCAGGCAGATTCTCAACCACTGTGCCACCAGGGAAGCCCAAAGCACTAATTCTTAAATCTCATATAGATTTCTCCCCTTGGATGGGGGGAGATGACCCAAACACAGAGAAGAACAGCTCAGGACTGTGGGCTTTGCTCGCCCAGAAGACCTTGCAGCTCCCCTGACCAGCCGGCTGGAGCCAGGATTAGGGCCCTGAGACGAGGGTCACCTGCTGGGCTGCCGCCCCCGCCCCTAACTCCTGTCCTCTTCACTAGGCTGGCTGTCACCTCTAGTTCCCCTGGAGTTTGGGGATTCCAGACGGTCTCTGCTCACACTTCTGTATCCCGCCTGCTGCCTCAGCACTGCTGATCCCCACCAGGGGGGAAAAGCACACAGAACTGCTTCTCAGCACACCAACGTTCCACACAAAATTTATTTGATAAGGCTGCAGGTTCTTTTTCATCACAGGACACTCCCAAGGCCATGACTTCCCCCGGCTCCCCACTGCCCTTGCCAGCAGACTGGATGTGCGTGGCCACCATGCTGAGTCGGGCACACCCCCCTGGCTCCACTCCGGCGCACTCTCCTGGAGAACTGAGGACGGTGCCCTGGGCTCATCAGCAGGATCTGTCCTGAAGCCAGTCCTAGAGTGACAAGAGCCACACCTGCAGGTCTCTTCCACTGACCCAGACGCACAGGACCGAGCTGGGCCCACGGACCTTGGTCTGGACTGTGTCGGCTGGTCATTCTTGCCTAACTTCACAGGCCAACAGCCGCTGTCCTTCCTTTCCTGCTCATCACTGCACCAGCGGGTCACTCCTACCTGCTACCGTCACACACCTGGCAACCTCGTGTTCCAGGGCCAGCCAAGAACTGAGACCCCAGCAGGCCCCTAGTTCCCAGCAGGCAAGCTCCCCATTAAACTACTGCTGCCTGGCCGTGTTCTCGAGGCTTCAGAGCCGGGAAAGTGCGGAGAGCATAGCAATCCTCGGCGCCCCCAGCCCCAGCCCCACGATGCTCCGCGGAGGCGCCGGAACCTTGCCGCACCCACCCCTGCCAACACAAGGGACCTCTGCGCCCGCCTGTCCCGCGGACCTGGGCGCACATCGACCACCGCGACCCATGATGGAGACGCGGGGGCGGGATTCGGCCGGTGGCAGGCGCTGGGGCGGGCGGGGACCCGGGCTCCGGCCCCGAGGCCGCGCGGACCCAGTAGGCCTCCCTCCCTGCCGCGCAGAAAAGCTATCCTAGAGATTTTAAGATGCATGCTTTAATGTAGGCTGAGTCTCAATATCTTTACCGTCCTTTTCAACAATGCAAGGATTCTAGATCACCAACTCCATCATCCCCATCCCAATTTATATAGTTTGAAGACAGTGTATAAAATATCTTAATAACTTCAGATTAAGTAACTGTTTCTTAAGGCATAAAATGATTCATAAATCCAAGTACTTCACAAGATTTAGTGCTTTGACAGAGATAGCTGGGTCAGGGTTCAGCTGGGACTTCTGACTGCACTGTTTCTACTTGGCTTCTCCAGTATGGCAGCCAAGAAGTCTCAGGGCTCCTGCAGTGAATGCTCCAGTGAACAAAGAATCTGTGTGACCTTTTACAATCTAGCCTCAGAAGCCAGATAGAATTGCCTATTCTGTATTTTTCTGAAGCAATTACGTTCCCTCCTGGATTCAAGGGATAAGATATAGATTCCGCCTCCTCTTGATGGGAAGAATGTCAAAGGATTTATAACCATGTTTTAAAAGCAGACACTTCTGTTGGCATAGAATTAGTAACATACTGCTCTTTTACTATATGCAAACATGGCATCTTAATATTGTGTAATATATAAAACATATGTTTTAACTCAGAAAAATGTTTTGTTGATAAGTGGGGCTAATATTATTGGCTAACCTGGAGGAATACAAATCTTAAGAACCCAAATATTTACTTTGTCTTTATATACATTTTACCATAACGCTGTTACTTTGGTTAAAAAGCAGTTGGTTCTGAAAAAGTAGATTGGGACACAAGAAATTGCAGGTAATGATATCAACTGCTCATAATTTGTTGACTTACATTTTTTATTCTTTTCGACCATTTTATTCTTTTCGATCACAGGCAAAGCAGTTTTCTTGGCTCGCGATAAGCACCATTTGGCTGATCTAAGCCATCTTATTCGCCATGAAGCTCCATACCTGTTTCAGAAGTATGTTAAAGAGTCTCATGGAAGGGATGTACGTGTCATTGTCGTGGGAGGCCGTGTGGTTGGCACCATGTTACGCTGTTCAACGGATGGGAGGATGCAAAGCAACTGCTCACTAGGTAAAAGCAATGCAAGTGTCTTTCTAGGATATAAAGTAATATTATTAAAGCTTGTTCAGTGAGTACTTGCATATAACTTAGATCTTTTTATTTAATATGTTGAAAACCATATCTTTCACATATAAATATGGTTAATAGATTTACCACGAATATAATAAATGTATAGAATTGTTTTTCTAGTAATGAAGTTGGATTTCTCTGAATCATAAATTTGCTTTCACCAAGGCTCAATTTGTACCCCAATTCGCACATGTGTGAGATGTCTAACAAATTCCCTCTTTGGTCATATTATTTCATTTAAGCTGTGTCTTAACCCATTTTACCCATTGGTCCAAAGAATGTTGCTGATTTTGATTTGCTTAAGTGTGTATCTTCTGAGATTTCTTACTGTTGAAGCGCCTCAGAGCATAGTCTGGGTTTTTTCTTCTTCTCTGTTTATTTTATGTTCTTAGTAATGTTATCTAGCTCATGGCTTTAGATGCTATCTATGTTATTGTTTTCAAATATATCTCTCCAGTTTAGGCTTTCTTCCTGAACTCCAGGCACATGTAAATCACTGCCTCTCAATATCTCCATGTAGATGTCTGTTAGACATTTTAGTCTTAACATGTCCAAAACTGAACTCCTCATCTAACTCCTCCTCCCAATATGTCCCATCCACAGCTTTCTCCTTATTGTTTTTTGGCAACTGTATCTTTCTAGTTTAGACCAAAATCCTTGGAGTCATTCTTGATCTCCTCTCTAGTCTAACACCTCATATCCAAACTCCTTGAAATCTCTACTCTCAAAATGCATCACCTCTTGTTCCCTCTCTCTTCCCATGAGAGGATTCGAACAGTTTTACTTCCCTTCCTACTCCTCCCTCTTGATTCATTCATTCACTGAACAAATATTTTTGAGTACCTCCTAAGTATCAAGTACTGTTATAGCAGTATTTTGTATATAGCAGTGAACAAAACAGACAAAAGTTTCTGCTTCCCTGGGCTTTGTATTCTAGTGTTTTACTGAAACCATTTAATAGTTTTAGTTCAAGTCTATAACAGAATTTCTTTTATTGTGTGTCTCTTCTGTTTCAAGAATCCTTATGTAGCACTTACTTTATCCATTCCCAGGCAGTCTTTATCTGTTTAGAGTTAATTATTCCTGTATTGCAAGAATCACACTACTCGTCACTGTTTACTCTCCATCTGCATCTTCCCGTATCTTGTGTTTTCTGTTCTTAGTCATTTGCTGTTATGTTAGTATCTTTTCTTGATTATTTACCCTGGATGGTGTATGTGAGTGATAGATACCTCATAGCTTTCTTTCTTTCTCAAAGGAGAATGATATATTGGCTGAGATAGGATTCTTAAATTGTGTGAGTCTTGCTTCTGTTCTAGTGCTTTACAGTTTACACTTTTGCAATTGAATGTCCAAATCTACTCTGATTTTGGGAGGGGGGGTAGGTAATTTATATTCTTTGTAAGTTTGTTTTTTGTTTTGTTTTGTTCTCTTATTTTTGGTTGTTTTGTTTTATTTGAAATGCTCAACAGTTTTTTCAGGATATTTTTAGATATGTGTCTCTTCTCAGTCAGTCCAACCTGGATTTTAGTAAGCTGTTTCTATCAGATTCAGTTTTTCTAAGCTTCAGGAAAATTTCTTCTCTCCTTCTGGGGGTTAGGGTTTTTCTGATTCAGTTATCCAAATTTTTTATTCTTCTTTTGTGACTTCACCTCAGGTTTTTTGTATGTGCTTCAAAATATTTCTTACAGTAGAGTTTCCAAGTTATAAGTTAGACTCACAAAAGCAACTCTCCTTCAGTTCCTCTGTTGTAACTTTTAAGTTGGGTAATCATGTTTTTGTTTTAGTTCAGAGAGTCTTTTTGTGCTAAACTTGAATTTTGTGCTCTTATTTCTTTCATTCAAGTCATAGAGAGCTTGTTATTTGTTCTTGTTATTGTCACATCACATCAGAGCTCTGCTCTGGTTATTTGGAGCATTCCAGATGGCCTCAGTACTATGGATGCTGAGAAGCAGTGTCATTTAATTCATTGGCTAGTGTGCCAGTCCCCTCCTTCCTGCACTCCCCTCCCCTACTCTTCCAGCCACAGTGGTAAGGGGGACTCTGGTCATATGTGCATTTACCTTTGGTCTCTTTGGGTCAGGCATACTTACATAGTACTGATGTCAGCTATCCTCCTGTTGAGCTCCTTAAGCCAAGGTTTTGTCAAAATTCTTTTGCTTTCTAGTCCTTATCTAGTCCTTTCTAGTCTTGAAGCGTGTCTCCAACTAGTTCTAATTCTTTTCTCTCAGATACCAGCAAAGACTTCATGTACACCCTTCCAGCTACCTGAAACCCCAGAATGCTTTTGGCTTAGGAATGGCAGAGGTTAGAATTGGGACTGTGGAGGAAGAGAAGCATGTTCCTAGATTCTGTCCTCTCTCCCTGTTATGCATCTCTGTTTTGTTTTTTTTTTTTCACACACACACACTGTATTTTATTTTTACAAGAGATAAATAGCCTGACACCAAGCATTGTACATGGATGACCACAACAAAAGCAACAATGATTGCAATTACCAAACACGAAACACACTCATACTATGTCATAATATTGACATTCAGTCCAGTAATCCTCCACTGTAACAGCTCCTTTACTTTGCAGTGAAAATTGATTTGTATATTCTTTGCCTCTGAGTCCTTGTGGGATTTTTTTTTTTTTTAAATTCAAACAGAAAGTCACAAAAATTATACTCATCCTCATCAGTTCACTCAGTCCCATGTAATTAATTTTTTTTTTCATCTTGGTCTTTTGTTAGCACTTTTATGAGTTCATCAGTTTTTCATTAGAGTTCTGAAAATGCTTATTCATTCAGTTCAGCAGTACAGTCAGTTACCAGAAACCTGTACTTGTCAGAGTCTTTTCCATGAATTTCTTGAAGATGAAACCCTTTTATAGGAACATATTTGCAAAAGCATCAGAGTACGCCCAGAACTGTCTGTAAATGACAAAAGACTTAAAAATGTCCACGGTTAAAGATTTGATGAAAGTTCATAATAATGCAGTTGACAAGAAAATTAGTTATTTCTGAGATATACGTTTTAAAGTAATAACTAGGATTATGACTTATAACATTCAAGTGGGATTTATCCCAGGGATGCAAGGATTCTTCAATATACGCAAATCAATCAATGTGATACACCATATTAACAAATTGAAGAATAAAAACCATATGATCATCTCAATAGATGCAGAAAAAGCTTTTGACAAAATTCAACACCCATTTATGATAAAAACTCTCTGGAAAGTGGGCATAGAGGGAACCTACCTCAACATAATAAAGGCCATATTCGACAAACCCACAGCAAACATCATTCTCAACGGTGAAAAACTGAAAGCATTTCCTCCAAGATCAGGAGCGAGACAAGGATGTCCACTCTCACCACTGTTATTCAACATAGTTCTGGAAGTTCTAGCCACAGCAATCAGAGAAGAAAAAGAAATAAAAGGAATACAAATTGGAAAAGAAGAAGTAAAACTGTCACTGTTTGCAGATGACATGATACTATACATAGAGAATCCTAAAACTGCCACCAGAAAACTGCTAGAGCTAATTAATGAATATGGTAAAGTTGCAGGATACAAAATTAATGCACAGAAATCTCTTGCATTCCTATACACTAATGATGCATCTCTGTTTTTACAAATCAAAATCTGAAACTGATAAAAACCAATAACAACATTAAGTGGTTTGTTTAACTGTATTTATGCAAAAGTTCCATGTTATTGCAAGTAAGATAGGCTTCAGTGAAAGTTTAATGTCTTCAGAAAAAAATGGCTTATGGAAAAAGTACTAAGTCATGAATTTGTCGAGAGACTGGGTTGGAAGGGGATTCCCTAATGAAAGAATCTTAGACTTCAGAGTCCCAATTTTACACTAGAATAGCACTTTTGCTGTTCGACTGATTTAGAAGAGAGGTTTAGCCTTAGAGGCTAACTTTAAGGTCAGCTTTAGTTTTACTCCAAAATTTTATCATTTTGGTAACTTCTTATTTCTCTTTTGCCAGGTGGTGTCGGGATGATGTGCTCATTGAGTGAACAAGGGAAACAGCTAGCTATCCAGGTGTCTAATATCCTGGGAATGGATGTGTGTGGCATTGACCTGTTGATGAAAGACGACGGCTCCTTCTGTGTCTGCGAGGCCAATGCAAATGTAGGTTTCATAGCCTTTGATAAGGCTTGTAATCTAGATGTAGCTGGTATCATAGCGGACTATGCCGCCTCCCTTCTGCCCTCTGGCCGGCTCACCCGGCGTATGTCCCTGCTCTCCGTGGTGTCCACAGCCAGTGAGACTAGTGAGCCGGAGCTGGGTCCCCCAGCCAACACTGCTGTCGACAACATGAGCGCAAGTTCCAGCTCTGTTGACAGCGACCCTGAAACCACGGAGCGAGAGCTGCTCACCAAGCTCCCGGGGGGCCTATTCAACATGAACCAACTGCTAGCCAATGAAATCAAACTCCTGGTGGAGTGATTCCACCAGTAAATAATTAACCAACAAAACCCTTGTAAAACTTTCTTTTTCTTCTTTCCTTTTTTTCTTTCTTTTTTCTTTTTCTTTTTCTTTTTTTTTTTTTTTTTTAACCAACTTGCAATGCTGTTCATGGAAAATGCTCAGAAAGATGAGAGAAAATTGAGTAGGATTAGTTAGGAGGGAAGAAGGGGGAGATAGACGAGACCTTTGCTACTAAGATGTTACTGACTTTGATTTACAAATCCTACCGATAGAGAGGCAGAAGAGGTGAGATACAGAAAAATGTCAGGCTCTCATAATTTTACATTACTCAGAAATGTGTAGGCTCTCAGGCCATGAAGAACATAATATTTTCATGGTCTCTTGCTTTTGTTTTTGTACAGTTGGTACAAATTTCAGAATAGTGTAACTTAACATTGTGTTGTAATCCGTGAGGAAGACATCTACCTAAATTATAATTTTTTTATACAAATCTGAAAATTCAGCCTATACACTATTATCTAGGAGCTTTATGTTCATAGTTATGAAATCTTGAGGAGCTCTTTTATTGACTTTTTCCCCCTTAATTTGGGTGGGAGGGCAACGTGAATGTGACCCAATAAAGATTTTTTTTAATGATAAAGTTGGCATGTTTGCATGATAAAAGGGAAATGAACAGTATTGCAATGTCTGGCACACAAAATAACATTTACTCCATTGTAGATAAAATTGCACTAGTAAAAAATATGTGCATTGACTTGTATTTGTTAGTGTTTTAGCCTTTTTTGAAAGATATATGCTCTGTTAATGTTGCATTTTTTTTTTTTAAATACATGCTAGTCTTAACATTCCCTGATCTATGCCTGCATCTTTAACAATGGCCAAAGTGAAGAAAATGCTACCTTTTTTGTTAACAAGACACTGACTTGAAACATGTGCATTTAAAGCCTTTTATTTTTTTCCTTTTTTCTTTTGGTGGTTGGGCATTTAAAGAATAAGGACAAGGAAAAATATTTTTGGGGGGCAAATCAAGGGTCTGTAAGTTCCTAAGTATAAAGTTGAAGTGATTTCTAATACCAGCATTATATATCTGCATTTTTCACATTTTAGGAGGGTGTGTGTGTGCGCGTGCACGTGTGTGCACGCGTGTGCACGCTTGCATGTTTATGTGCTTTGCTTTTTGTTTACACCAACCAATCAAAAAGGAAAGATTCTAGAAAATGGAGCATGATGGGAAACAGTTTTTTACTTTAAAAAAAAACAAACAACTGAGTCGTTTTCATAACTATAATCTACTGGTAGAGGTACTCACCTAAAGACATGAGGAGAATAGCTGCTTCTTAGGCTTTTGTGTATATGTATGTTGTTTGCTTTTTTTCTTTGGTTCTAGACTGTTCAGTGTATGATTTATTCCAGGCTACATGCTTTTCCTCTGCTTCTTCTTGCTGTGCTTTTTCTCCTATTACACATAGGTTTTGGGTTGGGGTGGACTGACCATTTTTGTTTGGGGACTTATTTAGCAGTATTGAGTCTCTTATAGCCCTACTCTGAAGCCTTCAATATTCTACTCTTTATATTACTTTATTTCTGAATTTATAAAAGCCCCCAAACTGCATATAATATGAGCCTTTAAACATGGGTAAAACTATCCCAGTGAATGGTTTGGAAGGTGTGTTAAGAAATAGAGATGCACCAGAGCTCAACGTAATTTTTTTAAGCAGCAAGTTCCATCTCCCTACAATCCTCTGAAGCTTTTTACCCGAGTCCTTTCTTGCCTCTCCAGTGCTTTTTTCCTTCAGATGGACATTAAACATAATTTCTTGGACACTACTAGAGAGACTTCGAGGCAATAAGATCAGTATTAACCAGCTCTAACAGAGGTTTGATCATGCTTACTTGTACAGTTTTTCCCCCATTTTAAAAAAGGAATGTAATAAAACTTGTTTTTTCCATAGAATTAAATAATATTAAAATGGAGTGAAAGGTTGATTGTTGACAAATAGAATAGTACCTCTGATCTGTGCAGTGTCTCATTTCACCTTAGAAAAAGATACATAAGAGGACTTTCTAATTTATTTTAGGATATTCTCATCTCATCTAAAAGAATTTGACTTGTACAGGATTATTGTGCGACATATTGTGGAATACATAAGTACCTCTGGCTCACTTGGTACTTCTTTTACTAAATGACCATACTTTGGAAGATGCACACTATTCGGGATAGAGAAATAAACAAGGGAAAAGGAATCGCTTAATTAAATCATCATTCATATGTGTGTAGAGACCATCTGGTTGCCACATAGATTATGATACATATACTTTGAATAGTTACGTATCACATGTATATAGATTAGTGAATTTTAAAACACGAATAGAACACCCTGTCTATTTGATGAAAAACTCAAGGTTTCTGTTGGGTGGGATAAGGCACCAGGAAAAATGTAGGTAGCCTTTTAAAAAAATTATCAAATTAACCAAGTACATTAGAAGAAATATCTTGAGATTATTTCACTGTAGTTTTACTCACTATCCATCTTTTGTGCATTCACACTATGTTAAAACATAGCCTTACCAATCTATTTCTGGATCGTACACTGAATGGACAGGAATGGACATCTTAGAGTTTAAAAACATGAATATCCTCTTGAATTCCTTCAAAAAGTAAGGTAAAGAATATGAGCAAACCATACTGGAAGAACCCAAATAAAACAGCCCAGATATTTAAGTGAAAGTTAAATATATTTTCATATTGTTGAGTAACTTTCTTAAAATCTTTATTGCTATTATGAGAGGTAAAAATGTGTATTTATCAAATATGTGTAGTTGTTATTTTATCATGCAAAAATCTGAATTATTGTAAAACTATTGCACATTGTTAAAATTGTAATTCTGAATTGTATTTAAAAGTAATTCTTCCTGATATTGTTTTTATGTCACCCATGATGAAAAGCGGACTATGTATTTACATAAACACACAAATATGAACTATTCCATTTAAAATTTTTAATAGTTATTTTCTTTTGATTGGTCATTTCTGTTGGCTTTAACTCCACTGAACTTTGAAATATTTCTGTATATGCTATCAAATAAGAAAATACCCTGGAACATTAGAAAAATCCATCAAGAGACTTGCTTTCATCAAGTGCTTTATCAGACTTTTGAAAAGGTATCGAAGGCGTTGAAAGAAGTAATTGACTTTCAAGATCATCTCTTCTTTTTCTCAAGAAGAAAACAAAGGAAAAAGAAATTCTCTTCATTCAGTGAGTCCCCAGTTTGGGGTCTGGGGTGCTTAGAGACATTGTGAAATCAAATCTTGTGTTACATTTTTCTCCTGGCTCACTCTTTTTGAGAAGGTTTATGGGCTATATGGCTGGTGAGACACGATCCCTTCCTAAGAAAATGTAGGTGCTCAGACAGGTAACCTCTGCTGCTACTGTTTTTATTTGTTTGTTTGTTTGTTTAATTTCTTTTATAATTTGTTTTTGTTGTACTAGGATATTTTTAAACGTAATATATTGCAGGATTTATAACCAGGTTCACTGCTTTCTTTCTTTTTTTTTTCTTAAACAAAACAAAACAAAATTTCATTTAAGATACATTTAGGCGCCTTTGAAGCTTGGATTTTGGAATGTTTCAGTAGTGGACAGAAATCTGCTGTTGGAATCTTCTAGTCTTCCAGGTTTAATTTGAAATGTTTTTAGTTTTGTTTTGGATTTTTGTGTGGTATTTTGTTTCCTTTATACCAATGCCCTTTTGCCATGCTGTTTTGGGGTGGCTGCCTAACTCTAGTGAAAATTCTTTCTATATTAACGAAAATGTGGTGTTTTAAATTCCTTAATGTTTTGCATTTTTAAAATTGTTTTTAAAGAAATATTCTAACTGCTTGCACTATTACTGTTCTTTGCCAGCCTTTTCAGGAGCCAAAAAAACAAAAACAAACAAACAAAAAAATACCCAGAGAAAAAACTTTCCTTCTTCCCCCTTCCTGATGATGAGTGAGAAGTATTGAGAACTTTCGGGGTCAGTGCCCTTCTAAACTCCCCTTCCCCCAATAATGCAGCTGTAGAATGAATGGTAAATGCAGCGGTTTGGATTCAGGCACAGCCCCAGGCTGCTGGCAGGTAATTTGATTCTTTCTCCTTTTTTTCATCACAAGGCTAACTTTACTTTCTTTTAAAAATTTCCTTTCTTTTATGTACTTTGAAGGCACCAATGGGTTTGTAATAACTTTGATTTCAAAAAACAATGTATAAACATATCTAGCAAATAATTTGGTTATAGAAAAAGTTTTGGGGGTAAAGTTTGAATTGGTTGTGATGAACCCAGGACTTTCTTTGGGGATTTGTTTTAGCCATTTAGATATCTCCATTCCTTGCATATATGTCTATAATTATTTCAGAGTGTGACTTTTTTAGCTTTGTTTTTGTTTTGGGTTTGTATGTTTCTTCCATTGTGCTACTCTGGCTTAAGCTTTTTCAGGGGTTGGTGTTCCGAATACACAGTGAGCTCACAGTATAAAGACATCAATTAGGAGTTGACAGGTATGGAAAACTAGAGTTTTGAAAAGGTAAAATTAGGTTCTAGGTTATATATATATGGTAAAAACTCAACATAGCCTTCAGTTGACCTTAGTAGTGCTTCTCTTTCTGTGACTTCATTATAAAAGTGAAAGGTAATGAGACAAAAGATAACAGCATTTCAGTTATTTCAGGAGCAGCGTGATTTCAGAATTAATGATTTTAGCATTTCTGATACACTAATTCTAACAGAGAGATGTCAGCCGTTTGAGATTATCATTAAATAATGGTTTAAATATTCAAAAATTATAGGTTTGAACAGATTGGAGGGCATTTCTGAAGCACAAGATCTTGAAGCAGATTAATCAAGCCCATAAAACAAAGTTAATGGCAGGAACAGGAATACAGCTTACCCATTTTAGTAGCCTTCCTGTTAGTTAATATTACTATCCCTTCCTGTCTACCCCAGTCCCCTCCTTTTTCCTGTCCTTCCCAAAGTTCTAGCTCTAATATGAGTTATTATCATTATGGGAGATAATCCTCTTTCTGATAGGTAGAATTTTAGTGTCAGTAGTCAGGACCTTTTCAAGATATATTTCTCTTTGTATGTCCTATCCAAGGAGGCTGTAAGTCTAGTAACTCACTAGTTAGAGAATAGGAAATCCTGGCTTGTACTGCTGTTTCTACAGCTGAGGCATAAAATAAGTCATAAACTTGTTTTGTGCTTCAGTTCACTCATATGAGGTAGGGACAGTCATTCCCCTAAGCATCTTAAGATAAAAATATTTGTCTTGAACTGAGATTTACCAACAAAGGAATCCTGGCTGCACTCCTGCAGTAATTTATGACGTATGGAAGGATCTTGTTCTCTTGCTGATGAGAATGGCTAGCATTAGCATGTGTGCACTCTGTGATTGCATGGGATGTGGAGGATTTTTGCACCTCCATTCCACTGCCCCCCCCCCAAGATCACTGCCATGTTAAAAATGATCTTGCTTTCAGATTTCACCATATTCAAACTATATTAGATGGTCCTTATATAGCATATATACCTGGCTGCTACTGTGGGGTTTGGGAACATGAGGGGTGGGGTGAATTGTTGTTGTTTTAGGTTTCAGTCAGACAGCCATCCCTGTGCCCCAGTTCCCAGAAGCACAGCAGGCCTCTAGGAGCATCCGTGGGAACGGCGCAGTCCTGACATCACCAACTCTCCTGCTCAGGCTCATCCCATATACAGAGGTCAAAGGGTGGGGCTTGAGATGGGGGAAGGAATGAGAAAGTAGAAACAATGTCACAGCCGTGCCACTGTTGACTAGCCTTTGGTGCTTATATGTCAGTGTTTGTTTTATTTTTTAAGTTCACAAAATAAGTTTTTATTTTGGGGTAAAGGTAGTGGGAGGGTGGAACAAAAGCCATTATTACTAGTTCATCATTATCACTAGCTCATTCTTGCATATTGTTCTTTAGTAGCGAATAAAGAACAAATTTGAAACCTAGACCTCAATAATAAAGAGACTGGGAATAGAAATGAATCTCAGGATATAAAAAGACAAAACATTTATGTGGTATTAATTTCCAGTTGTACACCCGCTTTTACCTTTGTCACTCTCCCTTTTTTGCCCTAATTCTTTTATGTATGTATACAGTTTGAGGAAATGTGCATTTGTGGTCAGTCCTTTTAAAAGGACCTAATGAAATTACTACTCTTTTGCAAAAAATATACCCATTGCTTATATGGGCATACAAATGCTACCCTATTTTAAATGTAGGTGGCGTATGTGTTCGTGTTTTAATGTATTCAGAGCCATTGGGCAATAAGCAGTCCAGAACATGAAAACTCAAGCAGGTAAAGCGCCTAACACCCTTAGTTTCTAGAATTACTTTTAAAAACTCCTTTATTGCTGCATCTTCCACAAGTCTTTTGGTATTCTCTGAACTTAAAATTTGGAGGAGTTGACTACCTAGTTAAAATTTTAAGTTATGCATTTATTATTTGTAGGGACAGTTGAAGAAGGAAAGTAACAGAAAAGGAATGGCTCCTTGAGATGGCAACTGCTGAGTGTCTAAATCTTTCCAGCTCCCCCTCCTCCAGCTTAGCATGAACATTGATCATACATGTTTTGATCTTCTGTGATTGGGATTTTTGTTGTTTTAACTTGGAGGGGAGGTTTCGGGGAAACAGGAACTTCATACACATGTGAAAATATGAAATGTTAAGGAATTTTTCTGTTCAATATGAATAGTAAGCAAGAACTTTTTCTATATACTCTTCTGCTGCAGCAGAGAAATAAACTGGTAGGTGGCAGCAGAAGAAAGAATTCTTCAGATTGATGGCTACTGACAAAATCTGCATAGGAGAAGAGATAGAGCATGACATACCACGACAAGCAAAGGGGGCAAAAATGGAAACAGGACTACGATCCCTGATCTTGACTCTTAAATGGTAAGTTAATTTCAAGAATGTGTTTTCAATATGATACCAGTGTCCCGTAAGTCACTGTGGTGTGTAATCATGAATGCCTGTAAATTCTTGACGTAGGATGAATTTGTCCTAACTGGGGTACTATCATTCTTTAATTTGGAAAAAAAAATTAGCAATATGTAAAATTAGGGATTTCCAGTATATTGATACATGTGAAACCTTTTTTTTCCCCCAGCATTATTGAGGTATAACTGACAGATAAACTTGTAAGATGATGATTTGATATACATTGTGAAAGGATTCCCCCCCATCGAGTTATTATCATATCCAATATGTAGACCTTAATGATGGCAAAAATTATGCTATCTCACAGTAAATGTGATTTTTTAAAAAAATCTGCAAGGTAAATGAAATATGCATTGTTAATCATTTTGTAAAAATGAAAGTGTCCCCTTTTTAGTGTGAGCACTGGGGGGATAGCTACAGAAGTATGTCACTTGACAATATTTTGTGGTAAAAATGATCTTTTCTTCTGGCTGTCTCTTTCCTTTCTACTCCCATTTCCTTGTCACTGTACCTGCCCATCAGTTCTGTTCTGCATATTCACCTTTCTGTCTTGCTTATCTGTCTCTGCCCTTCTTCTCTTACTCTTTCTTCAGTTGTGCTTCTGCTTTCCTGGTTTGGTATCTCTCTCTTAAGTCATTCAGTCCCTCTGGATTTTATTTTTCCAATGTTGTCATTTTTTGTCTCTGCCTGCCTATTTCTCTATGTGTGTGTGTGTGTGTCCCCATTTTCATTTGTGTTCTCTCTGGTAAATAGCTCTATTTCCTTTCCATCAACAGCTGCCTTCAGCATGTGCATCAGTACCAGTATTGTGATTTTCTACATTTTAGAATTTGATGAGGCTGAATAAAAGAAATGAAGTGATATTTTGAATTCCCTAGATTTAAAGACTGTAATTTTCCATTCTTTTAGTAAGTTGCAGACCCGTTTATTCACTTAACTGCTTGTTTTACTGTAGTATCTGTAGTAACAGATTGAACTACTGGCCTACAGAGGCCTACCATAGAAGTTTAGAATTTTTAAAGTGGAAAGCTTAGAGGTCGTATACTGTAATCTTGGATTTACTGGTAAAGAAACTAACGTTCAGAGAAGTTAGTAACTTAACCAAGATTACAGAGCCAGGACTACATCTGAAGTGTCGTAACTGCCAATATGGTGCTCTTTGCATTATGTGCTGTGCATTCTTCAAAATCTGCTGTAGTACTGAATAAGTGAAGTGCTCTGCAATGAGACCGCTGTGAGTTAGAAAGAAAGTTGTCACTGTTTGGGCTTGTGGTTAGGATACTAAGGCAAGCTGTGGGCAGCCATTTTAGGTGGTTTGTACGTAGAATTAATGAGTACATCATTTACAGGGTTTGAGAATAAAAAAGTGTCCCTTGTTAAGAGAAGATGCAAAGAGGTTCTTTGCAATTTCTGGTCAAGAGAGAAGAGAAGTGGATCTCTTAGATCTATTATACCACTAATCCTCTACCTCTCCTCTGGCCTACCTTTATTTCTATTCTGGATAATGAATCAATCTGCAACAAAGGTAAAACATTATATTCTGAATTTTTTTTTTCTGACAGATTTTTAGGTTAGCAACGGGAAGTAGACAGCTAAATGAACTTATTGTGCATACTTGGAATAAAGGATTTATAGTAACATGAAGCTAGAGTAACTGATATTATTGTTTAAATACATGGTGAATTCTGTTTCTTTTTCAAAAAATAGTATAAAAAGTCACCTTTTATTAAAAAATTGTTTAATGCTAAATACAGTTTTACATATATTAATATGGAACACAAGAATACATGCCTCAGTTAATATGGTTAGATTTCTAAACTTTTAAAAAGAGTTTTGTCACAAATTTTGGTTATTATATGGAGATGTCAGTGCTTTAGAACTGAAAGGAGAAGCTTGAAACTTAATCTGAACCAAAATTTATTGCTCATTATATAATTTATTGAAAATGTAGTCTTGAGCACTAGAGTAAGAGCATTTAAGTTTAATTTTGTTTGTTCAGGCATTTTGCTACAATAACTTTCTGTGATGTTTTAGAAAAAATGTTCTTACCTCAATTTTTTCCTCTTGGTGCTAAAATAAAACACAATTGTCTATATTATAGGGTTGTCAAGGAGTAATATTACTGACACATCTTTTATATGGTTGTATTTTTTAATATGAAATTCAGTGTCTAAAATTGGGTTGATTTTTGTAAAATATAAATTATCTCTATAGTACAATTTAAATCAATCACTAGGAAAATATGCTTACCTGGATGTCTAACTGAAATAAGTCTCACAAAACTCCAGTGATAAAGACCAAAGTTTTGGCTTTTGTGTTGGCAGCATCTTGAAAAAGTAGATAAAATAATGGACCTATAAATTGAACTGTTGATTCTAGAGAGAAGAAATTTCAGGAAATAAGAATAGTTTCTCCTGAAGAAGAGTCAAGTAAATCTGGGAAGTAAGGTTGCTCTTTTAAACCTGTTACAGGTTTAAGCTTTTAATTTTTAATGAATGATATACCTTAGTATACCTTTGTCAGCTGAGATCACCAAGATGAAATGTGGTAATTATAAAAAGGGTTATGATTCTTTTTGGCAATCTAGACAATTTATATTTTTTTATTGTCACATTAGTTAATTTTCTTATTTTCCTTTTCTTTTTTTCTCATCCTAATTATAAAGACTGTTTAAAACTGTGATTTAAGTGAGCTCTGTGTGTTTCCCCCCTAGGTTCTTTTGATCTCGCAGAATGGATGAAGACTATATGTTTTTTCAAATGGAGGATAGAAGTACACAGAACAAGGAAGCAATAGCTCTAACCTGTTTAATTCAGTGTGTTTTCTAAAATAAAAACACCAGAACTGGAAATGAAATAGCATGGAGTATGGTTTGTTCTTTTTTTTTTTTTTAATTTTTATTTATTTATATTTATTTATTTTTTGGCTGTGTTGGGTCTTCGTTTCTGTGTGAGGGCTTTCTCCAGTTGCGGCGAGCGGGGGCCACTCTTCATCACGGTGCACGGGCCTCTCACTGCCGCGGCCTCTCTTGTTGCGGAGCACAGGCTCTAGACGCACAGGCTCAGTAGTTGTGGCTCACGGGCTTAGTTGCTCCGCGGCATGTGGGATCGTCCCAGACCAGGGCTCTCAACCACTGCGCCACCAGGGAAGCCCTGGTTTGTTCTTTTGTCAGTTATTTCTGCTCACTCCATTTTGTATGGGTTCACTTCAGTCTGCATATCTAGACTTGATGTCTAGCTCCACACGTGTCATTCTCTTTTTTTTCTTCACTTTTTGAAAGATTAAACTCCTTGGTTCTTGACAGACTGATCTCTCTATAAAATATTCTGATATGATTACTCCTTTTGGCACAAAGATAGGCACTAAAATGTGTATTATGTGGATTTTCTCCTGCCCCTTTCATCTCAGTTTATCTGTCCATGCTGAATAATTATTGCTATGTTTTTATCTCTGAAGAAATGCAGGCTTTTTTCTGTTTCACTCTGACAAGGCTCTAGCACACACTTGTCATAGCATTGCTCACTATATTTTAATCTTGTGACTGGAGACCATGTCTGACCTACTTTATTTGAACTATAGGGGATCTAATAATATACATGTGTATTCAGAGGCAGCCCTAGTACTTTTGACAAGATAGGCTTTGTAAGCTTTGACAAAATGGGCTTTGTAAGCAGATACTGATACAAATTCAGATTTCATTACTTACTGTTTAAATGGTCTTTGGACAAGTCACCTTCTGCAAGCCATAAAGGAGTGTTTGTAAAAAAAAAAAATGGGAAGAATTGTACCTACTTTGCTAGTCTAATGTGTAAGTATTAGCTAAGCTATAATACGTGTATATTTCTTAGCACACAGTTGAGCATTTAATAAATACTGTCTTTTAATTCTGTAAATTTTGGTTATTGAAATCTTATTCGAGACCTACTGAATCTTTTTTCATCTTGGAAGTCTGTGAGGTTTTCTTTCTTGATTTTCGTTTTTTAAAAAGTTAATTTATTCATTTATTTTTAGTACGTTGGTTCTTTGTTGCTACGTGGGCTATCTAGTTGTGGTGAGCGGGGGCTACTCTTCATTGCGGTGCGTGGGCTTTTCATTGTGGTGACTTCTTGTTGTGGAGCACAGCCTCTAGGTGCACAGGCTTCAGTAGTTGTGGCACTCGGGCTCAGTAGTTGTGGCTCGCGGGCTCTAGAGAGTGGGCTCAGTAGTTGTGGCACGTGGACTCTAGAGCACAGGCTCAGTAGTTGTGGCACACGGGCTTAGTTGCTCTGCGGCATGTGGGATCTTCCCGGACCAGGGCTCAAACCCGGGTCCCCTGCATTGGCAGGTGGATTCTTAACCACTGCACCACCAGGGAAGTCCATGATTTCCTTTCAGTTTTCTTATTTAAGCTCCTTTTAAACTCTTTTGGTTGGATCATTTTGTGTGTGCGTGTGTGTGTGTGTGTGTATGTGTGTGAGAGTTCTCCTGATATAGATGGATTATTCCTCATTCCCACATTTCATTGGCTGAGGAATTGTATATTTCTTTAAAACACCTTTTATCTCATTTTTTTCCAGGTTTTTCCCCCGTCAGCTCATAACATAAATATTCTTTTCTTGCTCTTAAACCGAGAGAATTTAGGAAAATGCATACCATGTACCATAAGGAATAGTTTAGGATAGTATGACTTGTTTTCCCAAAAATGACTTGAAGAGATTTAATATAAATATATTAAAACAAACAGAAGATTGGGATGAAGCCAAAATAGAGAAAAAAATAAGGTGAAAAAAAGGGTTAAAACGCATATGCATGCTATCAGATCCTGTACATTTGCTCTGATAGAGGTGGACAGAATTGACAAAGAGTTGAATAAAATTAGAAAATTCATGGTAACCTTAAGATAGAAGCAGATATATTGTACAGGAAAAGCAATGTTTCCTGATCATGAGATGTCCCACAATGCAAATCAATATGACACTAAAATGTACTCCACTAAAGTCAGTCCAGTAAGAAGTCTTTTTGATGGTCTGAGCTGATCCCGTGATTAAATTTTCTCGAAGTGTCCTTTGAACCACCTATATCATGATCGCATGGATTATTTGTTAGGTTCCAGGGTCCTAAACCTGAATTTTTGGGTTGCCAGGAGTCTGCTTTTTGACAAACTCCTTAAGTGACTTATTTATAATAATGTTTGAGAATCACTACCCTAAATCTTGTCAGTGACGGTGCCTTTAAGAAACACTGCTCTTTGGAACAGGGATTTTACTCTCTGAAAGGACAAATTCTAAGTATTTTAGGCTTTGCCGTCCATATACAGTCTCTTGCTTAAAAAAAAAATAACCCTTTAAAAATGTAGAAACCATTCTTAGCTCAGTTTGTACAAAACAGGCTGATCCTTACTCTATAGAGGAATGGGTGGATTGAATATACCTTAGGCAATGATCCGTGAATTATACTTCTCTAAATTGAGGCTTTGTTAGCAGTAGAGTTTGAGGTTATTTGCTGTGTTAGGAAAACAGATGAATTGAAATTCTTTGTAATGAACCAAGAGTGGTGCTTTGGTAGTTGCGGAAGGTGGAAAAGTTGATATTCTCGTTAAAGTTAGTGTAAGTAGAAATATCAGGACAGAAGGGCGTACGTTTCTAAAAATATTAAGACACCGAATCCTTCAAAGTTTTTCAGACTTGAAAGCTCAGTATATAAGGACTTCAGTACTACAAACAGATGGCCTTAGTGGGTTGTTTAATTTTTTAGTTCTGTACTCAGCTACTAGTTACACAGGAAGAATAATTTAAAGGTGAGGGCTTCATGAAGCAGGCTTCTAGAGGTTGCCTGAGTACTCAGCTATTCCATGATCTCTAAAATGGTACATGGTATAAATTTGAGAGACAGTATGGATTAAGCCATTGAAATCTATGTTACTGAACGTTGTGTAGAGTCAGGAGATGCGAATGGTTTTGGATAATCTCCCCCTCTTGTTTAATGATTGTTGTAATTTTAAAAGTTTATTGTTAGAGCTGGAGGCTGTTTGCTTCAAGTTTTCTTTTTTCCCAGCTTAATTGAGATATAATTGGCAAATCACATTGTATTAAAGTGTATAACAATGATTTGATGTGTGTAAGTATTGCAAGATATTTACCACAAGTTTAACATCCATCACCTCACATAGTTATAATTTTTTTTCTTGTAATAAGAACTTTTAACATCTACTCTCTTAGTAAATTTCAAATATACTATACAGTATTGTTAAGTGTAGTCACCATGTTGTACGTTACATCCCCAGGACTTTTTCATCTTATAACTGGAGGTTTATACCTTTTGACCACTTTCACCCATTTCCCCCATCCCCCAACCCCCAGTCTCTGGCAACCACAAATCTGATCTCTTCCTATGAGGTGTTTCTTTTTTTCTTCTTTGAGATAGTCATTTTGTTTCCTTCAGGTGTATACCCAGAAGTGGAATTGCTGGATCATATGGCAGTTCTATTGTTTTAACTTTTTGAGGAACCTCCATACCATTTTCCATAGTGGCTGCACCAACTTACATTCCCACCAGCAGGCACAAAGCTTCCCTTTGCTCCACATCCTCACCAGCATTCATCTACCTTTTTTTTTTTTTGAGGATAGCCATTCTAACAAGTGTGAGATGACCTTCACTGGAGTTTTGATTTGCATTTTCCTGATGATTAGTGATGTTGAACACCTTTTCACGTATCTGTTGGCCGCTTGTATGTCTTTGGAAGAATGTCTAATCAATTCCTCTGATCATTTTTTATGTTGGATTGTTTTTGCTATTGAGTTGTATTTATATTTTTTCAATATTAACCCCTTGTCAGATATTTGATTTGCACATATTCTGTTCAGTATGTTGCCTTTTCATTTTGTTGATGGTTTCCTTTGCTGTGCAGAACCTTTTTAGTTGGATGTGGTCCCACTTGTTTATTTTTGCTTTTGGTGTCTAATCCGAAAAATTATTGCCAAGACCAATGGCAAGGAGCTTACTACCTATTAGTTAAGGCCTAGGAACTCTTCTAGGAGTTTTATGTTTTCAACTCTTAAGTCTTTAATCCATTTTGAGTTAATATTTCTGTATTTCTGTATGTGTATAGTTTAAGGTAGGGGTTCAGTTTCAGTCTTTTTGCATGTGGCTGTCTAGTTTTCCCAACACCATTTATTGAAGAGACTGTCCTTTTCCCATTGTCTGTTCTTGGCTCCTCCATTGTAAATTAATTGACTATATATGTACGGGTTTATTTCTAGGCTCTCTATTCTGTTCCATTGGTTTATGTGTCTGTTGTTATGCCAACACCATACGGTTGTTTACTAAACCTTTGTGACCTGGTTAGAAATCAGGAAGTGTGCCTCCGGCTTTTGTTTTTTTCACATCAAGTTTTCTTGAAGAGATCTGAGTGGCACACCTGTGGCAAACACATTCCACCTCTGATATATGCTGCACAGATTTCTCCACACATACGTTTGGGGAGCAGCTTGTCCACAGTTCCATGAACTTCTGACAAAAATGGCTGCATTGCATCATTTTCTACCAATGGTACCTAGAATACCATAAGGTCCACCAGGTTATATGGCCCAACTTGCAGGGCTACTTGCATCACAGCCCGAATCTTCTACAGAGCCCTTTCTTGCTCCAGACCCTACTCAAACTAAGTTGCTTTTCATACCATCCAGTATATAGTCTGGGATAGTGTTTCTAGGCAAAATGTGTTGCCTCCATAATCTAGAGAGATCCACCAGGCATTGTGCGTGTTTCCATGTGGCAGGTGATGTAAATGTAACAAGTTGTGTTTTACTTTGTAGGGGATGTTCCAGATGGCTCTTGGTACAGGTCATCTAAAAACTTCATAGGAATGGCAGATCCCCAAATCTCTGTAGAGTTTATTTCCCACCCTCTGGAACACGTATCTCAGCAAGGCCTCTGGTATGCTAAGCTTCCTTTTGCTCATTTGTCCGATAAGCATGATGTCATTGATGTAATGCATTTATGTGATGTTCTGTGGAATGTCCAGATGGCCTATAATTTAGATTATATCATATCCTTGGAGCAAAACTAAATGAATATTATCCATTCCATGTGGATGCAAACTATTTCTAGTCTTCTTTTCTGATGGAGATAGTGGGGGAAATTCACTTACCATACCAGTGGTTGTATATTATGTCCCTGAGCCCTAGTATCCCTGCTGTGTGCAGTCATTGGCTAGGAGTAAACCAGGAAGAGAGTGGCCTTGGTGCAGAATACGGAGGTGGATCCAAAAGAATGTCAGCTGGAGGCTGGCAAGCCAACTACATTTTTCACAGCGAGTTATAGGAGAGGTCTGATTGGCAAACTTGTATGACTGCCACAGTGCTCTTGGTAGATAAATAGTTCTCAAGAAGAGAATAAACTGAAAAGAAAAATCTACTGACACCTCTCCCACTCCTCCTGACCTTATTCCCTAGAGGGAATCACTGTTAATATTTTCTTGCATATCCTCCCAGTATTTCTGAATTTATTTTATAAGCATGTCTCTTTTTCCTAGCCCAATAGGATTATGATATAACCGTGTTCCATAACTTTACAATATATTATATTGAATATCTTGCCATACAAGTGTGTATACTACTACCTCAATTTTTCTAAACAGCTATATAAAATGCTATTATTTGCTCCTACCATAATTTAATTCCGTGGCTTAGTTACCTGAAATATCCCAGTATTCTTCCAATAGATTTTTGCTCTTTGTTTAAATTGTTACATGCAACCAAAGAGTTCTGATACAGGAAAGGAGACTGAGAACACGAAAATAAACTTTGACAGATTTTTCTTAGGATAACATTGAAAATAACTTGAACACAAATTGAGTGTTGCTAGAACACCTAATCTTTGGGGGGGAAATATATGTATACTAATGGTAAAAGATAGTACCTGGGAAAACTACAGCGAAGTTTTCCATGGTTATGTTCAAAGTGAATCCCACAATTTGGTCATGTGCTTAATTACCAAAGGATGGGAAAAAAAGACGTGAGTTGATTTTTAAAAAGTAATGGCTTGGTTCCAGAAACCAGGCAGAGTCTTGGATTGGCCTGAGTGACACTAGATCTAATGGAGGACAGCTGGCCCATAATAGGGATGTGGTAGGATTAAAGAATTGCCAAGTCTAATTAACATCCAGGGACTATAAAGTGCCAACAAGAATAGTGAAGTCATTTGTACCAGTTCAATAAAATCAATTGAGTATTTAAACACACACTCGGAATAGTTTCAAAATCCATATTTGGCATAATTAGGGTATCATAATAAAAGCAGAAAAAAGGCTGCCAACCAATTCAATATTTTGAAAACAGTTTTATAATTTTATTTCAGTATATACTCCATCTCCAGGAAAACCCATTTGAGTGAAAACACATGCCAACGTTAGTCAGAAACATTTAATATATTTGCTGACATAGGTAATAAACATTTTATAAGTTCAATTTATGTGTAAGATGAATTAGCATAATTCCAGACCACTTTATGTAAGGCATCTCTGCCAAAGAGCCTGAAATATACTGGGTCTAGTATACATTGGACCAGACCTGACTTTGGATAACATGAATATATTATACTTGGAGTAGATCTATACAGATTGCCCAGTTCAAGGAATTTGCAATGAAGTAAACTAATGAGACCAGTCAAGCCTATGATTTGTCCAATAATCTAATAACCCTAGCCTAATCACTTCACAAGTATTGTCAAAGTCAAGTTAGAACTGAGTCTAAATTTCAGCTTTGCCCCATGCTAGTTCTGTGATTGTGTGGAAGTTAAGTTCTCTTTGCACCAATTTTTCTATGGCAAAAAGGATCAATGATAGGTTTTTCTTTGATTTAAAAGTAAACCTAATAGCATTTGGAACATAATTGATGTTAAATAAATAGCTCATCTAGAATTTCTCCCCTTTGCACTGAAGGATAATGAAAGAACTATAAACGATAATCTCTGTCTTCCACTAGCCTGTAATTCAGCTGGGAGATGGAGAGAAGAAAAAATACTTGTGAACGATTAAAAACAAATTTGCATAATATCAACAGTAAAACGGTAATCCATAGAATGGGGGAAAATATTTACAAACCTATGTCTGATAAGGGATTAATATCTAGAATTGAGAATTTCTAAATTGCAACAACAGAAAAATAACTTAATTCAAAAATTGGCAAAGGACTTGAAAAGACGTTCTCCGAAGAACATGGAGAAATGGCCAGTAAGCACATGGAAAGATGCTAACTAACATCACTAATCGTGAGGGAAGTGCAAAACAAAACTACACTGAGATATCACTTCAGATCCATTAGGATGGCTAATGAGTTTTGGCGAGCTAGATCAACCCCTCCTAATACACAATAGAGCAAGTTTCCCACAAGAATAAGAGGGAGGGGAGGGCAGTTTTCTTCCCTAAAAAGATAGAAGAGACAATGAATGGAATGAAAATGGGGAGTATTAATATAGAGACTATTATCTTGTTTTACTGGAGACAGTATTTGAAAGATTAAGACATAGATTTAGAGGATTTAAGTGACCTTCCAATGGTTACATAGTAGCGAAGCCAAAATGTTAAAAAAGGTACCCTTAGGTTAACTCTTAGTCTCTGTTCTCAGAGTGGGGATTTCAAGCACTTTGGTCTGTTTTATGATGATCTGGTAAAGGGAAATTAATTGCAATAGCTCTGGATGCTCAGGAAGTGAGAAGAATGATATATCTTCCATTAAACCCCCAAGATTCCTATCCTCTGGTATACATGCTCTATCTCCCTTTAAATGGGACCTCTGAGTATGATGAACTATCATCTTGTGATTAGGTTATGTTATATGACAAAGGTACAGGGATTTTGCAACTCTTAAAACCTCTAATCAGTTGGCTTTAAATTAATCAAATGGGAGATTGTCCTTGGTGGGCTCAACCCAATCAGTTGGGCTGGTTAAAAGAAGCTCTAGAGGACAGAGAGGAGAAATTGGATTTGAAACAGCAGAGACACTCCTGTTGGCCTTGAAACAAACTGCCATGTGGAGGGGAGAAGAGAGGGCGAGGAACAGAGTCAGAAGGAACTGAATTCTACCAAGAATTTGCAAGAGGAGCCGGAGACTCAGATGAGATTGCAGCCTCCTGACACCCTGAGAAGACCTGTGCCCAGACTCCCTACCCGTGACAATTGTGAGATAATAAATGTGAGTTGTTTTAAATCCCTAAATTTGTGGTAGTTATACAGCAATAGAAACCTAATACAAGTATCTTTATAGTAAAAATATGTATGTAAAATAAATATATACTTACTATAAATATATATTTACATGTATTATATTTTCAGTATAAATAATGTTTTAATCTAATGTATAAATATACTTTGTTCTATATAAATATTTATAGTATATAGGCACTGTGGCAGATTTGTGCTGCCTTGTCTGATGGTGGGATAACATGTACTGGGCATAGCTTATAGCTTCCCAGGCACAGGGGTCTAGTACATTGAATGATTTAGGGCAGTAGCATTGTGTAATGGAAAGAGCAGTGGATTGAGAGACAGGAAATAGTATTCCGTGCTGCCTCAGCCATTGACTAATTGAGTAACCGTAGATAAATCACTTACTTTTGAGAAGCTTCAGTTTCCTCATCTGGAAAGGGAAGGAATTAGACTGGGTTAATTCTGATGTCCCTTCTAGCTCTAACCTATATTAAATGTGTCAGTTATATTGTATGTAGGATGTAGTTTAACCTGGAAGGGAGGATAAGCTTTCCAAAGTGGTGACACAAAAATATTCAAGAACAAAAATGTCCTGTGTGCGTACAAAGACCAGGTCCAAAAAGAGAAGCAGCAGGGACAAATTTATGAGAATGATGAGGGATGAGGACGGGGAGATTTGGGGGTGGGGGGAGGGATGGAAAGAGAATCTATAGGAGGTGAGTGTGAAAATAAAGGAAGGAAGTGAGTTTCTCCATGCAACTGAGATGTGAGTTGTGAGAAATTGAACTTGCCAATTTATGGCCACTCAAAGGATGACAGGCAATAAATATTGTGTACCTTCTATAATTCTCTGGCCTAAATGGGAGCACCAAGATAATTACTACCTTGGAAAGCAAAAACCATGTTTTAGAACTGCTATGGGTACTACATGCTGCGCTATCTTGGGCAGATGGAGACCTCAGCCCACAAACTGCTGCCAGCTTCAAATGAGGTGGCCCACTGCGTAGAACTCCACCCTTCTCAAGGCCAGGAGAATTGGTATTGGCAGATATCACAGAATGAAAGAATGGAGGAACCGCCAAGCAGTCTTCCTAGTAAGGTATATTTGAAAGAAAAATGAGATCTGATGTTATGAAAGAGGATTGAGTCTAGGACACATGTTTTTCTTCTTAGACAAAGAGACCTGTAAGTCTTTCTGCTTCAAAGACAAAACACAAGATGTGGTTGAATGTACACACAAGGAATTAGGAAGTCCTCTGGGCTTTATTCATGTTTTCTCCTGCTTTTACTTATACTGTATAACTAATCTCTTCAGGATATTGAATGAAGAAGTTTCTTTTTAAGTCAACAATTATATAGGTGGATAAATACTTTTAGAAAAAAATTTTTGTTGCACTTTTTTTGTTGTTTTCATTTAAGAATGGTGGTATTGAGAGAGTTTCCTGGCAGTCCAGTGGTTAGGGCTCAGTGCTTTCACTGCCGAGAGCCAGGGTTCAATCCTTGGTCAGGGAACTAAGATCCCACAAGCCCAGCAATGCAGCCAAAAAATTAAAAAAAAAAAAAAAATGGTTGTATTGAAACAGTTCTGGAGATGGATGGTGGTGATGGTTGCACAGCAACGTGAATGCACTTAATACCACTGAACCGTACCCTTTAAAATGGTTAGAAGGGTAAATTTTACATACAATTTGCCACAATTTTTTTTTTTTTTAAGTAAGCGGTACCTTATTTATTTATTTATTTATTTATTTATTTATTTATTTATTTATTTATTTATTTTTGGCTGTGTTGGGTCTTCGTTTCTGTGCGAGGGCTTTCTGTAGTTGTGGCAAGCGGGGGCCACTCTTCATCGCGGTGCGCGGGCCTCTCACTATCACGGCCTCTCTTGTTGCGGAGCACAGGCTCCAGACGCGCAGGCTCAGTAGTTGTGGCTCACGGGCCTAGTTGCTCTGCGGCACGTGGGATCCTCCCAGACCAGGGCTCGAACCCGTGTCCCCTGCATTGGCAGGCAGATTCTCAACCACTGCGCCACCAGGGAAGCCCCACAATTTTTTAAAAATTGAAAAGTTTGCAACACAGTTCTACCGTTAGTTTCTAAGGTCCCATTTCACATCTTCATCAGCATTAAAAATCTTGACAAATCGGTTTTTAAAGAAGAATGATGGTCTTATATAACAAGTCTTCAAATAATTCTAGTAGGAATAATATTTTCCAAGTACACATCCAAGCTCCTCCTGAAGTTCTGCTATTAGACATTTTTGCCCTTTGAAGTCATGTTTTTGAGGTATTTCAGGCTGAGCTTAATATCAGGTCCTGCTTCCCACAGTTTGCGTCACTGTATCCCCATCTCAGCCCAATCTCTAGGTTAAATTCTGCTCTTTGGTAAAACACATTAAATATCTCTCATCCAACAATAACACTTCACATCAAATGATCTTTGTTACTGGCAAGACTCTGATATTATACTCCATTTTTGATAATTGGATTTCTGTTTTGTCTCCTGTGGCTGAGTGCCTGTTTTGTAACCTTCCTAGTATCCTAAATGCTCTATGATTGGGCTCAGAGTTTCATCCAACAAATATTTAAGGGATCTACTATGTGCCACACACTATTTTAGATGTTTGGGTTAAATCCTTGCCATCATTTGCTTTATGGTACAGTAGGGGAAACAGATAGTAAATAGTAAATGTTCTTAAGCTGGAAGTGTGCCTGGAATGTTTGAGGAACAGCAATGAGGTCAGTATGGATGGAGCACAGAGAGCAATAGTGGAAGAAAGGTATTTAAGGACCAGATTAAGCGGGCCTTAAGATAACTGCAGAGACATTGTTTTATTTTGAGAGAAATTGAGAAGCATTGGACAGTTTTGAGCAGAGAAGTAATATGATCTAACTTACATTTTTAAAAGATCATTTTAGCTCCATTGTTGATAATAGACTCTGGACAGGTAGAAACAGGAAGACGACTGCAGTAATACTGGCAAGAGGACTTCAGCTTCTGGCCAAGATGAAGTAACAGAGACTGAATTTACCCTGCCATCTGAAACAACTGAAAAATAGGACATAGTATATATAACAATGGTTTTCAAGCACTGGACATCAGTTAACCCATGGTAATGATCCCTTAGAGATGGAAAACAACTCGGGTGAGCCCTGTGATTGCTCCATCTTACTACATGGGGAGTTTTCAGGTCACAGTGCAGGGGAAGGCAATCTTAAAGGAGCTTAGTGGGGCCACTGAGTTGAAGAAATGGAGTTGAGGGTTAGAGGGCCAGCCTGGTGGAATTCTCAGGGCAGAGTACCAGAGAGGAAAGATGACCACAGAGAGAGAATACAGAGATTTGCAGAGGGTCTTGCTGAGTTTTTCAGATGAGTCTTACCAGCATATGCATGTGAAGAAACTACCCAAGGGCAGCAAAAGAACCACCTGAAATTATTAGTAGGAATGGTCCCTGGGGCTCACAAAAGGACTGGAATAGTTTTATTCCCACCAGCCACAGTGGAAAACCCAAATATATCATGGGACAAAAAGTAGAGAACTCAGAAGGGTATTGCATCAGGAGTGGGAAAAAATTGCCACAGACTAAAAGCCATTCAGGAACTTCCCTGATGGTCCAGTGGGTAAGACTCCACGCTCCCAATGCAAGGGGGCCTGGGTTCGATCCTTGGTTGGGGAACTAGATCCTGCATGCATGCCGCAACTAAGAAGTCTGCATGCTACAACTAAAAGATCCCGCATGCCACAACAAAGATCCTGTGTGCTGCAGCTAAGACCCGACGCAGCCAAATACATACGTACATAAATAAATAAACAAATAAATAAAAGCCATTCAATCACACTTAACAAAGCTTAAAACCAAGCCTTACCAACAAGGACCTAATGTATAGCAAAGGGAACTCTACTCAATATTCTGTGATAACCTATATGAGAAAAGAATCTAATAAAGAATGAATATATGTATATGTATAATTGAATCACTTTGCTGTACACCTGAAACTAACAACATTGTAAATCAACTATACTCCAATAAAATTCAAATATTAAAAAGACAAAAAAAAAGCAAGCCTTGATCACAGCTGGGGCAAACAACAGATTAACCAAAAACTGTAAAAGGGAAAAGCTGAAGAATGAATTGACCATAGGGGCTTTGAAAGCTTCAACATATTCCTGGAATCTAGGAGGCCATGTGCATGAGTCAGGCTGTGCACATGCTCAGGAAAGACCAAGATGGTAAGGAAAAAAAAAAAAAAGAAAAGAAAAAGGGAATTCCCTGGCGGTCCAGTGATTAGGATTTGGCACTTTCATTATTGTGGTCCTGGATTCAATCCCTGGTCAGGGAACTAAGATTCTGCAAGCCACACCCCACGACAAAAAAAAAAAAAAAAAAAAAGGAAAGACCTGAGAAGGCCCTAAGCTCTCACCTCTGACTGACCTTGAGACTCTGCACAAGCAGGAAGTGAAGGCTAAGACACTGTTGCAAACTGCCTGGCTAAATTTGAAGATATGCTCCAATATAACCACAGAACTCCTCAGCAAGACTGAGAGATTTACTGGTTTAAGGACATTTTTTGCCTTAAAGAAATCTTTCTCCAGTTATTAGTTGACCACTAAGCTAACTGAGTAAGGACTTTGGTGGCTGCACACAAAAAAGAATATAGACTTTACAGAATCAGTACAGAAGAGTCACTAAACCATCAACAATTACAAGAAGAAACAACAACGAACTGGGAAGAGGAGAGACTGACTGCCAGAGTTGCTACATTATATTACTTGAAATGCCCAGTTTCTGACAAAATGTTAGGACACATTAAATCAGCTATTTAAAATATTCAAAGAACTAAATGAAAACTTTGTCTAAAGAACTAAAGTTTGAGAACAATATCTCATCAAATAGAGAATACCAATAAAGAAATAAAAATTATAAAAGGAGCCAAACAGGAACTCTGGAGTTGAAAAATATAACACCTGAAAGGAAACAAGCACTAAAGGAAATTTGAGCAGGAATAAGAATCAGCAAACTTGAAGATAGGTCAATTGAGATTATACAGCATAAAGGTAGGAGGGAGTGGAGCTACGTAAGAGCAAAGTTTCTGTAAACTGTTGAAATTTATATTAATCCAAGTTAGATTGCTACCAATTAAGGTGTTAATAGTAATCCACAGAGCAACCACTAAACACATAATTTAAACATGCTGGGACGTAGTGAGAGAGTAGCATTGACATATATACACTACCAAATGTAAAATAGATAGCTAGTGGGAAGCAGCTGCATAGCACAGGGAGATTAGCTCGGTGCTTTGTGATGACCTAGAGGGGTGGGATAGGGAGGGTGGGAGGGAGACACAAGAGGGAGGGGATATGGGGATATATGTATATGTATAGCTGATTCTCTTTGTTATACAGCAGAAGCTAACACACCATTGTAAAGCAATTATACTCCAATAAAGAAAAAAAAAAACATGTAGTAAAGAAACAAGGAAATTTAAGTGATATCTACAACAAAAGGGAATGCAGTAATGGAGGAATTGAGGAACAAAACGACATATAATAAGCAAATGGCAAAATGGCAGACATAAATCCTAACATCCTTTTTTTTTTTCCTTTTAGCTTGTTTATTTTTTAATTTTTTGTTTTTTTTGGAATTTTATTTATTTTTTTATACAGCAGGTTCTTATTAGTTATCCATTTTATACATTAGTGTATATATGTCAATACCAATCTCCCAATTCATCACACAACCCCCCTCCACCCCCCACCCCCACCGCCTTCCCCCCTTGGTGTCCATACATTTGTTCTCTACGTCTGTGTCTCAATTTCTGCCCTGCAAACCGGTTCATCTGTACCATTTTTCTAGGTTCCACATATATGCGTTAATATATGATATTTGTTTTCCTCTTTCTGACTTACTTCACTCTGTATGACAGTCTCTAGATTCATCCACGTCTCTACAAATGACCCGATTTCGTTCCTTTTTATGGCTGAGTAATATTCCATTGTATGTATGTACCACATCTTCTTTATCCATTCGTCTGTTGATGGGCATTTAGGTTGCTTCCATGACATGGCTATTGTAAATAATGCTGTGTGAACATTGGGGTGCATGTGTTTTTTTGAATTATGGTTTTCTCTGGGTATATGCCCAGTAGTGGGATTGCTGGGTCATATGGTAATTCTATTTTTGGTTTTTTAAGGAACCTCCATACTGTTCTCCACAGTGGCTGTATCAATTTACATTCCCACCAACAGTGCAAGAGGGTTCTCTTTTCTCCACACCCTCTCCAGCATTTGTTGTTTGTAGATTTTCTGATGATGCCCATTCTGACCTGTGTGAGGTGATACCTCATTGTAGTTTTGATTTGCATTTCTCTAATAATTAGTGATGTTGAGCAGCTTTTCATGTGCTTCTTGGCCATCTGTATGTCTTTCTTGGAGACATGTCTATTTAGGTCTTCTGCCCATTTTTGGATTGGGTTGTTTGTTTTTTTAATATTGAGCTGCATGAGCTGTTTATATATTTTGGAGATTAATCCTTTGTCCGTCGATTCTTTTGCAAATATTTTCTCCCATTCTGAGGGTTGTCTTTTCGTCTTGTTTGTAGTTTCCTTTGCTGTGCAAAAGCTTTGAAGTTTCATTAGGTCCCATTTGTTTATTTTTGTTTTTATTTCCCTTACTCTAGGAGGTGGATCCAAAAAGATCTTGCTGTGATTTATGTCAAAAGAGTGTTCTTCCTATGTTTTCCTCTAAGAGTTTTATACTGTCCAGTCTTACATTTAGGTCTCTAATCCATTTTGAGTTTATTTTTGTGTATGGTGTTAGGGAGTGTTCTAATTTCATTTTTACCTGAAGCTGTCCAGTTTTCCCAGCACCACTTATTCAAGAGACTGTCTTTTCCCCATTGTATATCCTTGCCTCCTTTGTCATAGATTAGTTGACCATAGGTGCATGGGTTTATCTCTGGGCTTTCTATGCTGTTCCATTGATCTATGTTTCTGTTTTTGTGCCAGAACCATATTGTCTTGATTACTGTAGCTTTGTAGTATAGTCTGAAGTGAGGGAGTCTGATTCCTCCAGCTCCGTTTTTTCCCCTCAAGACTGCTTTTGCTATTTGGGGTCTTTTGTGTCTCCATACAAATTTTAAGATTTTTTATTCTAGTTCTGTAAAAAATGCCATTGGTAAGTTGATAGAGATTGAATTGAATCTGTAGATTGCTTTGGGTAGTATAGTCATTTTCACAATATTGATTCTTCCAATCCAGGAACATGGTATATCTCTCCATCTGTTTGTATCATCTTTAATTTCTTTCATCAGTGTCTTTGAGTTTCCAGCATACAGATCTTTTGTCTCCCTACGTAGGTTTATTCCTAGGTATTTTGTTCTTTTTGTTGCAATGGTAAATGGGAGTGTTTCCTTAATTTCTCTTTCAGATTTTTCATCATTAGTGTATAGGAATGCAAGAGGTTTCTGTGCATTAATTTTGTATCCTGCAACTTTACCAAACTCATTGATTGGCTCTAGTAGTTTTCTGGTGGCATCTTTAGGATTCTCTATGTATAGTATCATGTCACCTGCAAACAGTGACAGTTTTACTTTTTTTCCAATTTGTATTTCTTTTATTTCTTTTTCTTCTCAGATTGCCATTGCTAGGACTTCCAAAACTATGTTGAATAATAGTGGTGAGAGTGGGCAACCTTGTCTTGTTCCTGATCTTAGCGGAAATGCTTTCAGTTTTTCACCATTGAGAATGATGCTTGCTGTGGGTTTGTCATATGTGGCCTTTATTATGTTGAGGTAGGTTCCCTATGCCCACTTTCTGGTGAGTTTTTATCATAAATTCAGTGTATCACATTGATTGATTTGCATATATTGAAGAATCCTTACATTCCTGGGATAAATCCCACTTGATCATGGTGTATGATCCTTTTAATGTGTTGTTGGATGCTGTTTGCTGGTATTTTGTTGAGGATTTTTGCATCTATATTCATCAATGGTATTGGTCTGTAATTTTCTTTTTCTGTAGTATCTTTGTCTGGTTTTGGTATCAGGGTGATGGTGGCCTCATAGAATGAGTTTGGGAGTGTTCCTTCCTCTGCAACTTTTCGGAAGAGTTTGAGAAGGATGGGTGTAAGCTCTTCCCTAAATGTTTGATAGAATTCACCTGTGAAGCCATCTGGTCTTGGACTTTTGTTTGTTGGAAGATTTTTAATCACAGTTTCAATTTCATTACTTGTGATTGGTCTGTTTATATTTTCTATTTCTTCCTGGTTCAGTCTTGGAAGGTTATACCTTTCTAAGAATTTGTCCATTTCTTCCAGGTTGTCCATTTTATTGGCATAAAGTTGCTTGTAGTAGTCTCTTAGGATGCTTTGTATTTCTGTGGTGTCTGTTGTAACTTCTCCTTTTTCATTTCTAATTTTATTGATTTGAGTCCTCTCCCTCTTTTTCTTGATGAGTCTAGCTAAAGGTTTATCAGTTTTGTTTATCTTCTCGAAGAACCAGCTTTTACTTTTATTGATCTTTGCTACTGTTTTCTTCATTTCTATTTCATTTATTTCTGCCCTGATCTTTATGGTTTCTTCCCTTCTGCTAAGTTTGGGTTTTGTTTGTTCCTCTTTCTCTAGTTCTTTTAAGTGTAAGGTTAGATTGTTTATTTGAGATTTTTCTTGTTTCTTGAGGTAGGCTTGTATTGCTACAAACTTCCCTCTTAGAACTGCTTTTGCTGCATCCCATAGGTTTTGGATTGTCGTGTTTTCATTGTCATTTGTCTCTAGGTATTTTCTGATTTCCTCTCTGATTTCTTCAGTGATCTCTTGGTTATTTAGTAGCGTATTGTTTAGCCTCCATGTGTTTGTGTTTTTTATGATTTTTTCCCAGTAATTGATTTCTAATCTCATAGCGTTGTGGTCAGAAAAGATGCTTGATATGATTTCAATTTTCTTAAATTTACTGAGGCTTGATTTGTGACCCAAGATGTGATCTATCCTGGAGAATGTTCCGTGCACACTTGAGAAGAAAGTGTAATCTGCTGTTTTGGGATGGAATGTTCTACAAATACCAATTAAATCTATCTGGCCTATTGTGTCATTTAAAGCTTATGTTTTCTTATTAGTTTTCTGTCTGGATGATCTGTCCAGTGGTGTAAGTGAGGTGTTAAAGTCCCCCACTATTATTGTGTTACTGTCGATTTCCTCTTTTATAGCTGTTAGCAGTTGCCTTATGTATTGAGATGCTCCTATGTTGGGTACATATATATTTATAATTGTTATATCTTCTTCTTGGATTTATCCCTTGATCATTATGTAGTGTCCTTCCTTGTCTCTTGTAATGTTCTTTGTTTTAAAGTCTATTTTATCTGATATGAGTATTGCTACTCCAGCTTTCTTTTCATTTCTATTTGCATGGAATATCTTTTTCCATCCCCTCACTTTCAGTCTGTATGTGTCCCGAGGTCTGAAGTGAGTCTCTTGTAGACAGCATATATATGGGCCTTGTTTTGGTATCCATTCAGCGAGCCTGTATCTTTTGGTTGGAGCATTTAATCCATTCACGTTTAAGGTAATTATTGATATGTATGTTCCTATTACCATGTTCTTAATTGTTTTGGGTTTGTTTTTATAGGTCCTTTTCTTCTCTTGTGTTTCCCACTTAGAGAAGTTCATTTAGCATTGTTGTAGAGCTGGTTTAGTGGTGCTGAATTCTCTTAGCTTTTGCTTGTCTGTAAAGCTTTTGATTTCTCCATCGAATCTGAATGAGATCCTTGCCCAGTAGAGTAATCTTGGTTGTAGTTTCTTCCCTTTCATCACTTTAAATATGTCATGCCACTCCCTTCTGGCTTGTAGAGTTTCTGCTGAAGAATCAGCTGTTAACCTTATGGGAGTTCCCTTGTATGTTATTCGTCATTTTTCCCTTGCTGCTTTCAATAATTTTTCTTTGTCTTTAATTTTTGCCAATTTGATTACTATGTGTCTTGGCATGTTTCTCCTTTGGTTTATCTTGTATGAGACTCTCTGTGCTTCCTAGAGTTGGGTGGCTATTTCCTTTCCCATGTTAGGGAAGTTTTCGACTATAATCTCTTCAAATATTTTCTCGTGTCCTTTCTCTCTCTCTTCTCCTTCTGGGACCCCTATAATGTGAATGTTGTTGTGTTTAATGTTGTCCCAGAGGTGTCTTAGGCTGTCTTCATTTCTTTTCATTCTTTTTTCTTTATTCTGTTCTGCAGTAGTGAATTCCACCATTCTATCTTCCAGGTCACTTATCCCTTCTTCTGCCTCAGTTATTCTGCTATTGATTCCTTCTAGTGTATTTTTCATTTCAGTTATTGTATTGTTCATCTCTGTTTGTTTGTTCTTTAATTCTTCTAAGTCTTTGTTAAACATTTCTTGCATTTTCTCGATCTTTGCCTCCATTCTTTTTCCGAGGTCCTGGATCATGTTCACTATCATTATTCTGAATTCTTTTTCTGGAAGGTTTCCTATCTCCACTTCATTTAGTTGTTTTTCTGGGGTTTTTCCTTGTTCCTTCATCTGGTACATAGCCCTCTGCCTTTTCATTTTGTCTGTCTTTCTGTGAATGTGGTTTTTGTTCCACAGGCTGCAGGATCGTAGTTCTTCTTGCTTTTGCTGTCTGCCCTCTGGTGGATGAGGCTATCTAAGAGGCTTGTGGAAGTTTCCTGATGGGAGGAACTGGTGGTGGGTAGAATTGTGTGTTGCTCTGGTGGGCAAAGCTCAGTAAAACTTTAATCTGCTTGTCTGCTGATGGGTGGGACTGGGTTCCTTCCCTGTTGGTTGTTTGGTCTGAGGCAACCCAACACTGGAGCCTATCCGGGCTCTTTGGTGGGGCTAATGGTGGACTCTGGGAGGACTCACGCCAGGGAGCACTTCCCAAAACTTCTGCTGCCAGTGTCCTTGTCCTCATGGTGAGCCACAGCCACCCCCCACCTCTGCAGGAGACCCTCCAACACCAGCAGGTAGGTCTGGTTCAGTCTCCTATGGGGTCACTGCTCCTTCCCCTGGGTCCCGACGCTCACACTACTCTGTGTGTGCCCTCCAAGAGTGGAGTCTTTGTTTCCCCCAGCCCCGTCGAAGTCCTGCAATCAAATCCCGCTAGACTTCAAAGTCTGATTCTCTAGGAATTCCTCCTCCCGTTGCTGGACCCCCAGGTTGGGAAGCCTGAGGTGGGGCTCAGAACCTTCACTCCAGTGGGTGGACTTCTGTGGTATAAGTGCTCTCCACTTTGTGAGTCACCCACCCAGCAGTTATGGGATTTGATTTTTTTGTGATTGCGCCCCTCCTACTGTCTCATTGTGGCTTCTACTTTGTCTTTGGATGTGGGGTATCTTTTTTGGTGAGTTCCAGTGTCTTCCTGTCAATGATTGTTCAGCAGTTAGTTGTGATTCTGGTGTTCTCACAAGAGGGAGTGACCTAACTTATCCTTTAATACATTAAATGTAAGTAGATTATATTATCAAATGGCTGAAATTGGCATACGGCTATATAAAAGGAAAAAAGTGATCCAGTGATATGTTGTCACTTTTGATTCAAAGATGCAAGTAGGCTCGAAGTGAAAGGACAGAAAAAGATATGCCATGAAACAGTAATCAAATGAGAGCTAGAGTAACTATACTAATATTAGACAATACAGACTTTCAGACAAAAATTGTTACTAGAGACCAAAAAAAGGACATAATGACAAAAGGTCAATCTATGAAGAAGAAATAGCGATTATAAATATATGCACCTAATAACAGGTCTGCAAAACAAGCAAGAAATGTACAAAATTGAAGGAAGAAATAGACAATTCAACAATAATAGCTGTAGAATTTAATATCCCACTTTCAATAATGGATAGAACAACCACAAGGAAAATCAACAAGGAAATAGACTTGAACAACAGTACATCTAACAGACATCCATGGAACACTTCAACACCCAGCAGCAGCAAAATACATTTTCTCTAGTGCATATAAAACATTGTTCAGGATAGAATATATGCTTTTCAACTTCAGAATCTCTATTTAGGTCCTTTAAAAACTTTCTATCTCTTTATTGATATTCTCTATTTGATGAGACATCATTCCCATACATTCTTCAGCTCTTTAGACATGATTTCTGTTAGCTCTTTGATCGTATTTAAAATAATTGACCCAAAGTCTTTATCTAGTAAGTACAACATCTGGGCTTCTTCAGGGACTTTTTCTTTCTTTCTTTCTTTCTTCCTTTCTTCCTTCCTTCCTTCCTTCCTTCCTTCCTTCCTTCCTTCCTTCCTTCCTTCCTTCCTTTCTTTCTTTCCTTTCTTTTTTCTTTGTTTTTTCTTTCTATCTGTTTTCTTTCTTTCTTTTTTCTTCTTTCTTTCTTTTTTCTTTCTTTCTCTTTCTTTCTGGCTGTGTTGGGTCTTCGTTGCTGCACACGGGCTTTCTCTAGTTGCAGTGAGCCAGGGGCTACTCTTTGTTGCAGTGAGTGGGCTTCTCATTTCTCATTGCGGTGGCTTCTCTTGTTGCGGAGCATGGGCTCTAGCCACACAGGCTTCAGTAGTTGTGGCACACGGGCTCAGTAGTTGTGGCTTGAGGGCTCTAGAGTGCAGGCTCAGTAGTTGTGGCGCACGGGCTTAGTTGCTCCGTGGCATGTGGTATCTTCCCGGACCAGGGCTCGAACCCATGTCCCCTGCACTGGCAGGCGGATTCTTAACCACTGAGCCACTAGGGAAATCCCAGAGACTATTTCTATTGATTGTTGTTTTTTTTTTCCCCTGTGTATAGGTGATACTTTCTTGTTTCTCATATTTTTTTTTTATTAAACATCTCAAATAATAATATGTGGCAGCTCGGGAAAGCAGATTCTCCTGCCTCCTCAGGGTTTATCATTTTGCAACTTCTTAGACTAGTTATTTGTTTGTTTAGTGGCTTTTTCAAATAATTCCAAAGAATTTTTCAGTGTCAGAGTTTTTCAGAGTCCCTATGGATATCTCATGCCTCAGCTTTTCTTGTTAAGCTTTCTGGTTAGTCTACTGTGTGTGTCAACATCTCAGGCAGCTGTGATGTTGAAACATTCCGGAAAAGCTCTTCCCTCCCTCCCTAAGGTGGTTAGTACCAGGCAAGTTTGTGTGAAGTTGAATAAAGAGCCTTTCCAGTGCTCTTCCAGGGAACCCCTAGCAGATAGATCAAATAATGACATTTCTTTGGGAATGAGATCCTTTCTGCTCCCTGCCAGTATTAGAAATGCAGGCTGTTATTTTAAGGCTGCCATGGAACTGGGGGGATGGGACTAAGGTGAGTTAAAATGCCACAAGGCTCATTGCTGTTACCAGGGTTCAGCTCTTTTTCTTAACTAAATGTTCCTTGGATTGCTGAAAGCCTTAGGTTAATTTTGAATTCTAGAGCTGATTCTGGCCATTCTTGCCAGGCTTTTTGGTTGCTTTCGTGGAGGGACAAACTTTTGGAGGTTCTTACTGTATGATTTTTGCTGAAATCACCTTAATTAGGCCTTTTTGCTCTCATTATTTTTTTCATTCATTCCTATTTATTAAATGCCTACCACAGCCAGACACTGTTCTAAGAGGCCTGAGGATACAGTGTGTTCTTCCCTGGGGCTCACATGTTATATAACCACAGTAATAAAATAGTGGCTGGTGGTATAATGTAATTTTATCCAGTATCTTGCTGTGAAGAATTTGTGTCCTGTTGGTTAAGTAGTCAACAAAAATGTATTGAATGCTTACGATGTGCCCAGCATTGCTGACTTTCCAGGAAAACTTTTGTTCCACTCTCACATCAATCCCTTATAGTCTACTTCTCCAGAAGGAAGGTTATACTTCACAGGAAGCACTTACATCTGTTCTGCTACCTCTCCCCCTCCTCCCCCCTCCCCCAAATAGTCCAGTCAGATTCAAAAAGAGTGGCTTAGTATGTATAAGACAGTGCCTCATAGTCAAAATAATATGGTTAGGCCTGAGGAGGAAGGTCCTGACTTTCAAAAAAGAAGATTTTCTTTTGTTGAGGCAGGGGGGTGGTGGGTGGGTGGTAAAGGATTTAAAGTTAAAAAGTAAGAACGATAAAGGCATAATGAAAACCTGTATGAAAGAGGTTCCCTGAAACTTCTCAATTACACACTATACTCCTTTGAACTTTTCCTTATAACTCTAACCCAGCCCACAGGTCTGTCTTCTAAATGAGTAATACCTGTAGCATGCTTTAGGTACTAAATCATATGCTATTTAAGGCATTTCTTTAGTATTTTTCTTATTTGTTATTAGACTTTTTGTGTGTATCTTATGTTATGAAATATTTTCTTTGAAGTCAAAGAAAAGGTCTTCAAATATTTCCCCTATTATGTCTGACATGCTGAAGGTGTTTTATATATATAAATCAAATACACACACACACACACATACACACACACACACGATTTATAATTGGCTCATGTGATTGTGGAGACATGTCCAAAATCTCCAGGGTCAGCTGGCAGACTGGACACTAGCTACAAACACAGTCACACTCTGAGGCACTGATTGGGGTTAGGGCCTCAACATATAAATTTTGAGGGGACACAATCCATTCTATAACATTGATCAATAGATAGTTGTTGAAAAAATGTCCTTTTCCCAAGTATAATCTGAGCACGTGATCTCTCTGTTTCTCCTTTGCCTCTTTTATTAGGGACTTTCAGTTTTCTTTCATTTCTTGCTTAGGAAACTAAATGCTGGTTCAGGTACTGTCGAAGCTTGGGTGGGGTTGGGTGGCAACTGCATTTGCCCTGATGCATTCATATTTGAACGTTGACATATTGCATAGTTCACTTGAATGGGTTTGGGAAAGAAAGAATTGAACCTATAATTAGTAGGGAAGGGTGGAGGAGACCCAGAGGTAAGCAAAGAGTGGCCCCAGCTCTGGGTGGTTTTTCCCTTGCTTTTCCTCAATAGTATGACTTGCTTTGGTTACTTCCTGCTCTCCAGAGGTAGAGTCTCAGATCAGCAGACCTACAGTGGGACAGAAACAGGCCTTTCTCTGCTGACTTCCTCTGGAATGAGGAGAGCAGAAAGCTGGCTTGCTGAGAATATCATAGTACTAATGTGTATCCTAGGAGACTACCAAGTAAAGAGAGCTACTCACATTTTGGACAGCAAAGTATTCAAAGAAAATGTTAGCAGAGGGAAGACCAAAGAATATGTGTGAAAAAGTGGAAATAATCTGGAAATGAGAAAATAACATCCTGGAGTAGAAGGGTGTGGGACAAAATATAAAATATATAGAAAAGGATCAGGAAAGCTGGGATGAAATAAAGAAAAAAAATTCCAAACACACCAGGACAAATTTTTTCCTTAGTTGTACTGAGTACTTATTACCACTATTTTTTTGTTTATTTTTTTTGAGGGTGAATAGGAAATTTTTATGAATACCCCTTAGTTATGCCTAAGATAATACATAGAATACTATAATAAGCTATTAGGATAAGATAATAAGATAATCTATAATTATATGATATACTATTGATATAATTCTTACTCCAGAAATACTTTTATTGTTTACAGTAAAATGTCCATGGACAAGAACTCTTTCAGATAATATATTATGACATCTATTTAGGCTAACACTCTCAAGTCAGGATTCTAATACCCAAACAAAACCAAGTGAGCTAACTCTTTACAAAATACCCTTAAACACAGCTGCTTTATCTGTTTGTACCACATGATATGCCAACCATAAGACTTTATGCAGCCTAACTTTTGGAGATTTTTACACCCTCAACATTTTCCCCCGCCAAATTCCAGGCATATTATCAGGCTGTTAACTACATTTAAATAGATTTTAAAATGGATCAGAAAAGAAAAAAATAATTGGTGGGCCAATTTGACTGACAAGAGTGGTAAAGGAAAATAAACAACTTCCAATGGAAGATCAGTTAGGCTTCTACAGAGGAGCTGGTATTACTGGAGCTGGGCGATTCTCCTTACACAGAAAGCAGAGACAGAGTGATGGACAAAGGAGAGACAGAACTTGCTAAAATCAAGCTTCAATCATGTTCCTATCACATGCCAGTGTTACAGGCAAACCACATTCATGGGGACTTCAGGGAGTGTTTATACTCTGGAGTTTATTCAAATTCAGCTGCAGTTTGATTGAAATTGAGAGCAGAAATTGTTTCCTGATTTTAACTCAAAGTAGTGTATTTGGGCTATATTAGTATTAATATAATACTTAACTAGTGAAGCATGTTTGAAGTTTCTTTTTCTCCCCAACCTTATTGAGATATAATGGATAAATAACAATGTGTATGATGAAGGCATATAATGTGACGATTTGATAAATGTATATGTTGGTAAATGATTACCACAATAAGGTGAGTTACCACATCCATCACCTCACATAGTTATCATTTTGTGTGTATACGGTGAGAATATTTAAGATCTGTTCTCTTTGCAAATTTCAAATAGACAATACTGTATTGCTAACTATAGTCATCCCCAGAACTTATTCATCTTATAACTGAAAATTTGTACCCTTTGGCCAACATCTCCCCATTTCTCCCACTCCCCAGCTCCTGGCAACCACCATTTTACTCTGTGTCTATGAGTTTGAGTTTTTTAGATTCCACACATAATTGAGATAACACAGTATTTGTCTCTCTCCATAGGACATTTCACTTAGCATAATGCCCTCAAGGTACATCCATGACATCTCAAATGGCAGGATTTCCTTCTTTTTATGGCTGAAAGTATTCCATTGTGTATATATATATATGTATATACATATACCACATTTTCTATATCCATTCATCCACTGATGGGCACTTAGGTTGTTTCCATGTCTTGGCTATTGTGAGTAATGCTGTGCTGAACATAGGAGTCCAGATGAACCTTAGCGATAGTGATTTCATTTCCTTTTGATATATGTGATATATATAAGTGGGATTGCTGGATCATATGGTTGTTCTACTTTTAATTTTTTGAGGAACCTCCATATTGTTTTCCATAGTGGCTGCACCAATTTACATTCCCATCAACAGTGAACAAGGGTTCCCATTTTTCCACATCGTTGCCAACACTTTTTGTCTTTTTGATAATAGCCATCCTAACAGGTGTGAGACAATATCTCATTGCAGTTTTGATTTGCATTTCGCTGAAGATTTGTGATGTTGAACACCTTTTCATGTACCTGTTGGCCATTTCTATGTCTTTGGGAAAATGTCTATTCAGGTTCTTTGCCCATTTTTTTTCTTTTTTTGGCCACACTGCACAGCTTGTGGGATCTTAGTTCCCTGACCAGGGATCAAACCCGTGCCCCCTGCAGTGGAAGCATGGAGTCCTAACCACTGGACCACCAGGGAATTCCCTCTTTTGCCCATTTTTAAAATTCAATTGTTTTTGCTATTGAGTTGTATAAGTTCCTATATATAGTGGATATTCACTCCTTATCAGATATATAGTTTGCAGATATTTTCTCCCATTCCATAGGTTGCCTTTTTATTTTGTTGATTATTTCTTTTGCTCTGAAGAAACTATTTCATTTGATGTATTGTTTATTTTTGCTTTTGTTACTTATGCTTTGGGTGTCATATCCAAAAAATTATTGCTAAGACCAAAGTCAATGAGCTTTTCCCCTATGTTTTCTTATAGGAATTTATGGCTTCAGATCTTATATTTAAGTCTTTAATTAATTTCAATTTTTGTGAATGTCGTAAGATAGTATTCCAATTTCATTCTTTTGCATGTGAATATCCAGTTTTCCCAACACCATGTGAAAAGACTATATCTTTCCCAGTGAGTATTCTTGGATCCCTTGCCAAATATTAGTTGACTGTATATGCATGGGCTTATTTCTGGGCTCTCAATTCAGTTTCATTGGTCTATGTGTCTGTTTTTATGTTAGTACTATACTGTTTTGTTTACTATAGCTTTGTAATGTAGTTTAAAAATCAGAAAGTGTGATGCCTCCAGCTTCGTTCTTTCTCAAGATTGCTTTGGCTATTTGGGGTCTTCTGTGGTTTCATATGAATTTTAGGAGTGTTTGTTCTATTGCTATAAAAGTGCCATTGGAATTTTGCTAAAGATCACATTGAATCTACAGATTGCTTTGGAAAGTGTGGGCATTTTGACAATATTAGTAATTCTGATCCATGTATATGAGCTATCTTTCCATTTATTTGTGTCTTCTTCGATTTCTTTCATTAATGTCTTATAGTTTTCAGTGTACAGATCTTTCACCTCCTTAGTTAAATTTATTGCTATGTATTTTATTGTTTTTGATGCTGTTGTAAATGGGATTGTTTCAATTTTTTTTAGATAATTTGTTTTTTGAAATTTCTAAAGTCACGACTGGCCCTATCAGCAGTTAGAAAGCTATCTGACACTACCCTTCATGGTCACCTCAGGGAGGGGTAGATAGAAAAGGAAAAGGTTGGTTTAGGATAGAAGCATATACTTAAAAGGAAGTAGTTATTAATAATAGAAAGAAGATGAAATATAGTTCAGGATATCTCAGAATTCTGATTTCATGTTTCTCTAAATTGGTATTCATTTTCATATAAACTTTCTGTAGACTATGATTGTATTTGTAATAAAACTGATTATTTACTTAAGAATTTATTTAATGTAGAATAAAATGTAAATTGGATGTACTGGTACTCCCTTCTGTCCACATCAGTCAGAGCCTGCAAGAATCAACCACAAAATGTTCCATACCTAACAAAAAGCTTTGGCATGTGCATGTATGTGTGTGCCTATTGTGTGTATTTGTCCTAGGATCCCACAAGCCACGCAGTGGCACAGCCCTGGGAAAAAAAACAAAAAACAAAGACCAGCAACAAATACAAAATTGCAACTGAGAAAAGTGTTACAAAAAACTTGTAAGAGATTTTATTAAAGGAATTTGCACAAGTAAATGGATGTCAGAGGAGGTCTTTGTGAGCAGAACTTCCCTCAGACCCTGGGAAGTGGGCTCCTGCCCAGGTTCTGTGCCTCAGTGGACCCAAACTTTGGAATGCTTTCCTCAAAAATTTACAAGTCCCATTCTGATGCCTGGGACAAGCTGAGGCTGTAGGAATGAGGGGAACATGGACGGATTATTTTAAACTGTAGATAGGAGTTCCGTAGTACATTCCTAACAAGGAGCTGATGGGATATTTATGGACGATCCAATCATGATCTCATCAATACCCACCAGTATTGACTGATTAACTGAAGGTTCCTAGGTGCCAGGTACTATATTAAATGTGGAAGATACAATAATTAGCAAAACAGGGTCCCTGCCCTCACAGCTTATATAGTCTGACTGTGCACACTGGAGAGGTTTCCAAATGAATTTAGATGTGACTCTTACATTCTGGGCCTTCGAATGCTAACTACTCCAGGGTGTAGGTTTAAGTTAATGTTCACTGTTTTCCTTATGCATCATTGCTTATATGGTTATATCTTAAAGAAAATTGTAGACAATAAAGCACAGAGGCAGCCCTTTGTATTTTTCTGAGCAATTCTCCTTTCCCATCAAGGGAGAGTTCATTTGGATTCATTTCACAAAGACCTCATTAATGTTGGCATCTTATTTCTTCTATCCCATATGGTTACTATTTTCATTTTATTCCAGGTAGCAGAGTACCAAACTAGAGAAGTCCTGGGAGGACCAAACTACAAGACACAGAGGATGAAGAGAGAAGGAAGACAGTTTCATGGCCTCTTTCTTTTTAAAAAAATTTTTTATTTTTAAATTTTTTATTGAGGTATAGTTGATTTACAATGTCGAGTTAATTTATGCTGTACAGCAAAGTGATTCAGATATATCTATATCTATATCTATATCTATATCTATCTATCTATCTATCTATCTATCTATCTATCTATATCTTCTTTTTTTAAAATATTCTTTTCCATTATGGTTTATCATAGGATATTGAATATGGTTCTCTGTGCTATACAGTAAGACCTTGTTGTTTATCCATTCTATATATAATAGCTTACATCTGCTAATCTCAGCCCCCCACTCCAACCCTCCATCCCTCCCCCAACCCCCTCCCCCTGGAGTCTCTTGGCCTCTTTCTATTGGGCTTTGGTGGGAGCAATGCAGAAGAGAGTTTGACATTCTGTGCCTTTTTTATCAGAACTTTGCTCTAAACTCCAGGAAGCCTTTCTGACTAAACTACTCTTAGAGCCAACATTACAGTGCAGTTCTCAAAGCTGCTGGACCAGCAGCATTGGCATCACCTGAGAACTTGTTCAAAATGCAAATTCTCAAGCCCAGCTACAGACCAATGAATCAAAAACTCTGGGACTGGGGCCCAGCAAGATGTATTTCAACAAACATTTTTTTGTGTCTCCTTTATTAATAAATCAATTAAGACAAAAGATGGGTTCTTCTCCCTATAGTATATGAAGTATGTGAAGTTACCTATAAGAAAGAATAATTAGTTAATAATGCCACAAATCATAAAGTCATACCAAACAAGAGCCCCAAAGAGGGAAGGACCATTGAAAGGGTTTGGGAGAGCAGGAGCCAAGTGAATTATTTTGAAGGTAATGAAGAGATGGATAGGATGAAGGATAATTTTTGCCCTTTACTCCTCATTTATGTGTTTATACTGAGTACCCAGGCTAGGAGAAGGAAGACGGATAAGCTTTAATTCTCATTCTAAAGAGTTTGACAGTATGGGTGGGGAAAAGAGGCATGTAAGTAAGTGACAAGACAAGGTAGATAGTGCTGTGGTCAATTCACTAGGTAGTGAAGTTTGGGGTAGAGAAAAAAGGAATTGGTTCTGTCTGGAGCAGTGGAGTATATGAGGTGGATTAGAAATGCCTTCATAGAGGTATTAGTTGAATCTGGAAGGACAATGAGAAATTCTCCCAGTAGAGAAGAAAAGGCAATTCAGGCAAAGGGAACGGCATGGACAAAACCATACGTATGAAGAAGCAGTCTTTCAGGTTTTTTCCATCTGCTTTGCTGTGTCACTCTGCCTTCTGCTGATCATGTGGAACCCTCAATGCCCCAAACAGAAGTAAACATCTTTCTACAGATCTTTTTCTTTTTAATGAAAGTTGCAAGTTTTTTAATTTAAGAAATACTAGAACTAATTTAATTTGTCCTATTTTTTCCAACCTCCAGATCTTTATTGATTATCAATTATTATATTTTAATTTTTAATTGCATTAAAATACATAACATAAAATGTACCCTCTTCACCATTTCTAAGTGTACACAGTTCGGTATATTCACATTGTTATGTCACAAGTCCACAGAGTTTGCCTTATTTTACTCTTCAAAATGTTAATTGCTTGAAAGTTGCTAACCCTACGAAAAGGTGCTCCATCATAATTTTTAATAACACTAAAGCAAAATTTGCAGAAAGCTTACTATGTGCCAGACACTGTGCTAGGCACTTTCCATTCATCAAGTCATTTGATTTTTATACCAACTCCATAATATAGGTGCTATTATTGTTCTCATTTTATAGATGAGGAAACAAAAGCACAGAGAGGTTAACAACTTGTCATAGGTCACACAACTAATAAATGGCATCCTCTGTACAGATTCTTTGCACAATTATCTTTCTTCTGCAAGATTGGTGTCTTATGGTTGCTGGAGCAGTAAATAGATGTTTTAAATCTCCCTTAGCAGTGAAGTTAACTTCCTAGGTATCCAAGTTAAATACATGCAATGTAAATAAGCACCCCTCCCTAGCTTAGGTATTACTATTTTTTCATTGCATAGCTAATATATTATTGGACATGCATAGCTGGAACCATACCTGGCTCCATTCTCACTTCTCTTTTAGATCCACATGGTTGGAAAATGTTCAGCAGAATCCCAAAGTTAAAAAATCTTATAAACTAAAATCAAAGGGCCAGGGTAAAAGAAGATTCTTGGTTGAAGAGAATGAAGGTGTATTTCTGTGATTTTAGAAAAGCTGTGAGAAGTAGACATGTGTAGTGGTGGGCCCTGAACATGTTACAAAGGGAAGAAGAGGGGAAAAATTTAGAATCAGAAAATTCAAAGTAGGAGGAGAGAAGGAAAAGGTGCCAAAGGAAGTATGCTAAGCAGGTTCTATAAACTTTCTTTCTTCATTTTTCAGTTCCTTTGTTTTGACATGTAAAACATTACCTCTACATTACAGCTCAGAATGAATTATATTTTTGCTTTAGGCAGTCATTTATCTTTTAGAGTGATTAAAAATTGATTTAAATGCCTTTTATATTTTATTTGATATCATTTCCAGAGATCTTCATTTATTTGTGCAGTTTCTGTATGGTGTGTTATCCCAGGGATTGTCATTTACTTTTTTCTGTAGATAATCAGATAGTAAATAATGCAGGCTTTGCATACAACATAGTTTCTAATAATCCCGCAAATCTACTATAGCACAAAATAGACACTGATAATATGTAAACAAATGAATATTACTGTGCTCCTATAAAACTTTATTTACAAAACCCGTGAAAGGCTGGATATGACGAACAGGCCATAGTTTGTCAACCCCTGTTTTATCTTCTGCCTTAATTAAGAGCTCCCTTTAATATTGCTTGTAGCATAGATCTGCTGGCAGTAAATTCTCTCAGCTTTTGTTTGTCTGAAAAACTCTTTTTCCCCTTCATTATTGAAAGATATTTTTGCTGGGTACAGAATGCTGATTTCCATTTTTTTCCCCCTCCTTTTAGTACTTTAAAGATGTCAATCCACTGTCTTCTGGATAATATTGTTTTTCATGAGGAGTTTGCTGTAATTCTTTTTTTTTTTTTATGTAATGTGCCTTTTTTTCTCTGGCCACCTCCAAGACTCCCTATTTATCTCTGGTTTAGAGAAGTTTGAACATGATGGATTAGGTGTGTTTTATTTTAGCATTTATCCTGCTTGGACTTCTCTATGATTCCTGGATCTATTGTTTGATGTTTTTCGTTACTTTTGGAAAACTCTCATGTGTTATCTCTTCAAACATTTCTTCTGCTTGTTCTTTCTCTCTTCTTCTAGGATTCCAATAACTTGTACATTAAACCATTTGATATTGTCCCACAGCTCTTGGATACTCTGTTCTATTTGTTTCTCCTCTTTTCTCTTGATGTTTCAGTTTGGGTAATTCCTAGTGACCTACCTTCAAGGTAGGTATTGGTTTATTATTTCCTCAGCTGTGTCAGGTTTACTAATGAGCCTTTAGGAGGAGCTGCTCATCTCTGATACCATAGTTTTTATTTTCAGCATTTTTATCTGACTTTATCACTTATGTCTTTATTCTCAAATTCCCTATCTGTTCATGGATGTTGTCCACCTTTTTCATTAGATCTTTTATTAAGATTGCTCCCAGCCATTTGAAAGTCCTTCTTTGATACTACTAACATGTAGATCATCTCTGAACCTGGTTCTATTAATTGCTTTGTATTTTGAAGACAGGTGGTTGTCTTCTTTGTTATTTTTCTTTTGGTAGATTATATAATTTTTGATTGAATGCCAGACATCTTGTGTAGAATAGGAGGGATTTAGGTAAACACTATTTGTGCCTCTTCTCAGGCAGTTTAGCATGGTAGATAGAGTCAATCTAGTTAAAAGGTGAGATGGAGTTAGGTTTTGCTATTGCCAAGATTACTTCCAGTGCACCATAAGCTTCAAATTCCTCTTCTCAGGCAGTTTAGCATGGTAGATAGAGTCAGTCTAGTTAAAAGGTGAGATGGAGTTAGGTTTTGCTATTGCCAAGATTACTTCCAGTGCACCATAAGCTTCAAATTCCTCTTACAGTATCTTATGCTTAGGGTGGGGTCTGGAATGCTGGAAAGATTTCTCAGTGTTTGTTCTCTGCCCTCAACTCTCAACCTTCTTTATACACCTTGTAGAAGTATACAGAGGTAGTTTCTCTCCATATTCATGCTCCTCTGCCAGTGGCAGACTGCTACTACTAGTTACTTGGTGTTTGCTAGGGTAGTGGTGAGGGGTAGGGTGGTTCTCTGTGGTCCTCTTCATTTTCAGTCTTAGGTAGTTTTTATATACCTGGACATTGGAGAATGAGATTTCTCAGGATTCCTGCCTCTACTCCCTGCCTACCTCTGCTGTGTATCTGTGGCAGGTCTTGTGTGGGAAAGATTTTCCTGCCCCTCCTTCAGTTTTAGGAGACCTCTGAAAAGTACTGGCCTAGAACTCTTGGCTGAGGACTGTTTCTTTTCCCTCCCCCAGGGTAGATTTTCTCCCCCTCTATCCTTCTCTTGGCAACAATGGGTTTTTACCTGTGCAACAATGGGGGCAACAGTATTTGCTGCTCCTCCCCAGAGGCTTAAGACTTTTGAGAGAAGAGTATGGGCATCTGGGCCCTTTCCTGCAGTGATAGATAATATTGTCCACTCTGCCTGTACTACTAAGAGAGGCTTAATTTAGTCTGTCATCCTCTCCTAGTCTTTCTTGTGAGCACCTGGTCAAGGTCTTGGAAAAGAACCCGTGAGTAACTACAAACTTCCCTTGCTTCTGTGGCACACAGAGGTTTTTTTGGTAGTTACTCAAGCCCACATAGACCTTTAGTAGTTCATTAAAACTTTAGCTGTATTTTTCTTACTTGCTTCTATGATGGCCCAAATACTTCCCATGTTCTGGCACAGATGAGACAGTCCACACATCCAGTCTCTGCTCTGGAGGAACTGTGTCTCCTTAGATTTCAGGCTACTTAGTTGAGCTGCAGCCTTGACTCAGCTCTCAGATTCAACTTTTTGGTTCAAGAAAAGTTGTGATTTTGCAGTTTGTCTGGCTTTTCCTCACTGCCAGGGAGACAGAAATGCTCTCTCCAGTTTTTTACATCTATAAAGGAAGTGGAAATTCCTAAAAATTGTTTTGTATCATATTTCCTCCCCCCACCCCTTCAGTTAGTATTGCAAACAATTCCTTTTGTCCTGAAAACATTATTTTAAATGGCTGAATAGAATTGCTTTGTATTAATATGGCAATTTATTCAACCAAGCTCATATTATTGGGCATTGTAATAGACTTAATGTTTTATTTTCCCAGCATCTTTACCCCAACTCACTTCTTTCTTCCTTTTTTTTAAACTGTGATTTTCTCCCTCCCTCCCTTCCTTTCTCCCTCCCTCCCTCCCTGCCTCTCTCCCTCCTTCCTTCCGGCTGCACCGGGTCTTAGTTGTGGCACACAGGATCTTTTAGTTGCAGCATTTGAACTCTTAGTTGTGGCATGCATGTGGGATCTAGTTCCCCGACCAGGGATTGAACCCAGGCCCCCTGCAATGGGAGCGTGGAATCTTACCCACTGGACCACCAGGGAAGTCCACAACCCACTTCTTTCTTTAGAGAATTTCTCCTCCCCAATTCCATGTGGCTCTATGGGGCTGTCAATCACAGTAGCCTATCACTCAGGCCTCAGAATGACCCAGGAACTCCCAGTCATAGTAGCCTGGCTACAATGATTGATTCAGAAGTGAGCATGTGAAAGGAGGAACAAAATCTTCAGAAATTTCTCTAACTTAGATGAAAATTTTTATCTACCGGGATCCTAGAGCTGGAGATTCTGGATTGATGACTCACAGCTGCCATCTTTCCCACCACTTGAAGGAAATCCTATGTGCGGCAGGAGATGAGCAAATAAGACAGAAAGATTGGGGGGGGCGGGTATAATGAGTCCTGGCAGAATCAAGACTCTAATTCCAGGTCATGAAGTTTTCAGAGTTTCTCTGGTTCATTTCTTTCTTTGTCTGATCCTCCCCAGTTATTCAAAACTCTTTTTTTTTTTTTTTTTTTAAATCAGTCATCAATTTTATACACATCACTGTATACAAAACTCTTTTTTTGTTTAAGTTGGCTTGATTTGGGTTGGTCATTGGTCCTAGAAAGTATCCTCACTAATTTATACTTTAGGTGGCTTTCAAGTCTTGCCATTATAAAGAACACTGGGAAGAATCTCAGAGTGGACACATTTTCTGCATACGTGCCTGCTCTTATTCCCCATAAAAATACATTCCCAGAATAGGAGTGACTAGGTCAAAGAAAATGCAAATCTGAAAGGCTCTTGATGTGTATTGTGAAATTGCCCTTTAAGATTGTCGCCTTTGTATTTCTTCTATGAGTTTGTATGTTCCTATTTCCATACAGTCACAATAATACTTATTATTAATCAAAAAAATTCCCAATTAAATAAATGTATACTACTTTTGTATTGATACTGCTCCCATTCCTGTGCTCCCAAATATGTCTTTTTAAAAATGATTTATTTATTTATTTATTTTGGCTGCGTTGGGTCTTCATTGCTGCGCGTGGGCTTTCTCTAGTTGCAGCGAGTGGGAGCTACTCTTCGTTGCGGTGCGCGGGCTTCGCATTGCAGTGGCTTCTCTTGCTGGGGAGCGCAGGCTCTAGGCATGTGGGCTTCAGTAGTTGTGGCTCGCGGGCTGTAGAGCGCAGGCTCAGTAGTTGGGGCACACGGGCGGGCTTCGTTGCTCCGCGGCATGTGGGATCTTCCCAGACCAGGGCTCTAAACCCATGTCCCCTGCATTGGCAGGCGGACTCCTAATCACTGTGCCACCAGGGAAGTCCCCCAAATAAGTCTTAATAGAATAATAAAAAGAGAAAAAAAGATCCAATGGGGATGGGAATTTGGAATAAAGCCAGAAAAAAGGGAAGGATCTAAAATGTGTTCTGAGAGCTTTACCGCTATGAATACTCAGCACGTTTTCTTTTTTTCCCCAAACAGGTTTTATAGACTGGCTGAACCAGTGTGAATGTTTCAGGGAGAAAGAAATTTGAGGAAGTGAATAGAAGCCCTACCCTGGTATACCACCTCCGCCTGAGGCCCCAAAAGGTGATTGGCTGCGTCATCAGCCATAGCTCCATATATATGTGGGTGAGCAGACCTCTGGTTCCTGGTCCTGAGGCGTCCATCCCACCCACGAAGATGTGGGCTCAACTCCTTTTAGGAGTATTGGCCTTATTGCCAGCCATGGCAGAAAAAAGCCTCCTGTAAGTGGATGGTGTCAGCGTTGATTTAGGGCAGGCGGCTTCTTCGTCTGTCCTTCTCAAATATAACTATGGGGAACAGGAGATAGATAGCCTCTGGTTTATTTTAATTTCCTTCTCATCTTTTCCCTTCTTTGGTTTCACTTTTCCTTTACCCAGAGAGAAAAGGTAAGATGACAGGAAGAAACTTTAAAAAAAAAAAAAACGATATTAAAATATAGTAGCCTCCCAGTACCCTGTTCTCTGTAAGAGAACTAATTTCCTCCTTGGTACCCTAGGTCCAGGTTCTCAATGATGGTCTACTGGTGGGAGGTTTAAGGCTGTACACTGAGTTATTTGTTGCTTTTCTGCTTCTCCCTTATAGAAAATAAGGTTCATAAAGACAGGGGCTTGGTCTGTTTAATTCATTGCTATATGCTGAGTGCTCAGAAGAGGGATTAATTTTGTATTAAATAGATGAATCATTACTGCCCTGAAATCCTTTTGCTTCTTCAATAGAAACTACCTGGTGACATTACCAGCCCAGCTTAAGTTCCCTTCTACTCAGAAGGTTTGTTTGGATCTGAGCCCTGGGTACAGTGATGTAAAATTTACTGTTAGTCTGGAGACAAAGGGCAAGACCCTCACATTGATAGAACATTCTGGATCGAAGACGGGGCACTTACATTGCAAGTCCTTTTTGGTAAGTACAGGCTTAGCCCAACTGAAGTCCTCAACTTTCCTATTCTCCTCCCTGGGTATTCACTATAATTTCTCTTTAAGTATGTTTTCTGTAATTTTACTTTTGCCATGGCCTTTAAACCTATCTCTCCTAAACTTCAATTCCTGGACATAACTTCTGATATTATTCTCTGGCAACTTTTTAATGGCTCTACCCTTGCTACCCCCATCTAACTCATTTCTTTCCTTTGATTCTCCCTCTTGGGTTGAGACGGGTTGATTCTGTTCCCCCAGTCTCCTACTCCTCCCAGAGCTCCCTTTTCTTGGCCAGGTACCCGTTCCTTCTGGTGGCATAGAAGAAGTAGCCACGGTCCGGGTGAGAGGAACTGGAAATAAAATCAACTTTGAGGAGAGGAAAAAGGTTCTAATTCAGAGGCAGCAGAATGGCATCTTTATACAAACTGACAAACCTGTCTATAACCCAGGGCAGCAAGGTAAGAGGCACACAGATAGGATGAGACAAAAGCCTGGGAAGAGCTGCACCCATCGGTAGAGGGGCTTTGCAGGTTGGTGGCAGGCTGATGGACCAAGGAAGAGAGGGGGGTCTGGAGGGATGAAGGGTTATGGGTGTTGAATACATGCAGTACTACAAACGCGAAAGACTAGTTGGTGGAGTTGCTACTGTGTGTGTGTATCTAAAACAAAATACAGGGAATTCCCCTGGTGGTCCAGTGATTAGGACTCGGTGCTTTCACTGCTGTGGGCCTGGGTTTGATCCCTGGCCGGGGAACTAAGATTCCACAAGCCGCGTGGTGCGGCCAAAAACACAAATAAGTCAATAAATAAAATAAAACAAAATACACATTTCTTTTGGAATGGAATTTGGCAGGTGTAACTGGATTCCTGGTTCTCACAGAAAGCTGCTTGTGTACAAATCAGAAAACATCATCAAGGGCATTTGGCCGGAGCCCTGTGATTCGTATTTGTTCCTTCTGCCTTAGAAGGGGATTCCATTCTGAGGTTTCAAAGTCAGGAGCCATGAAGAAAAACTGTTTGGGGCGTGAGCTCTCTCTCAGACTAGGTTTTATTACAAAAGTAAAACCTGATGGGATTTTGCTGACTAAGAAGTATGTGTGAGGAAGCATAAAGGGTGGAAGAAAGAAAGATTCTGAGAGGGGGAAAAAAAATCCCCTTTGCTAATGATGCCTGTTTCCTTCTAGTGCATTTTCGCATCGTCACCCTCACCAGCAACTTTGTTCCAGTGAATGACCAGGTGAGAATTTAGTTGGGAAGAGGGACAGGGAAAGGGAAAGGGGTAGGGCTGACTGAGAGAGAACAGGGAAGAGGAGAAGAGATTCTTTCCAGGGGGGGAGGCCCTCTAGGTGCAGAACGCTTGTGGGAACTGGAGTTCTAGACTCCTGGCACACATCCAAATCGTCCCCGCCCTTGTCTGCCTGAAAACATGCAGAGGCATCTAGCTGTCATGTTTGATAGCTGAGAACATCAATTAGGTTAACATTCCTGAGAGATGGTTCCATTTGCTGCTGTTTTTTAAAAGAGTTTCTTGCAAACTTCAAGACTTTCCCTCCAGGAGTGACACCTAGTGGCTTTGCAGTTCAAATACTAAGAAATAATTCAGGAGTGTATTTAACAGATGGAAGAAATAAGAATATCCACCCCCACCATCTTTTTTTTTTTTTTTCTTGCTATGAGGCAAGGTAATTTATAGAGCAGACAATTCTTTTAAGGCAAAGTTCTGTTGCCAAAGGTAAAAATGTGGTAACATTTGGTGAATACTTAAATTTTCCCTGAACTACCTGATTGCTAGAATCATTAGCCTTATGATAGGTTTGCTCTCAATTTTTTTTTTTCTTGTGTCATTTCTAAGTGCTTTTGAAAGACCTCTCAGACACTCCTGGCTGTCTTCTTTTTCCTTCATTTACAGCCCATGTATTCAAATGAAAATTTTAAAGATAATTTTGGAGAAAGCATTACTTATATTTCCATCTCCATGTTTTCAGAACTGCTGTTTCCTTTCCCAGTGCACAGGGAAGCTATAAGCTTATTATTAATCGGTAGCCTCCTCCAACCACTACTTTCTTTCCCGATTTAGAATTCTTTTCAGTTTCTTCTTCCTATCAGCTGTATTCTTTATCAGTTGGGTGTAATATTAAGTACTTACTTCTTAAACAGAGTGTTGATTCCAGAGCTGAAAAGAGGGTATGCAAGGGTTAAAGTGTAGCCACAGCCAGTTATTTTAGACTCTACTGCCCCCTGGAGGTTGATCTCATTAGCTACCCCTGTCACATTATCTTTCCTCAGCTCAAATTGGGCCGAATTGCTGAGAGGTGCCCTGATTTCCATAGCTATGCTCTATTTCTGTTGTCAAATTACTCCTTCCTCCTCACACCATTTCTTTAGTCAGCCCCTGCTCCAAGTTCCAACTTGAAATACTGAAAATTTGAAACACTGAATTTGAAACTCCAAATGAAACACTGAAATTAACTAAACATTTTTTACTAGGTAACAGAGTGGCAAAAATTGTGAGTTTACAAAGCTCAAGATTTTATCCTCAAGCAACTGAAGCATACATGATACTAACTGATTCTATCTAGCTTGGTTGCTACACCCATTTATTCAGAAACCTCAGGCAGCTTCCAGTGCAAATGCTATCTTCCTAGTTGAACACTTGTTTCCTTCCAGAGACTGCTTCTGCCTGACTCATGTCCAAATCTGCTTCTTGACTCCCTGTGTGAGAAAAGTACTTTGCTATCTGAGGAACTGGTCTTTTTTTGTTTGTTGTGTTTTTTTTGTAGAATTTATAGCAATCCACAGTAATCTCAGTGATACTTGCCTCCTTATTGTGTAAAGAGCCCGGTTTGTACATGTCCTATTCTTCCCTTCAGGAAGGAGGGCAGAATATTCTCCCCACCCCTTAACTGCCACCCCAAATGTGCCACTTTGGCATGTGGATTATTTTGAGCTGAAGGCAATCAAGGTCCCAGAGAGTCAGGAGAAACTTTTACTTCTTTCTTAAATGCCTAAAAGAATGTAGATGGGGGTGGGGGTGTGTGTGTGTATGGGTGGGACTGGGCCAGAAAGAGAGCTATTACCTAACTTTTTTTTTACTTTCCAGTTTTATTGAGATATAATTGGCATACAGTACTGTGTAAGTTTAAGGTGTACGATATAATGATTTGACTTACATCATGAAACAATTATCACAATAAGGTTAGTGAACATCTATCATCTCATATAAATACAAAATTAAGGAAGTAGAAAAAAATTTTCCTTGCGATGAGAACTCTTAGGATTTAATCTCTTAGCAACTTCCATATATAACACGCAGCAGTGTGAATTATATTTATCAGGTTATATATTACATCCCTAGTACTTATGTTTTCTGTAACTGGAAGTTTGTACCTTTTGACCATCTTCATCCAATTCCCCATCCCCTCATCCCCTGACTTGGTAGCAAAAAAATTTGATCTTTTTCTTTGCCACGCCGCATGGCTTGCAGGATCTTAGTTCCCTGACCAGGGATTGAACCCAGGCCTTTGGCAGTGAAAGCAACGAGTCCTAATCGTGTACTGCCAGGGAATTCCCAAATCTGATCTTTTTCTATGAGTTTGTTTGTTTTTTAAGTATAATTGACCTACAACACTATGTTAGTACCTGTTACATCACATAATGATTTGATATTGCTAAACATTTCAAACTGATCTCCATAAGTCCAGTTGTCATCTGTCACCCTACAAAAATATTACATAGATTTGGACTATACTCCCCACACTGTACATTTCATACCCATGACTCATTTATTTTGCAGCTGGAAATTTGCACCTCTTAATCACCCTCACCTATTTCTTTCCTTTCTGCACCCCACACCCCTCTGACAACGACCAGTTTGTTCTCTGTATCTATGACTCTGTTTCTGTTTTGTTATTCTTGTTCATTTGTTTTGTTTTTTAGATTTCACATATATGTGAAATCGTACAGTATTTGTCTTTCTCTGTCTGGCTTATTTCACTTAGCATAATGCCCTCTAGGTCCATCCATGTTGTTGCAAATGGCAAGATTTCATTCTTTTTTATGGCTGAGTAATATGCCATTATATATATATATATATTACATCTTCTTTTTAAAATGTTTTGGTTGCATTGGGTCTTCATTGCTGCGTGGGCTTTCTCTAGTTGTGGCGAATGGGGGCTACTCTTTGTTGCGCTGCACGGGCTTCTCATTGCGGTGGCTTCTCTTGTTGTGGAGCACGGGCTCTAGGCATGCAGGCTTCAGTAGTTGCAGTGCGTGGACTCAGTAGTTGTGGCTCGCGGGCTCTAGAGCACAGGCTCAGTAGTTGTGGCACATGGGCTTAGTTGCTCCGTGGCATGTTGGATCTTCCCGGACCAGGGCTTGAATCCGTGTCCCCTGCATTGCCAGGCGGATTCTTAACCACTGCGCCACCAGGGAAGTCCTGCCCACTTTTTGTTTTTTTTTATCGGGTTGCTTTTTTTGATGTTGAGTTGTATGACATCTTTGTATATTTTGGATATTAACCCTTTATCAGATATATCATTTGTAAATATCTTCTCCCATTCAGTAGGCAGCCTTTTCATTTTGTTGATAGTTTCCTTCACTGTGAAAAAGCTTTTTAGTTTGATGTAGTGCCATTAAAATTTTTTTCCTTTTTCTTCCCTTACCTGAGGAGACATATCCAAAAAATAATTACTAAGACCAATGTCAAAGAGTTTACAGCCTATGTTTTCTTCTAGAATTTTTATGGTTTCAGGTTTAACATTTAAGTCTTTAATCCATTTTGAATTTATTTTTGTGTATGGTGTGAGAGAGTAGACTACTTTGATTCTTTTGCATGTAGCTGTCCAGCTTTCCCAGTGCCATTTATTGAAGAGGATGTCTTTTCCCCATTATATATTCTTACCTCCTTTGTTGTAGATTAATTGCCCATATATGTGTGGGCTCATTTCTGGGCTCTCTATTCTATTCCATTGATCTATGTATCTGGTTTTGTGCCAGTACCATACCATTTTGATTACTATAGGTTTGTAGTATAGTTTGAAATCAGGGAGCATGATGCCTGCAGCTTTGTTCTTCTTTCTCAAGATTGCTTTGGCTATTTGGCATCTATTGTGTTTCCATACAAATTTTAGAATTATTTATTCTAGTTCTGTGAAAAATGCCATTGGTATTTTGATAGGGATTGCATTGAGTCTGTAGATTGCCTTGGGTAGTATGGTCATTTTAACAATATTAATTCTTCCAATCCACGAACATGTTATATCTTTCCATTGTTTGTATCATCTTCAATTTCTTTCATCAGTGTCTTATAGTTTTCTGAGTACTGGTCTTTTACGTCCTCAGATTTATTCCTAGGTATTTTATTCTTTTTGATGTGATTGTAATTGGGATCATTTTCTTAATTTCTCTTTCTGATAGTGTATAGAAATGAAACAGATTTCTGTATATTAATTTTGTATCTGTAACCTTACCAAATTTATTGGTGAGTTTTAGTTATTTTTTTGGTGGCATCTTTAGGATTTTCTATGTATAGTATCATGCTGTCTATAAACAATGACAGTTTTACTTCTTGCTTTCTGATTTGGATTCCTTTTATTACTTTTTCTTGTCTGATTGCTGTGACTAGGACTTCCAATTCTATGTTGAATAAAAGTTTTGAGAGTGGGAATCACTATCTTGTTCCTGATCTTAGAGGAAGTGCTTTCAGCTTTTCACTGTTGAGTATGATGTTAGCTGTGGGCTTGTCATATATGGCCTTTATTATGTTGAGGTATGTTCCCTCTATACCCACTTTGTTGAGAGTTTTTGTTTTAATTATAAATGGATGTTTAATCTTGTCAAAAGCTTTTTATGTGTCTATTGAGATGGTCACGTGATTTTTATTCTTCAATTTGTTTGGTGTTTCACATTGATTGATTTGGGTATTGAATCATCCTTGCATCCTTAGGATAAATTCCACTTGATCATGTTGTATGATCTTTTTAATGTACTGTTGGATTTGGCTTGCTAACATTTTACTGAAGATTTTTGCATCCATGTTCATCAGTGATATTGGCCTTTAATTTTCTTTTTTTGTGATATCTTTGTCTGGTTTTGGTATCAGGGTGATGCTGACCTCATAGAATAAGTTGTAAAGCATTCCTTCCTCTGCAATTTTTTGGAATAGTTTGAGAACTCTTCTCTAAATGTTTGATAGAAGTCATCTGTGAAGCCATCTGGTCCTGGACTTCTGTGTGTTGGGAGTTTTTTTTAAATTACTGATTCAATTTTATTAATGATAATTGGTCTGTTCATATTTTCTATTTCTTCCAGTTTAGTCTTGGGAGATTGTACAGTTCTAGAAATTTGTCCATTTCTTCTAGGTTGTCCATTTTATTGATGGGTGATTATTCATGGTAATCTCTTACAAACCTTTGTATTTCTGTGGTGTTGATTGTCACTTCTCCTTTTTCATTTTTGGTTTTATTAATTTGGGCCCTCTCTTTTTTTTCTTGATGAGTCTGGCTAAAGGCTTATCAATTTGTTTATCTTTTTTGAGGAATCAGCTCTTAGTTTCATTGATCTTTTCTATTTTTTTTTTTTTTTTTTTGCCTCTATTTCATTTATTTCTGCTCTGATCTTTATAATTTCCTTCCACTAAGTTTGGGTTCTGTTTGTTCTTCTTTTCTAGTTCCTTTAGATGTAAGGTTAGGTTGTGGGTTTTTTTTGAGATTTTTCTTATTTCCTGAGGTAGGCTTGTGTTACTATAAACTTCCCTCTTAGAATTGCTTTTGCTGCATCCCATAGATTTTGTATCATTGTGTTTTTGGTTTTGTTTGTCTCCAAGTATTTTATTTTTTGATTTTTTTCAGTGATCCATTGGTTGTCTAATAACCTGTTGGTTAGCCTCCATGGGTTTATGTTTTTTGTTGTTTTTTTCTTGTAGTTGATTTTTAGTCTCATAGTGTCATGGTTGAAAAAGATACTTGATATGATTTCAGTTTTCTTAAATTTATTGAGATTCTTTTTCTGGCCTATCATGTGTCTATCATGCTATAATGTTCAATGTGCTCTTGAAAAGAATGTGTATTTGGCTGCTTTTGGATAGAATGTTCTATATTATATTATATATATAAATATATATATATATATATGTTCATATATATATGAACATATATATGTTCATTTGGTCTAATAAGTCATTTAAAGCCAGTGTTTCCCTACTGAGTGTCTTTCTGGATGACCTGTCCATTGATGTACATGGGGTGTTAAAGTCCCCTACTATTATTGTGTTACTGTCAATTCCTCCCTTTATGTCTGTTAATATTTGCTTTATTTATTTAGGTGCCTGCATCTTTTAAAAGTGTATCTTAAATAATCATCATATTATTATAACACCTTAGAAAATTAACAATAATTATTTAATATCACTTAATGTTCAGTTCTAATTTTTCCAAATAACTGAGTTTTTTTTTTCCAAACTATGATCTGATCAAATTCATGCATTACATTTGATTGTTACATTTTAAAAATTTCTCTTAATCGAAACAAATCCCCCTTATTTTCATATTAGATTGACTTTTTTTTTGAGAGAGAGAGTGAGAGAGAGATCAGGCTAGATGACTTATAGAATGTCCCCATTCTGGAATATGATATTGACTTTTGAGGAAGCCTAGTTGTCTTATGGAATATTTGATATTCTTGATTTGCCTGATTATTTCCTTACTGTGTAATAGAACTTGTTCCTTTATCTTCTGGAAGTAGCTCTGAAGTCTTATTAGGTTTAAGCTAAACTTTCGGTAAAAATATTTGGTGAAAGAAAAATAGGTAATGCTGTGAACCTCAAATACATCTCTGGAGGCACATAATGTCAGGTTGTCCCGTTATTAGTGATGGTGAGTTTGATTACTTAGTTAAGGTGATGACAGCCTAATTTCTCCAATGATAAGGTGTGTCCTTTTTTTTGAAATTAGCAAGTAATTTTGGGGTGACACTTTGACAACTAGCACAATGACTCATTCTCCAGTTAAACTTAGTGGTTTTAATATCCATTTGCCTGAGGAAATGGTACATGATCCTTTGATGGAGCTCTTTTAAACATTTTTTTTAAAAGAAATTATTTTGCAGTGCTTGAAAGGTTCCTGCCCACTGGCATTCAGAAAGTGGAGGAGGAGGCCAGGAGAACGTCAGCTACCAAGAAGAGGTTTAAACATGGTGGAGCCTCCAGATACTAATATTTTTTCTTAGGGCATGTTGTGGAAGAGCTCAGTCACAGAGCACTGATGGATGCTGAGGGTCTGAAGTTCCATTTCTTCAAATTTTTTGGAGACTGGCAATCCCTTTAGGAAAGCTCTTCCTTCTCCTCCCCCAGCCAATAAGCCTTTGCCCCACTGTTACTCTTACCAGGGCACAAAAGAGACATTTAGAAAGGAAGGAGTGGGCAACAGAGAAAGAAAGAGACCTTCGTGAACTTTTTGCTTTCAGCAAGCCTATCCTTATTGATAGTTCTTCTTTAACCCATATTATCTGGTTTTCCTTTTCAGTACACCATTGTGGAACTGCAAGTAAGTAGAAGTTTCTTTTTCTTTTCTGTCAGTTGTGGAGAAGGTGGTTGGTGCTAAAGCTTGAAGTCAGCAACGACTCTGAGATCTTGGCCCAGAGCCTGAGACTCTGCACCAGCACAAAGTACCTGCAATCCCGCCTAAGCTGTGCCTGTTCTCTTGCCTCTGCCCACCCTGCCCCTCTCAGTGTTAAACCTCTGTAAATAAGGACACCAACCTCTATAGTGATGAACCTTCCTACTCTGATGCCTGTACCTTCTCTGCACTGTGTCAATCCAACGAGGGTTGGTTCTGTACTCTTAGTCTTTGGGTTGGCTATTATCACAGACACTCAACCATTGAACATGACAAGAATACCTGTGAGAAGTATTAAGAAGGTGAAATTCCTCACAGCTTCCCCTCCATTTTTCTGTCAAATTACCTATCATTCAGGTATCTTACAATCAGTCCCCTCAGCATTGCCCCACTTAAGGACCAAGAATAATCACTCTTTGTAAAGGGCATCCTAAATCCCACTTTATGAAACATGATAACATTTTAAAGGACTCAGTCTGATCGTTTGAATCCACAAGGGCCCTTTTCTTCCTGGACACAGACCATGGGGGTCATGAGCAATGGGTGGGATTCTTTAGGTTCTTTTTGCTTCTTTACATGCTTTCTGCAGTGCAGGGTGGGAATCAAAGAGGCAGGCACGTCATGGGATTTCTTTTTAATGGACACAGGATCCAAACAACAATAGGATTGCACAGTGGCTGAACGTGGTGCCCAAGGAAGGCATTGTAGATCTGTCCTTCCAACTGGCACCAGAGGCGACGCTGGGCACCTACAGTGTGGCCGTGGCAGATGGCAAGACCTTTGGCACCTTCAGTGTGGAAGAATATGGTAGGTGGGAGACTTAGTAGGTCAAAGTGATGGACATAATCTTTTTTTATTTTTTAATTTATTTTATTTTATTTATTTTTGGCTGTGTTGGGTCTTCGTTTCTGTGCGAGGGCTTTCTCCAGTTGCGGCGAGTGGGGCCACTCTTCATCGCGGTGCGTGGGCCTCTCACTATCGCGGCCTCTCTAGTTGCGGAGCACAGGCTCCAGACGTGCAGGCTCAGTAGTTGTGGCTCACGGGCCTTGTTGCTCCGCGGCATGTGGGATCCTCCCAGAACAGGGCTCGAACCCGTGTCCCCCGCACTGGCAGGCAGACTCCCAACCACTGCGCCACCAGGGAAGCCCGGACATAATCTTGTGTCAAAATCAGCAAAGGTCAAGTAAAATCTACTATGGAACTAGGTCCAAGATGGCAGAAGATTTGACTTCCAGTGGACCTTGAGCCTCCTTATACGCTCATTGTAATACATTAGCATAAGCTAAGTGGCACACCCACCAGAGCCATGACAGTTCCGAGGCTGACCATCAGAGATCAAAAAGTGGACAGTGGCCCAATTCCTGGAAATCTCTGCCCCTTCCCCAAAATAGTTGGAATAATCCTCCCACTCATTAGCCTATGAAATTACCCAGCCCATAAAAACTAACTGCCCATATTCTTGGGCCTCTCCCCTTCTGAGATGGGCCACACTCTATCTGTGGAGTGTGTTTCTCTCTAAATAAATCCACTTCTTACCTAGAAACAAAAAAAACCCAGAGGGATTATTTATTCATTTTAGTGCTAAACCGGCTAATAACTTCAGGAGCATTTTACCTTAATAATGCCCCGTTAATTTAACTAGCTAATTAATTATCACTGCTTTATACCCCTCTACTTTAAACTACCTTTTTGACCACTACCTATATGGTCAAACCTTCTTCCTCTTTGTTTTCCATCTCTCTCCAGTGCTGCCTAAGTTTAAGTTGGAAGTGGTGGAACCCAAACAGTTATCAATGGTAGAAGACTCTTTCTTAGTGAAAATTTGCTGTCGGTAAGAATAAAGCTCTGGATCCAGTGAGGATTAAAGCTATATTGAGAGATGTTGTGAGGGAGTGTTATGGAAAGAGGGATTGTGGAGGTAGCAGCTAAACCTTGGGATGCTTTATGTAGTCCAGAGTCACGAGTTCTGCAAGAACGCATGTTCTAATTGTGCTTCTGTCCTTACTTTCCACTGCTCTCTCAGCCAGCATGACTGATTTAGTGTCTCCTTTGCACAGAGCACAATATTGAATCCCATGGGGAAATAGGAGTAAGGAAAAAGAAAGACACTATTGTTGTCCTTTGGATGGTATTTATTGTGAAATGGCAATACTCTAAGGTTTTGAGCAAAGCAGGGATGTGAATGAGAGCTGGAGAAGGCTAGGACTGTCAGAGTACTTCCAGAGGTGGGAATGTGAGAGAGAAGGAAAAGTGTTGTTTGGGGGAGGAGGGTTGGATCGTAAGTAGAATTGCCCAACTCTGACTCCTCATGCTTTTCTGGGTTAGGTACACCTATGGAAAGCCTGTGCTAGGGGCAGTGAAGGTATCAGTGTGTCAAAAGGCATATAATTACTGGTATCGAGAGCCAGAAGAGGAACACCTACCTGACAGATGCAAGAATATCTCTGGAAAGGTGAGTAAATGGGATGTAGAAAAGGAACCTTAATTCCTATGTCCTAAAGAGTAAGTAAGCACCAATATAGAAAAGTGGTTAAAAACAAACAAACAAACAAAAACCCAAAGTAGGAAGAATTTCACATGGTTATTATCCCAGTTCCAAAGAACCAGGCAGTCTTTTTTTATCCCCACAAAAGATAAAGCCTTTTAGAATCTGCCTTGGAATCAAGAAATTAACCTAAACCGTTGGGAGATAAAATTTTCCTGTTCTGAAGTGGGTTCTTTTCTCCTCATATCTTAGAACTTCCAAGTTGCTTTATGATTATATATGTGTGGGTGTATACTTCATGTTATGGGATGGGGTTTCTATCTTAAAAATGGAGAAATGAAAGTATAGAGATGAGAAATTATTTTCTTCTACAGGAAGAAATGGAAATTTCTTCCATCATGAAATGGAAGTAAAGATTAGGTTATTCATCCTCTCTCTCTCCCTCTCTCTCTCTCTGACTGTGTCACTAGACTGACAAAGCAGGATGCGTCTCAGCTTCTGTGGCCATGTCTACCTTCAGCCTCACTGGGCATTCTTACCACCAGGACATCAATATCGTGGCTACTATCGTGGAGGAAGGGACAGGTAAGTGAGATGCTCCTTGGTTCATTAAGAAAAGAGAAAGGGAAAGAGCTGTCCCAGAGACAGACCTACTCAGAGGACTCAAGACCCACCCTCATCGCTGTTTGGAAGGGACTCTGTTCCTAGTTCAGTCAAAGGGAAGTGCCAGATTCCCTCTGCCATCCACTCCCTGTTTCTCCAAAAGTTTGGGGAGGAGGAGTTGGTTTGGATCTTTGGCCAGAAATATATTCAGCTCCCTACTTCCAGTGACACCATCCTTTCAGGGATTTTATGTTAAACATGAAGGTGAGGATATCAGGTTTTTAGATCATCATACATCTGGTTTCCCTCTGCAGGAGTGGAAGCCAATACCACTCGGGATATCTTCATTTCTGCACAAACGGAATCAATGACATTTGAAGACACCAGTGATTATTATTACCCTAATTTCCCCTTCAGTGGAAAGGTATGTTAAAACTTGTCTCTGCACAGACCAAAAAATGCTTAACCATCCACTGTCACCTCCTTCCTGTACACATGTAATAATAGCTAACTTAGCATTGTTCGAAGTACTTTATGTGTATTCACTTGTTTAATCTTTACAACAATCCTGAGTTAGGCACTCTTATTGGCCCTATTTTACAAATAAGGAGGCTGAGGCACAGAGAGGTGAAGTGATTTTCCCAAGGTCATAAGCTCATAAGTGTTAACTATGATCAAAGCCAGGCAACCTGCCTCTCGAGTATGTGCTTAACTCCTTGCACTGTGTGTCCTTAATCTCATATGAGATGTGCCTTGAATATTAATGTGACTTCAGTGCCCTTCCTAATGCCAGGGGTTCACATTCTCATGTTTAAATCTTTGAATTTTAGAGCTGCAGGTTATCTGGAGAGATCATCTAGTCTGAGCTTCTGCATCTAGGCAAGGTTAATATCAAGCTTCCTGTGACAGAGAGCCATTTATAGCTCCTTAAGCATTGTTTTTAGCGATTTAAAAATTGGTAGTGTTTTCTTGCTGATTCCTAGCAATCTACCCCTCTCTCCAGCTTAGCTTTCTTCACTTCCCAAACAACTGCTGAACACAAGAATGTTGTACATATTTAGATCCATTTATTCCTTAGTCATCTTTTCTCTAGACCAAGAGTAGATGTGGACTTTCTTAGAGCCTAAGGATTATACAATTTAGGAGTGGAAGGGGACTCTCTGTAGGAAAATGAAAGCAAAAAAAATGTACAGAGCCTTGGCAGGGGTGTATGCAAATGAAGGGCCCTGACGCTTGATAAGCCATGTGGCAAATCTACTTCTGCTCCAGGCCAAGCTACTTCTGTGTGTTTCTCAGTTCCTCATAGATCCTACTTTCCAACCCCTGAATCACATTTACCTTTCTCTGGACTCTTTCCTGAAATGTATTCTTACAGTTTCAAACTTACACTAAACCTGACTCTAATGCCCTAATGACCTTCACCCCTCAGATAAGAGTTAGGGGCCATGATGGCTCCCCCCTCAAGCATCATTCAGTGTTTCTGGTGATTGGTGACAAAAATGAAACCATCAAGCAGACCCTAACTACTGACGACGAAGGTCTTGCTCCCTTCAAGCTGGACACGGTTAATTGGGACAGGAAAGACATTTCTCTGGAGGTAAGCACTGGGAGGTCCAGCTTTCCAGCAAGGAAGACCTCCCTGAAGGAAAACGTCAAAATTTTCCTTTTCCCCCCACTACACCACCACCCACCACCCCTGGGGAATTCCATCTCCCCCATTCACCAATCCTGCCCTTCAGTTGACAAAAAGTTTTTCTTAGATCCCATTTTTAATACCAATCAAATAAATGACCTTCAGATAAAAATTGCTATTTCTACTAATTCATTTTATAACTTAACTCCATCTCTGTCTGATCCTTTATTTGAAATCAGATTAGGGAGGAAAAAGTGGTTCAGAGTCATCTTCTTCCTCCTATTCCCCTTTTCCCTCTTTCTGTTACTCATTAAAATAACAAAGAAGAGAATTCTAGGTTTTGCATAACTTATAGGGAAGGTTACTTGTATCAGTTATCAATTGCCACACACTACTGCTTAGCAGACAACTACAGAACTTTAGTGTACACAACAGGAAGCGTTTATTGCTCCTGTAGCTGGGTAGACAGAAGGGCAGCTCTACCGATCTTGGTGGACTTCCTTATGTCTGTGGGTCAGCTGACTGTAGGCTGGCGCTCCACACATCTCACGATCCACCGAGCTAGCCCAGGTATATTCCCATGGCAGTGAAGAGATGCAAGAGCAAAAGCAGACATGCAAGAGCAAAAGCAGACGTGCAAGGGCTTTTCTAAGCCTCTACTTATCTTGTGTGTGCTAACACCCATTCCCAAAAACAAGTCACATGGTAGGTCCACAGTTAGACTAAAAGGGCACACTTGGTAAAGTGGACTTCCCTGGTGGTGCGGCAGTTCAGACTCTGCGCTCCCAATGCAGGGAGGCTGGGTTCGATCCCTGGTCATGGAACTAGATCCCACATGCACGCTTCAACTAAGAGTTCGAATGCCACAACTAAGGAGCCCGCCGGCCGCAACTAAGGAGCACGCATGCCTCAACTAAGGAGCCTGCTTGCCCCAACTAAGACCTGGTGCAACCAAATACAATAAATAAAATTAAGGAAAAAAACCTATAAAAAAGGATGTTGCTATGGGGAGGGATGAAGAATTGAAGCCTTTAATGCAATCATCCAGCTACACTACTCAAGCAAATACGTATTATTTCTGCTGTGGCTAATTTACCTATTTCTGTACTCTAGGCATCATTCGATCACTCCACTTAGAACTGATTATTATCCTCTATACCTAGTTTTCTTACCTCTGAGATATATCCTTTAATTTCTTAGTCATAGTTATCTCTTCCCTGCATCAGTCTGTGAAGGTATATCATCCACAATTTCCTATTTCCTGATAACTATAATTCAGCCCTTATTTTACTCCCCTTTGTATCAACATGCTGCTGCGTATAACCACTATTATGGACTCCTCAAATATTCTTGGTTGAACCTCTAGTGAAATATCTACATGCCACTCTTAGGCAGTACAGATTTGAGAATCATAACAAGTCCATGGGGTCAATACGGTTGGGGTACATGAATTTTAAGGCCTTTTTTTCTCTCTCTCTCTTTCTCAGGGCAGGTTCCAATTGGAAGAAATGGCATATAGTCCAGAAAGAATGTCTCATTACTATGAAAATGCCTACCTGTACCTGCAGCCCTTCTACAACACAACTCACAGCTTCCTTGGCCTCCAGCGGCCAAATGGCATCTTGGAATGTGGCCGGCCCCAGGAAGTGCTGGTGGATTATTACATCGATCCAGCTGATGTGGAACCTGACCAGGAAGTCATCTTCTCCTACTATGTGAGACTGGGAAATGGGGATGGGTGAGAGTGTGTTGGGAAGGAAAGGGAATAAAGACAGTGAGCTAGACGGGGTGAACAGACAGTCTGGATAGAGATATAATGCAAGCCACGTAGGTAATTTCTAAATTTTTAGAAGCCACCATAAAAAAATTAAAAGAACAGAGGAAACTAACTTTTAAAATATAGTTTGTCTAACCTAGTATATCCAACATATGATCATTTCCACATGAAGTCAACATAAAAAATTATTAATAGATATTTTACATTCTGTGTTTCAGCTGCATTGCAAATCTTTGAAACTCAAAGTATGTATTTTATACTTAAAGGAGTTTGGACTAGTTACATTTCACGGGCTCCAGTAGTCACCTGTGGCCAGTGGCTACTGTGTTAATATAGGTATAAAAGGTGGGGGGAAATGGGGAATAAAGAGATTTTGAATAGGAGTCCAGGGAAATTGTGTGGGGAAATAAAACTAGGAATAAATGAGACAATGTTGCTGACCAGGGCTGAAAGGGAGCCTGGTGGATGGGTAGGAGGGAGGATGAGGAGGGGATGGGGACTCAGAATAAATTTCATTCTGTGTTTCATTGGTCAGTATTTTTAAATAGATGACATAGGGTTAAAAATTAACATTGATAGCAGCTCTGCTGGGGAAATAAAGTCACAACTTGTAACCTGAAAGAAATATAAAGGTAAGCAGTTTTACTGGTCATCTTGATGATCGTGAGGAACTTAGACTCAGGTGAACTTTGGGTTTGATGGTCCAGAGTCTCTTTATTCCCTTATCATCTCCTTAAAGTCTCTGAGAGAATTTCTCCCCCTGAATCATTCCAGTGTCTTCATCAAGTTAAAACAATCATCCTAAATAACAGAATGAGGAGAGGTAGGTGGGAAATAATAAGGCAGAATGATAATACGTGTACTGTCTTCGGGACAGAAGTGTGGCGAGGCCTAGGAGAAAAGTGGAGTTGGGACTGATCAGTGTGAGAAACTGGCCATAGGGCCCTTGACTGGAGCCTGAGATGCCTGCCTGCTTAGAAACCATCTCAGTGAATTCAGTTTCAAGGGAGAGTGAAGAGGAAGGGAGAGTTAAAAAGAGATTTCTCCTCCAGAGAGTCAAATGTCAGAAGGACTCAAGACAATTTCAAGGTATACTCATTTCCACTGAATTTTTAAAAAAAATTTTTTATTGATGTATAGTTGATTTACAGTGTTGTGTTAGTTTCAGGTGTACAGCAAAGTGATTCAGTTATATATATATATATATATATATATACATATATATATATATATATGTATATATATATGTATATATATATATATATAATTTGTATATATATAAATTCTTTTTCAGATTCTTTTCCCTTATAGGTTATTACAAAATATTTATAGTGCTCTGTGCTATGCAATATGTACTTGTTGGTTATTTAAAGATTTATTTTTTTTTATTGATTAATTGATTGATTGATTGATTGCTATGTTGGGTCTTCGTTTCTGTGCTAGGGCTTTCTCTAGTTGTGGCAAGCGGGGGCCACTCTTCATCACGGTGCGCGGGCCTCTCACTATCGCGGCCTCTCTTGTTGCGGAGCACAGGCTCCAGACGCGCAGGCTCAGTAATTGCGGCTCACGGGCCTAGCTGCTCTGCGGCATGTGGGATCTTCCCAGACCAGGGCTCGAACCCGTGTCCCCTGCATTAGCAGGCAGATTCTCAACCACTGCGCCACCAGGGAAGCCCCAGTTTATTTATTTTATATATAGTAGTGTGTATATGTTAGTCCCAAACTCCTAATTTATCCCCAACCCCTTTACCCTCCACCGAATTTTCAATTGAGTGATAATTTTTAAAAGGTTGTAAGAAACAGAAACAGACTCACAGACATAGAGATCAGACTTGTGGTTGCCAAGGAGAGGGGGGAGGCAGAGGGATGGACTGGGAGTTTGGGGCTGGTAGATGCACACTATTACATTTAGAATGGATAAACAACAAGGTCCTACTGTAGAGCATAGGGAACTATATCTAATCTCCTGCGATGAACCATAATGGAAAAGAATATAAAAAAAGAATGTCTGTATGTGTATAACTGAGTCACTTTGCTGCACAGCAGAGATTGGCCCGACATAGTAAATCAACTACACTTCAATAAAAAAAATTTTTTTTAAATAAAAGGTTGCAAGGATGGATTTTAGTAGACTTTATGTTACAAGGATTATAAAAGAATAAAACTTAGAGATCTTCAAGAAATGGTGTCAGCTGTCTATTCTCTCTGGCTCCGAGGCAGCGGTGGCCTTTGTCTCCTCCCACCCACCCCGTGGTTCTCGCAGACCTCCAACTGGAGGAAGAGTCATCAGGGCTCTTGGTACCATCCAACATTTGACAAGCGGAAGGATGCTCCATGAAGTACTGACCTGGGCTCCAGAACTACGAAAGGAGCCTCTCCTTACGGAGAGATGCAGGGATTGGGCCAAGGCTAAACTCCTCTAACTTCTATGTTGTTGATGACTTCTTTTTCTCTTCCTTAGTTAATAGGGAAAGGGAATTTGGAGATGGAGGGGCAGAAACACCTGAAGTCTAAGAGGGAAGGTGAGTGTTCATGCATCTCTTGGAAGACTTAAACTTTACATTTCCAAGAAATAGTTCTTATACTAGAAGCAAGAGTAAGAGCAATGAGAACAGACCATAACAGTAACCACAGAAGAATAGGATAGTGTGAAGCAACCTGCACCATGAGGCCTGCAGCTGGCTCAGGAAGAAATGCAAACACAGGGTTGGATGTCATTGGTAGGTGAGTGTGTACTCCCATTCCTGAATATCCCCTCTTCCCTTTCAGGACTGGAAGGCTCCTTCTCCCTCTCATTGACCTTCAACTCCAGACTAGCCCCTGATCCTTCCCTGGTGATGTATGCCATTTTTCCCGGTGGAGGTGTTATAGCAGACAAAATTCAGTTCTCAGTGGAGATGTGCTTTGACAATCAGGTAAAATGGCAGTTGAAGAGGGTGAAGGAAATGTCTGGACATAGAGAGAGAGCCTGTGTATGCTGGGGTTGGAGATAAGGCAGGGGCGGGGAAAGAAGGAGTTAATATTGAAGCTGGATATCATGTTCTCTATCTTTTGCATGGTTTGTTGAACTCTCTAGCTCTCCCGCTTCTTTTAAAAGGTCATGCTGGGAAGTCACACGTTCTGTATAGCTATTCCACAAATTCTCTTTCTTTCTACTTTCTGTCTTTGAAACTTTCTACATTATTCTACCGTGCTGCTTAGTTTTTCCAATTGTATTACAAGACCCTGTTCCTAAAGGGCAATACTTTACAAAGAAAAATCAGTATAAAAATGAAGGAGTGGGCTGGGGACCGTACTTAGGGCATATGGGTGATGACTGTTTCTCCTCCTCTCCAGGCTGACCTGATCCCCACATTATCCTTTTCTCTTCCCCAGGTTTCCCTTGGCTTCTCACCTTCCCAGCAGCTTCCAGGAGCAGATGTGGACCTGCAGCTGCAGGCAGCTCCCCAGTCCCTGTGTGCGATCCGGGCCGTGGATGAGAGCGTCTTGCTGCTTAGACCAGAGAGCGAGCTGAGCAACAGCTCCGTGAGTGGTCTGCTGACATGGTGGCAAGAGGGAGTCAACAGAGAAGACAGACTGACCGCATCAGAATTAAGAGATGGATTCCAGGCAGTGGGAAAGAGAGTCTCAGGGAAATATTGCATCTCCACAAGGTGGTAGCAAAGCTGGTATGGAAATGAAGGTAGAAATGATGATATGGGGACTTCCCTGGCAGTCCAGTGGTTAGGACTCTGTGTTTTCACTGCCGTGGGCCCGGGTTCAATCCCTGGTCAGGGAACTAAGATCCCGCAAGCCATGCGGCATGGCCAAAGGGAAAAAAAAAAAAAAAAAGAGAAAGAAATGATGATATGAGAAGGACACGGTTAATACGGTCACAGCGGTCAGTACCGGGAAAGATGAAATAGGAGATAAGGGTGACAGATTATGAAAAAAGATGAACTAGAGGAAGGGGTTATGATGGAAGAAATTCTGGAATAATGAAGAGAAATAATACAAGAGCAGTAAACTGTGCCACCAGAATCAGAATCTGAGAGAAGTTTCTCAACTGATTTCACTATGTCAATATTTTATTTTCTTAAGAAAAAAAAAATTTATTTCCTTTTCTGTCTTTTCTCAGGTCTATAGTATGTTCCCATTCTGGTACGGTCACTACCCCTATCAGGTGGATGAATATGATGAGTGTCCAGGGCCTGCCCCATGGGACTTTCCCCCGCCCCTCACTGATGCAGTGCCCGAGGAGCGTTGGCGCAGGCGTTCTACCATGTGGAGGCCTTGGTTCCCTGAAAGCACAGATGTTTTCCGTTTTTTCAAGGTAGATGTTCTTACCCATTTTGTTCTCATAGAAACAATTGTGGTGGGAGGGGGAAAGGAAAGCTCACATCTAATAAAGCAGGCAGAGTCATATGGGCACTGGCAGGGGCAAAATCGTGAAAGAAACTCCTGATGGGTAAGGCAGCCTCACTTGGTCCTCATGCTTGTAGAAGTCACCTACTGTCTGAGGCTATACACTAGTCCTCTCTCTGGGGTCTCCAAACATTGACTTCCATGGGATCAGCCAAGAAGGAAAAAAATGAAGAAAGGTAGACCAGAAGTCTCTATTATGAAAGCTACTGCACCTATTTTATCCACAGAAGTTTGGGATGCTTTGGCCCACATCTGACCAGGAGGTCTCTGAGGTCAGGAAGTGGGTCTTGTTCATCTTTGTATTCTCTATAATGCCTGATCCTTCATAACGCTCAATATATTTTTGTTGAATTGATTGAGCTGATATGGTCTCTGCCCTTAGAAAGTTCAGTCCAAATCAAATAATAAGGATACAGTGACTAATATTTGGAAGAAGTATTAAACATATTGAACGATGAAATAAGTGGAATACTACTGATCGGCCAAAAAAAAGAATAAAATCTTGCCATTTGCAACAACCTGGATGGACCTTGAGGGCATTATGCTAAGTGAAATAAGTCAGACAGAGAAAGACAAATATCGTTTGATCTCACTTATGTGTGGAACCTAACAACAACAAAAACAACAGCAACGAAACAAGCTCACAGATACAGAGAATAGATGGGTAGTTGCTAGAGGTGGGAGGTGGAGGGGGTAAAATGGGTGAAGGTAGTCACAAGGTACAAACTTCCAGTTATAAAATACGTAAGTCTGGGGAATGTAATGTACAGCATAGTGACTATAGTTAGTGCTACTGTATAGCATATTTGAAAGTTGCTAGCGAATAGATCTTAAAAGTCCTCATCACAAGAAGAAAATTTTTTGTAATTATATATGGTAATGGATGTTAACTAGACTTATTGTGGTGATCATTTTGCAAAAACGTATGTATATGTGTGTATATACATATGCATAATACATCTATCTATCTATCTATATATAAACACAATGAGATAAGTTTAATTGAAAAGCTTTCACACTAGCTGGAATAGAAGTGAACCAGTCTTGGTGGCTGGGTATTGGTCTCGCAATTAATAGGCAATGAATGTGTTGGTTTAACCCTTTGAGGGTGAAATTTCTAGGCTGTAGCCCTTGTAGTAAGGGAGAGGACCCCCTTAACTCTTCCTTCTCTGGTCCCTTTGGTGCCTATCAGGAGGTGGGCCTGAAAATACTGTCCAACGCCAAAGTCAAGAAGCCAATAGACTGCAGCTACGAACTTTCAGAACACAGCACTGCAATGGGAGGTAAGCTGCCTCTGTGGCTTGCAGATTCACTGAGATATTTAGCATCATGGAACTCTGAAAGGTCCCTCTTTGCCTCCTATTCTTGCACTGAGCCAGTAGCCAGAATGATAATGGATTGTGGGTTATAGATGAAGGCAGTTTCCCTAGGATCTCACTCTCTCTCTGTCTCTGGGGAGGGCTTTTGAAGCCTGAAGCCCTTATCTACTCATTCCCTGGCCAGACGTCCGTGTCTGTCATTTCCCCTGATAGTCTCATGACCAGTCAGTTCCTCAGTGGTCCTTCCTCCTCATCTCTCTCTTTTTTTCAAAAAAACTAATTAATTTATTTATCTTTTTATTTTTGGCTGCGTTGGGTCTTCATTGCTGCTCATGGGCTTTCTCTATTTGCGGCGAGCGGGGGCTACTCTTCGTTGAGGTGGCTTCTCTTGTTGCGGAGCACGGGCTCTAGGTGTGCGGGCTCCATTAGTTGTGGCACGAGGGCTCCGTAGTTGTGGCTCTCGGGCTCTAGAGCGCAGGCTCACTAGTTGTCCTCATCTCAGACTGGATGTTCTCTGCTTCCCTCTGAATTTCTTGCTGGTTTTCTCTCCACCTCAGTTTATCACATGACATAAGTCTTCTGCTTTTTCCCTTGTTCTTGGTCTCCTTAGAAATCTATGAAAATATTGCAGTGCCTCGGATGGGAACTTTAAGTCAGCCAGAGGATTCTCAGGTTCGCCAGTACTTCCCGGAGACTTGGCTCTGGGATCTGTTTCCTGTTGGGTAAGTGATGCCTAAAAGGTATAACAAAATTATATATACAGTGTAGATTCAGCAGAGAACTCAGACTCAGATAATTTCTAATGAACCTAAGTCTCAAGCCAAGAAGGTTTAATGGGGATATGAGCACGTGTTTCTTTCCCTGGATTCTTAAACAGTTATATACAATCACTCAAAACAAATTCACACGTCTTCACATTTGCTCAGTGCAGACAGTGCATTCTCACTGCAGGGCCACGCAAACGGAAAGGCACATCTTGACATGAGTTTGGTTCTTGCCCACTGCTTACCCGCTCGTTTTGACAAACCCTAAGAAGGCATATTCTCACCGATTCAGAGGGCACTGGGCTCTCTTACAGATATGTTTGCACACAGATGCCCACCCACACATACTCCCTCTCCTCACATCCTCAGACACCCCACCTTCTCCCATACTTGTACATCCTCACTCGAAGATTCACACTCTGAGATTCATGTGGGCCACCATTTCGATTGCCTTTTTGCTTTTTCCCCCACGCACAACAGCAACGAAATATTCACTTCTGCAGACAAATTTGTAGCTTAATTCCCAAATGCCTTTCTCCTGCTGTCTGCTTCACCTGGGTTCTTGTATTCTCACAGTAACTCAGGGAAGGAGTCTGTCCACGTCACAGTTCCTGATACCATCACCACATGGAAGGCCATGACTTTTTGCACTTCCCAGTCCAGAGGCTTTGGTCTTTCACCCACTGTTGGACTGACTGCCTTCAAGCCATTCTTCGTTGATCTGACTCTCCCTTACTCGGTAGTTCGCGGAGAATCCTTTCGTCTTACTGCCACCATCTTCAATTATCTGAAGGAGTGCATCAGGGTAAGAGCTGGGGATGCAAGAAGCAGGTGTCAGTCCCTAAACTGGAAGCATACCAATTTTCCCCGAGAAAGAAATGAGATGTCGGTGTCTCTGCCCCCATATTTTCCTAAACCTCTGTGTATTGTCTCCTTTACTCCGACCCTTTATCACTCAAATATCCTCTTCAGGTTCAGACTAAGCTGGCTAAATCAGAGGAGTACCAGGTGGAACCAGGGACAGACTCTCAGGCCTCCAGCTGTCTCTGTGCTGATGAATCAAAATCCTATCACTGGAATATCACAGCTGTCAAACTGGGTAAGAGAAGGAAGTGGCAGATGGGCAAGGAAAGCACAGAGACTGAGAACTCTACCCTTTCCTCTACTGTATTTGCTTTGTTTTCTCTTTCCTCTTTGTATTTGCCTCTATTTTTCTCCCTCCTAATTCTATGTTATAAAAAAATAAGCGAATATTCTTTGATAGATGACCAAAACATTATCCACACTGGACTATTTTGAGAGTGAAAGAGGGAGATTTTAATATTTACGCCAGGACAAGAGATAATGTTACTAGTCAAATACTTACTATGGGCTATGGGCCAGGCACTGTCCTAACTGTTTTACATGAATTAACTCATTTAATCATCACAATAATCCTATGAGATGTCATTTGCTCTTGGATTAAGTCCTTGCAACTCAAAGTACAGTCTTTTGGTGTATTAGTTATCTACTGCTGCTTAACAAATTACCCTAAAATTTAGCAGCTTAAAAGAACAAACATTTATTATCACACAGTTTCTGTGGGTCAGTAATTTGTGCAGTGTAGCTGGATGCCTCTTGCCCAAGGTCTCTCATGAAGTTCAGCCAGGGCTGTGTTCTCATCCAAAGACTTGCCCAGGAGAGAACCCACGTCCAAGCTCATTCCAAAGCCTTTGATCCTCATGGACTGTTAGACTGAAGGCTGCAGTTCTTGACCTCAGGTGTTGGCTAGTGGCCTCCTTCAGTTTCCCATCACATGAATCTCCCCACTGGGCTGCCTCATGACATGACAGCTGGCTTCCTCCAGAGTTCGTGGCTTGAGAGGAAGAGTGCACCTGAGACAGAAGCTGCAGTGTTTTTTATAACCTAAGCTCAGCCGTGACATCTCATTGCTTCTGCCCTATCCTCTCCATTAGAAGCGAATCACTAAATCCAGCCCACAGGCACGAAGAGGGGATTACACAACAGTGTAAATATCAGGAGGCAGGGATCACTGGGGTCCCTTAGAGGCCACCTACCGCAGAATGTGGGCTCCACCTCAGATCTACTGAAATAGAGTTTGTATTGTAACAGACAAGAGCCGCAGGTGATTTGTATGCCATTAAGTTTAAGAAGCACTAATCTAGAGGGGAAGAGACCTCATTGGTACCTCTGCCAATAAGGCTGATGTCTTCCTTTTGCCCTCTTTCTTCTCAGGTCATGTAAACTTCACTATGAGCACTAAGATTCTGGACAGCAATGAACTCTGTGGGGACCAGAAGGGGTTTGTTCCAGAAAAGGGCCAGAGTGACACACTCATCAAACCAGTTCTGGTCAAGGTGAGTTTCCTGCAGGCCTAGCTTCAGAGGTAGAGGCAGCAACCAAGCCAGGGATGTTCAGTGTGTGTCTAACCATGTCAGTCTCTTGCAGCAGTCTTACTCCAACTCCAATCAGGCAGCTCACCTTTATCCTTCCCTGACCCCCTTCTGCCCTTAACTACTTGCTTAACCCATACTGATGGTCTATGGAAGTACCTAATACAGTACCTGTTACTTTGTAGACACTCAATGAATGTTAGTTTCTCCTAAGAAAATCCCTAATGTCATCATTCGCTGCTTCCTGTCATCATGAACCCCATTGTCAATCCTGTCTCTTAGAAGTTTCCTAAACTTATCCTTAGCTCTAGCCCAGAAAGAATTTTACTGAGAGGCCCCTCCCTGGGTTGAAATGGAGTCCTTCTGAATGTCAAAGAGAAGCTCTGTTCTCTCCAGTTCTGAGTGAAGCCCTGGAGCACAGGCAGGGCCTCTTCTCCCCATTTCCCTTCCCCTTCCTATTCCTTCAGTGCCACCTGCCCTGATACTCATCTATGTTTTTTCACCCATCCTTGTCTCTCTCCATGTCAGCCGGAAGGAGTCCTTGTGGAGAAGACACACAGCTCACTGTTGTGCTCCAAAGGTGGGTGAACACAGAGAGGGGTTGGTGTGAGAATTCCCTTAGCAACAGGAGGTCTTCTTAGGCAAAAGGAGGAATATACAGGACAAGAAGAAATAGGAGAGTCTAGGGGTGCCATTCCCAATGGGGCCAAGTAGCTGAAAGGCAGGATGAAGAAGAGAAAATGTACAGCACAATTATGGCTCTCGCTGGAATTTATTTTCAGCAAAGACCACTGTGAATAGGGTAAAAAAATCTACCTCCAACCCACGGAAAGCACTGGGTACAGAAAACCCTGGATTATGGCAAGTTTTTCTGTGGTTTGGGCGTGAGAACCCCCACTATTTCCACCTTTTATTGTCTTACCTTTTCTCTGCCCCTCATAGGAAAAGTGGCTTCAGAATCCATCTCCCTGGAGGTCCCTGTGGATGTTGTTCGTGATTCAGCCAAGGCTTATGTTTCTGTTCTGGGTAAGCAACCAGAGATTCTTGGCTCCAAAAGGAAAAATGGGGCCAGAGGCTGCCAAGGTGTGGCATGGGTTGAGGCCTATGGCCCTATCTGGAGGAAGGTATGGTAGATTAGAAGTGATGAAGGAAGAAGAGCTTATTTTACAAAGTGGGCAAATACAGCCTGTGCAGTGCAGATGGGATTAGACAGACGTATACTCTGGTTAAAAACAGAAAAGAGTCTGGGCAGGAGGAAGTTAAAGGTCGTTGAAGCTTGATATGTATTTAGGTTTAGGTCTATAAATTGGGTGGAGGGGAGACGAAATGTTTGCAGGAACCATTTAAAAATGAGGACTTCATATATTTGAATACGGTTTTGGGAAGATTCAACCATATTTACATAGGACATGCCACTTCTTTAGGCAAGGAGAGGGAGCAAATAGAAAAACATGAGCTTGAAAGTTGTATCGAACTGGCTTAGGATCCCAGTTCTGCCATTTAATAGCCATGTGACCTTGGATAAGTTAATGAACAATTTCGATCCTTCTTTTCCCTTCTGTAAGACAGTGATAATAACCTACCTTTCAGGATTGGTGTAAAGATTAAATATAATAAATTTCCCAGCACAATATCTAGCCCATAGTAGAAGGCCTGTACATGTTAGGTTCTTTCTGTACTCTAACCCCCTACCCAGATCCCTTCCAGGTGAAAATGTCTCCGTTTTGGCTGTATTTGATTCATACCTCTGGAATAGCACTCACCTCACTGTATTATAGCTCACTGTCTCTGTCTGTCTTCCACACTGCATTGAGGGATCCTTGAGGACAAGGGCCACGTCTTTTTCATTTTTGTTCTTAGTACAGTTCCTGCAGTTGACTTTCAGTACATATTTGCACATTTGAGTTGAACTCAATGACTAAAATGCAGATGTTCATGAGTCACTTATGTCAGGCTTACTGGCTTGTGAAGTGTATGGAGGGGTCAAGAGACATAACGAGGAAAAGCGTATCAGGAGTGTGTGTGTGCTTGGGAGAGACTTGGTGATTTGGAGGGTGATGTATTTATATGCAGTGGAGGCACTTAGAGATTGAGACTAAGCATTGCAGGTTTTATTACAAACCTCATCAGCTTCTTGAAAGCCATGAACGCCCTCAGGTGGCCTACATACCTCTCTGTGTACTCCAGCACCTTGTACATACCTGATATTATATATGTTATACTTGCTTATAATAAATTAGCATTGCAATGTATTGTAACTGTTTGCCCCCCCGACTATGGGCTCTTCGAGGTGGAGGCTCTTGCCCCCCAGGTCACAGAGTAGAGACTCCCTAAATGATAGTGAATACGTGTTTGTTAAATGTATGATAATAACTCTTAAGGGTTCCTTCTTCTGCCACCACCTTCCTTCCCTCTCCTTTTGGATCCCAGGGGACATCATGGGCACAGCCCTGAAGAACCTAGACAGTCTGGTGCAGATGCCAAATGGCTGTGGGGAGCAGAACATGGTCTTGTTCGCTCCCATCATTTACGTCTTGCAGTACCTGGAGACGACAGGGATGCTGACTGAGGAAATCAGGTCTCGAGCAGTGGATTTCCTGAAGCTGGGTGAGTTGGTGTTCACTCTTGGACACCTTGTCTAGCGCCTATGATCGGTGATAAGACTCAGGGAAGTTCAGCCCCTGAAGTGTCCCTCATCCTTGAAGGCCATGGGGGTGTTTTTTGAAGTTATCACTGTCATCTAAAACCACATCTGGCTTCCCAGGGTACCAGAGGGAGCTGATGTACAAACACAGCACCGGCTCCTACAGTGCCTTTGGGGAGGACGATGAAAATGGAAACACATGGTAATGTTGTCCAGTTCCCCATGAGTTCTGTACCCCAGAGCATAATTCCTGAACCCTCTGGAATTATTCCTCTACCTCTCCCCTTAACCCCATTCCTTCTTGCTTTCTATCCTCTACCACTTTAATACTGTTTATTTCAGCTTCATGTATGGTCAAGCACCTTACCCTTCTCTCTGACCTTGTACCTCCCAGCTCTTGTCCCCATGAATGCCAATTAATGCCTCCCTTTTCCAAGCTTCCTATGGCATTATGTTTCCTCAACTTCCCTTCTGGAACCATTCAACAGAATAAACTGTAGAACTATTGCACCCTCCCCTGGAAATCCACCGTCATGCCACATTTCCCTCTTTACCCATACAGGCTGACAGCCTTTGTCACCAAATGCTTTGGCCAGGCTCAGAAACTCATCTTCATTGATGACAAGAACATCCAGGATGCTCTCATGTGGATGGCAGGAAACCAGCTCTCCGATGGCTGCTATGCCAACGTGGGAGAGCTCTTCCACACAGCTATGAAGGTGCGGACCTGCCCAGGGGCCCACAGCCCACTACTGTGTCTGGGAGGAACTTGTACCTCTGAGTGAGCAGAATCAAGAGAGCACCGGCCTGAGAGTCAGTTCTTCAGGTCTCAGGCCTGGCTCTGGGTGACCTCGGTCAATATTCGTAACCAGTCTGAGCATTCAGCTTCCACATCTGTAAAATGAGAATATGTACTAGAATATGGTTCTCAAAGTATGGTCCCCAGATCAGCAGCGTCGGCACCACCTGAGAACTTGTTTGAAATGCAAGTTCCAGGGACGTCCCTGGTGGTCCAAGTGTTTAAGACTTCGCCTTCCAGTGCAGCGGGTGTGGGTTCTATCCCTGGTCGGGGACCTAAGATCCCACATGCCTTGCGGCTAAAAAAACAAAATATAAAACAGAAGCAATATTGTAACAAATTCAATAAAGACTTTAAAAATCTTTTTTTAAAAAATCAAAAAAATCTTAAAAAAAAAAAAAGAAATACAAATTCCAGCTCTCACCCCAGACCTACTCTGAGGAACTCTGGGAGTAAGGGCAGCAACTGTGTTTTAACAAGCCCTCTGGGTGACCCTGATACTTGCTAAAGTTTGAGAACCACTGGACTAGAAGATCTCTGAGCCTTTTCCTATTTCCCTAAGTCTGAAGCAAAGCCATTTCCTCTGGTGGGGACTCCTAGACAGCTCAGTGTCTTTTGTAAGGGGTTTACTCCCTGGCAGGCACTAAGTACTCTATCTGATATTCATATTTAATGTTTACAACAAATCAACATGCTAAGCACTGGCATATCATTATTAATTCCATTTTACAGATGAAGAAACTAGGTGCAGGGGTTAAGTAAATTGCCTGAGGTGAATGCTAGTGGGCGGCAGGACTGTAATTTGAACCACAGCACTTGGACTCCAGAGGCACTGTTCCTGCCCATTCACTGCACTGCCTGACCTTTCCCAACACAGGGCAAGGTGTCGGGGTGCGGGCAGCTTGTTCAATTCAGAACAGACCGAGTGAGAGAAAGACTGTACCAACTTTCCTAGAGGAATCATTATTGCTATTCCAGGACCTGGATTAAAAATCTTGAGCACTGGGACTTCCCTGGAGGTCCGGTGGTTAGGACTCTGCGCTTCCACTGCAGGGGGCATGGGTTCAATCCCTGGTCTGGGAACTAAGATCCCGCATGCCGTGCGTTGCAGCCGGAAAAAAAAAAAAAATTCAATTAAAAAAAATCTTGAGCATTGAAAACCAAATCTCTATATGATTCATTGGTGTTCCTTATGCAGGATCTTCCCAGTGTCCCCCATACGGGGGAGTAGTACAAGCCAGGACGTGACTAGAACAAGATCCTAGAGGTTTTTCTTCCTCCTATCTTACCAGAGCCAGCCAGTCTCTCAAGAAACCCATCATTTATGTTGTCAAGCTTGGTGGTTCGGTCCTTACCGGGAGCTCCAGAGTTAAACCCAGCTTATTAGTTGTGTATTTTTTTTTATACATTTATTTATTTTATTATTTTATTTTGTTGACTGTGTTGGGACTTTGTTGCTGTGCGCGGGCTTTCTCTAGTTGCGGCGAGCGGGGGCTGCTCTTCGTTGTGGTGCTCGGGCTTCTCATTGCGGTGGCTTCTCTTGTTGCGGAGCACGGGCTCTAGGTGCGTGGCTTCAGTAGTTGTGGCTCGTGGGCTCAGTAGTTGTGGCTCGCGGGCTCTAGAGTGCAGGCTGAGTAGTTGTGGTGCACGGGCTTAGTTGCTCCGCGACATGTGGGATCTTCCCGGACCAGGGCTCGAACCCTTGTCCCCTGCATTGGCAGGCGGATTCTTAACCACTGTGCCACCAGGGAAGCCCACAGTTGTGTACTCTTGAACAAACTATTTAACCATTTTAAGTGTTTGTACTCTTATCTATAGAACAAAGATAGTAATTTAGATTACATATATTTTTTAAAAAATTGCTAATATCCTTCTGTGAAAGGCATTAATCAGGGAAGGTGTTACCTATTCTCCTCTGGAGAAGAAGCTGGGCTTTATGCCACTTGAGGGGAACGTCCATTTGGGGGAGGCTCAGATTCAGTAAAAAATCTGAGAATAAGAGATTTTCTCCTTATCCCAACTCCCCCCCACCTCACTTTTTTTAAAACCTGTTATCCTTCCTAACACCTTATCTTGGGTTTCCTAAATACCCACTCAGAGCTGAAGACCTCATGTTACTTCTTGCAGGTTACCGTATAAGGCTGTGCAGTTATTGAAGTCCAGCCAGTTCTCCCCTCCACTGTGTGTCCTGGAGGCTTGGGGCTGTGGTCAGCCTGTGGAAAGGAGCGCTTCTTTTTTTTTTTTTTTTTAATATTTATTTATTTATTTGCCTGTGCCGGGTCTTAGTTACAGCACTCAGGATCTTTGTTGCCGCTTGCGGCATCTTTAGTTGAGGCATGAGGGATCCAGTTCCCTGACCAGGGATGGAACCTGGGCCCCCTGCGTTGGGAGCTCGGAGTCTTAACCACTGGACCACCAGGGAGGTCCCAGGAGCGCTTTTTAAAAAATAATAATAATAATTCATCCGTTCAGAGGGGACACATTTTTGCAACGTGCATGCAATTCTTCATGTGCTGGCTGCTGCCTTGACTTCCTGTCTCCGTTTCCATCCAGGGTGGAGTTGATGACAAGGTCTCCTTGACTGCCTACATCACGGCTGCGTTGCTGGAGATGGGAAAGACCACAGATGTGAGTTTCTCTAGCTCCTCCCCTTGACAGTCTCCTGATCATGCCTGTTTCTAGAGAAAGTCACCTATTTTTGTCCCTAGCCAGCCTTTTAAACTCAAAAGAGGATATGATGATTTCCTTATCACTGCCCCTTTTAAAAGGAATGCCTTATAAATTCAGTTCTTCATCTTCACTTTTTAGGACCTGATGGTGAGTCAGGGTCTGCAGTGTCTCAATCATTCCGTCTCCTCCACCACCAACCCCTACACACAGGCCCTACTAGCTTATACTTTCACTCTGGCTGGGAAAATGGACATCAGAAACATTCTTCTTGAAAAGCTAGATCGACAGGCTATCATCTCAGGTATGTTGGCCATGTTAGGAATTTTTTGCTTTCTTGTTTTTATTTTATTTATTTATTTTTGGCCATGCTATGTGGCTTGTGGGATTGAACCTGGGCCCACCGCAGTGAAAACGCTGAGTCCTAACCACTGGACCACCAGGGAAATCCCAGGAGTTTTTTGAAATTGTGAAAATATGTGAAAAATTTCCCTAGTCTCCATAGTCCCACATATATTCAATTCTAGGATTCATTTTAGTAAAAGTTAAGTCATAAAATCATTGTTAACAGTTTTGCAGGAAAGCCCCTGAAAGTCCTCAAAGGCATGTTATATTTTTAACATGAAGAGAAAATAGATGGTAGAAACTAGTCAGAAAACGTATTGGCATTGGAGAACCACCCTTTTGCAGATATTTAACAATTCTTTGGTGTAAAATCATGGAGTTTGATGGGGTACGACTTGAACTTGGAGATTTCTCAAGGTCCTTTTCAAACTTTTGGATGTATTTAGAATAATATTTGATATTCTGGGAATTCCGTGGTGGTCCAGGGGTTAGGACTCGGTGCTTTCATTGCTGAGGGTAGAGGTTCAATCTCCAGCCGGGGAACTAAGATCCCGCAAGTGACGTGGTGTGGCCAAAAAAAAAAAAAAAGTATTCGATATTCTAACAGATCTTGTAAATACAATATTAATGAATTTTATTTACCTAGCTGTTTATTTAAAATTATACTTCCAGGCAGAAATTTAATCTCAGCTTTCATCTATACGAATGTCATTGCCGAGTTGTCCTCTCATATGGGCTCTGGGTAGTTTTTTTTTTTAAAGAAATTCACGTTCTTTTATTTATTTATTTATTTATTTATGGCTGTGTTGGGTCTTCGTTTCTGTGCGAGGGCTTTCTCTAGTTGCGGCAAGTGGGGACCACTCTTCATCGCGGTGCGCGGGCCTCTCACCATCACGGCCCCTCTTGTTGCGGAGCACAGGCTCCAGACGCGCAGGCTCAGTAATTGTGGCTCACGGGCCCAGTTGCTCCGTGGCATGTGGGATCTTCCCAGACCAGGGCTCGAACCCGTGTCCCCCTCATTGGCAGGCAGATTCTCAACCACTGCGCCACCAGGGAAGCCCTCTGGGTAGTTTTTTGGCCTGTGTATAAGCAGCTGTAGTCGTGGAATGGGGATCTCAGACAGTGGGTGGAGTTATATCTGCTCAGGTGTATATCAGTTTAATGTGATTAACTCTTCTCCATTATCTTGCATGGCAGGCTGACATGTTTTCTTTTGTTCTTCCGCTTGGATTGCCTCCTGTGGGCTATGTATTTATTATCTCTAACCTTATATTTAGTTAGACTTCTAGCTTCCACTCTTCTCATTTCTACTTGCTGTTCGTTGTCTTCAAGTTACCTGCCATTGTGGCTGTCATAGAGTCGGGATTTGGTCTCATATTTTATTTGCTCGCCCTCATTAGCATTTCTTCTATGGTTTCTCAGAGTTCTTATGCATGTTCTGCCGTTTTTATTCTTCTTAAAATGTTAGACCTTTGATTAAGGAAAATAAATGCTGAAAATTAATAAAATTTTGTAAGCCAAAAAAAAAAAAAAAGACCCCAAACACATAAAATTCTTAAAAGAAGTTTCTACTTACCTATCTCCATTAACATAAGAATTTATAAATTAACAAGGGAGGTTCTGATATCATTGCTGGAGGCATTTATTGATGCTCCCAGCTTTACCCTGGGGAATTATGTGCGGGTGTACACACACACACACACACATCCTTGCATAGACATGGTGGCCAATAAATCAGAAGATTTGAGAAATATTTTTTTCTAACTCACGATTAATTTTTGGTTGGTACTTTCTCTGGTTTAAGGTGTAGCATTTACAAAGTGAATATGGGAAAGTCATTTCCTTCTAAGACTTTCCTAAGTATGTGTTTTTCTCCGTAGGAACGTCCCTTCACTGGAGCCACAAACCTACTCCGTCATTGGATGCCAGCCCTTGGTCTGAGCCTGAGGCTGTAGATGTGGAACTGACGGCGTATGTGTTGTTGACCTGGCTCAGCAAAGCCAACTTGACTCAAAATGAGATAAAGAAGGCCACTGGCATAGTGGCTTGGTTGGTCAAGCAGCAAAATGCATATGGAGGGTTCTCCTCCACTCAGGCAAGTAGCCTGCTCTTCTGCCACTCATCAGGTAGGGTTAGATCCCATGTGGAGAGAGAGGAAAAACCAGGATTAGATCTCGTGTGGAGAGAGAGGAAAAACTATTGCCCTTGCCCTCTAGGTCCAGGGACTAATCACTCTATAGAAAGGGAGAAAATCATGCGAAAAATATATAGAAGGGTTCATAAAATTAGGTCATTTGAGCACATAAATAGTACTCTATGCATTTAAGTCTCTTTCTTTGTAGAGTATGAAACATCATGAAATCTATGTTCTACATGTAAAGAGGACATGTATAATTATGGCTAGATTTACATAGTCACAAACTAGAAAGCCAGTTATGGGGTCTGTAAGCATCAAAGCAAGATTTTACGGGTATACCTCCTATTTCAGGTATTGGAAAGCTGGTGGGATAGAGTCTTTAAAAAGTTTACAACCTAGAAAGAAAGCTAGGAAAAGTTGTATATATTACATAGCAGGATCTGGTTACAGAACAAAGATACAAAAGTTACAAAATATTGAATTTCAAGAGGGAGAGAGACCTCATATCAGCTTGAGGGGTAAGAAAAGTCTTCACAGGGGAATGGCACTTGAGGGAGATCTAAAGGGACATGTAAAAATTTTAGGCAACTATTGAAAGGAAGGGGGAATAGTCTGAGTAGAGACACCCATTTGCAAAACCGTAGAATGGCTGTTGGGAAAACTGGTTTAGCTGAAGCATAAAGGGACTTAGTTGAAAAGGTAAGGTAGCTTCGTATTATGAAGGGCCTTGCATGTCAGGCTCAGTTTCTGCCTAATTCTGAGGAGCCATTAATTTTTTTAAACTTTGTTTCAGAAAGATTAATCTGTCCCTTGGATATGGGATGATTTAGAGGAGAGAGACACTGGATTTGAAGAGATCAGGAGACTATTTCATTTGTCTAGGTTAGGGGTAAAGAGAAATCGAATTGGTGGGGTGGCAGTAGGGAAAAAAGGAGGTGGAATTGTATGATAAATTCAAATAATGTCATAAAAGTCATCTTAGATGATCACAGAGAGAATAGCCATTAATTCATTTGTTCTGTAAATAGTATTAAATCCCTACTCTTTCCACGTCACTGATGATACAGAGGTAAACAAGAAAACACATTTTTTGTTCTCATAGTGATTATAGTATGACTTGTTGAAATTAGGGCCAGTTTCACTGAGGATGTAACATGTAAAGTAGACCTGGAAGAATGAACAGATTTTAATAGATGGAGTGCCTGGTGTAGATGTTAAGAGATGATGTTAAGACCTTGCATATGGTAATGACTTAATTGGAATTTTAAAAAGTTGTATGGTACTATGTTTCCTTGTTTCAGGGAAATTCTTGGCCAAAGATCAGGAAAGATTTCCTTCTTCTTGCTGAGCCCTAAATAATCATAATATATAATTTTAGAAAGCAGAGGATGGAATGTTTAGAATTCTCCGTGACAGATATATGCCAGAGTTGCTTTTCAATAAAATCCTTGGCTATTACAAGAAGTCACATATCACCCACTTTGGTTTTTAGGTGATGGTGAGGTCCCATTCCTTGAATTGTCTCCACATGCCCAAGGAATAAAGAAAGCCCTCCTGGGCTCCAGGTCACAGAGCATAGACAAAAAGTTGTTTGTAGATGGCCAAGCTGCACAGATATAACTTGTTCACAGCTTTCCCTGGGTTGATACCTGTCTTCCTATCTTTATATGACAGTGTGATGTCTAAATATGACTGTTCTTTTTTGTTTGGGATAGGGAGAAGTGGGGTTCCTTTATTCTGCAGTAGATATTTGACAAAGTTTCGAGCATACAGAAATTCCATAACACAGAGTGAGATATGACAATTTTGCAGAATATCTCATTCTTTTTTTCTTTCCTCCGGTTGTAATTTATATAAATCATGTTTTCAGAAAGGAAAGGCTCACACTTTTTACGTGATGCCATGCTCTCTTAGAAACAGTTTATCTGTCTTATTCCCAGATGAAGAAAAGATTGTCACATGTCATAATGGCTAAGAAGCTTTGTCCTTCAAGGAGGGGTTTTCCAAGGATCCCCTGATACCCTGTGCCACAGAAGATCATTATGCAATTAAATAACTTTGAAGAGCATGCAATTTTTAGGGTTATCAAGTTACTGCTGTTTCTTCCCCAAATAAGGAAGTTGCAAAATATATATTGAGCAGTGATCCACTCACTTTTTGTTTTTGGGTTTTTTTTTACCAATTAAAAAAAAATTGGAGTATAGTTGCTTTACAATGTTGCATTAGTTTCAGCTGTACAGCAAAGTGAATCAGTTATACGTATAGCTATATATATACTCTTTTTTGGATTCTCTTCGATCCACTTACTTCTAACAATAGCCCGTTCTGAAGCTAGGTTTCATTGCTGAATATAAATATATGAAATTAGCCTAATGACCCATGAGTGTTCAAGAATGACTTGATGGTGATTTTCTATGCAGGTAAGATATTATGATTTCTACGTTAGCTTCCCCAGCATTGGTGAATGTGGTTCTTAGATACTTAGAGGAGGTATCATCCAAGCTAGTGAACAACAATCAGGTGTGTAGGTTACAGGGTTGTTGGAGGTTAGTTCCAATGGCCCACAAAACAGTAAGCATATGCCTGATGCCTGATTGTTTTCCTCAGGATACTGTAGTTGCTCTCCAAGCTCTTGCCAAGTATGCCACTACTGTCTATGTGCTGTCTGAGGAAGTCAACCTGGCTGTAAAATCCGCTCAGAATTTCCAGCACACTTTCAACGTTCAAGCTGCCAACCGGTTGGTGTTTCAGCAGGAGACTCTGCCCGATATCCCCGGGGTGTACACCTTGGAGGCCTCAGGCCAGGGCTGTGTCTATGTGCAGGTAAGCAGGGCTCCAGGAGGACTAGTGTGCGTTGGGAAGGAGAGTCTGAGGGCATCTCTGCCTCTAGTAGAACCTTCTCTCATCTACCTTATTTGCAAGGAAAGTCGTTCGAACCGTACCCTCTTTTTATTTTTTATTTCTTTTTTATTGGAGTAAAGTTGCTTTACAATGTTGTGTTACTTTCTGCTGTACAGCAAAGTGAATCAGCCACATGTATACATCTATCCCCTCTTCCTTGGATTTCCTTCCCATTTAGGTCATCACAGAGCACTGAGTAGTGTTTCCTGTGCTGTACAGTCGGTTCTCATTAGTTATCTATCAAACAGAACAATCTTTAAAATCCTTCCCAACTCTGATCTGGTTATCTGTTTCCTCCAACTAGACGGTGCTGAGATATAACATTCTGCCTCCTAAAAGTGTGGAGGCCTTTAGTCTTAGTGTGGAAATAGCGAAAGCTCGGTGTGAGCAACGCACTTCACCTCGATCCTTGGCTCTGACCATCCATACCAGGTGAGGACAGCGGAGGTGCGGTGGGGGGCACCTAGACCATGGAAGCTGAGCTGGAGAGAGAGAGAGAGAGAGAGTGTGTGTGTGTGTGTGTGTGTGTGTGTTTGTGTGTTGCAGATGCACAGTGTGCCGAGAGGGAAGATAATGGACTCACACAGGTTTGCTTCTTTCTGCCCTCAGTTATGTGGGGAGTCGCAGCTCTTCCAATATGGTTATTGTGGAAGTAAAGATGCTTTCCGGGTTCAGTCCCATGGAAGGCACCAAACAGTTAGTAAGTTGCTTCTGTTTTCTATCTCTGAGGGGGGCTTTTTATTATAGCTTTTAATTATCATTAAAAAGCTGGTGAAATGGGCATCATGGTTTATACATACAACTCATGATTGTATTATCTAAATGGGCTACAAAGGTGCACCAGATATATGATATGGAACCTGTTATAGTCTTGGTTCCTTTTTCTTACCTTTTCCACAGTATATATTGTTTCTGCAACCATGGCAGAGCTTTGGAAGATTACTCTAGGGGATAGGGAAGGCTCTGGCTCTCAGTCTCCTTTTTTTTCTCCTTTCTTATTCAGCTTCTCCAGCAATCACTGGTGAAGAAGGTTGAATCTGGACCTGACACACTCAACATCTACTTGGAAGAGGTAGGGATCAGGAACCGAACCAAAGAGCTTGATCGCTTATGTGTCTTTTCAACTTCCCTTCTAATGTACATGTACTAGTGTCACACACACGAGGACGAGGAACCTGGGAGATGGAGTTCACAACCACGAGATGAACTCTACTGGTGTACCATAACATACCCCTTTGCATCTCCAGGACAGCACTATCTAACAGATACAAAATGGGAGCCATCTGTGTTCTTTAAAAATTTCTAGTAGCCACATTAAAAAAATTAAAGAGAAACAGATAAAATTAATTTAATTATATATTTTATTCAATTTTATATACCCAAAATGTTTTTTTATTTCACCATGTAATTAACATACACAAGTGTGAATGAGGTATCTACATTTTTTCTTTTTCTTACTACATCTTTGAAATCCAGTACGTGTTTTACACCGACAGCACATCTCACTTCTGACTGGCCACATTTCAAGTGCTTAATACCCACACGCAACATGACAACTCTGGAGAATAACAGAGTGGTTAATAGCTGAGGCTCTGATGCCAGAGTGCTTGGGTTAAAATCCTGGTTCTAACATTGGCTGCAATTGTTGGATGATTGTTTCCTCATCTGTAGAATGAGGGTAGGTAGTGGTAAAAATAGTTACCTATCTCACAGAGTGGTTGAAAGAATTAAGTGACTTAAGACATGAAAAGATATTTGGAATTGTACCTGGTATGGAGTAAACCCTCCATAAACATTAGCAATTATTATTATTATATTATAATGTAATGTTAATGTTAATTAATTTTCATTAGACATTGCATGTAACTTTTCATTTCAACCAAATAAGGAGTTCTCAAGGACTAGTAGTATTCTAAAAACTGTTACGATGCTTATTTCATCATACTCTATTTAGCACAAGGAAGAAAGGTGGCATTATTATATAACTGACAGACAAGACTATCTCCAATTAAAATTAACTGTTGTTAGTAATGTTTTCCACTCCCACACCAACTAATTCATCTTACTGTAGTTTTCTTATCTGCCAGGGGGTGGCTCTTTAGGGTAAGTCCTGTATAGTTTCTTTTGAGACAACTCTGGTTAGTGTATCAGGAAAAACCCTGAAATCATGATATTGTAGTTGTTTAAACATTTTGCAAAGTTTATGATGCTTTCATACACACCGTCTTTGAGTCTCACACGGCACCCCTCCTTCTACGTAAGGAGGCTGAGGCTGAATTGATAAGAGTGAGTGTGCTTGTCAAGTCAGCCTGTTTGTCAGTGTCTAAGCTGGGAGTAGCACCTGGGGATTCTAATTTCCATGACACCATTCCTGAGACTGCAATGGCGGGCCGGTCAGTGTATCCAGCCAGCTTTGTCAGCTTCTAATCTGAGACATCAAGTCGAATGGTCTAAAAGCCAACCGTCATGATTATATCTGTGACTATTTCCTTTTTCTATGTATCTTCTCCCCTTTTGTCTTGATCAGCATCACCAGAGGACAATCTGATTCACATTTAACAAGTTATTCTTGGTTTTATTCCTCTTCTCTGTTGTTTTTTGTTATTTGCTTGCTTGGTTTGGGGGGGTCTGTTTCATTAATTTCTTCATTATTTCTTTTCTTTATTTTGGGCTGAAGGGAAGGGGAAAGGACATTTTTTGTTATTCTTTGTCTAACTTCTTAAGTTGAATGCCGATTTGTTTATTTTTAGTCTTTCTTATTTTCTGATGAATATGAACTATAAATTTCCCTCTAAGTATATTCTGTCTTTGTCCCACAATTTTTGACAAGCATTGTTTTTATTACCATTTAGTTCTATATCTTAATTTTGGGGGAAATTCATGGGATATTTAAAGCCATCTTTTTGTTACTAATTTCTAATTTTATTGCATTATGGTCTGAGATCATGATAGTGAGCCTCTGAAATGCATAGAAGTTTCTTTTGTGACCTAATATATGGTCTTTTTTGGAAATGTTCATTGTGTGCTCCAAAAGAATGTCCATTCCCTTTCTCTTGGGTATGGATTTGATCTAGATCTAAAAGTCCAAGATGATTATTTCTGTTGTTCATGTCTTTGTTAACTCTGCTTATTTTTCTGCTCAATTTATCAGTTTTGGAAAAGGGCTTGTTAAAATTTCTAATTACAATTATTGATTTGTCCTTTATCCATTTATCTAAGCAATTCTGTCAGTTGTTTCTTGATATATTTTTCAACTATATAATTAGGTATGTATATGTTATGAACATATCTTTTTCAGTTTTCCTTTTATTAGTATACACTGTGCTTCTTTTACACTAATTATATATGTGTATGTGTGTGTGTATATATATATATATATATATATATATATATATATATATATATATATATAATTTCTCTGCTTTAGATTTCTACGTACACATGCACTTTTTTTTTTTTGCCTTAGATTCTATTTGATCAGATATTAAGCCTGCTATCCCAGCTTTCTTTTGGTTTATATTAGTCATTTACTTTAAATCTTTATGGTAACTAAATGATCAACGAGAACAGTGGTTCCAAAGATTTTTTTCCAGGACCCCTCTCTACTCTTAAATGACCTCAAAGAGCTTGTGGTGATGTGGGTTACATTTACTGACATTTAACTTATTAGAAATTAAAACTGAGAAAAATACTAAAATATTTATTGTCATTTAAAAACAACAAAGATAAACTCACTACATTTTAATATAATATTTTATGAAAAATGTATTTCCCAAAACAAAAAAAATGAGAATAGCAGATTGTTTTATGTTTTTGCTTTAATATTTAGCTTAATCAAAGAGAGTGAAGTTCTCCCATCTGCTTCTGCATTCAATCTGTTGCAATATCACACATCAGGTAGCTCCCTTACACTAGTACAATGAAAGAAAATGAGAGTGAAAAAGGCAAATAACGTCTTAGTATTATTCCAAAAAGAGTTCTGATCTCACAGGCTGCCAGATACAGTCTTAAGGATCCCTGGGAGTTCCTGGACCATGCTTTTAGAAGCACTGTACCTAAAGAAATCTCTTTGGAAATATCTTCCAATTAGGTGTTTCTAACTTCTTATTTAAATTTACAACATAGGGACTTCCCTGGCGGTCCAGTGGTTAGGACTCAACTCCTCCACTGCAGGGGTCACAGGTTTGATCCCTGGTTGGGAAACTAAGATCCTGCAAGCCACGCTGTGCAGCAAAAATAAAATAAAAGTAAATAAATACATAAATTTACAACATAAATCTTATTTTCTTTTTATATTAGATTAATTTATGCAATTGTTTTGAACTCTCCATTTATTCACTTATTCAACAAATATTTATTGAGCCACCAATATATGCCAGATACTCTTCGATGTGATAGAGATGCAGCAGTAAAAACAGTAGACATGACCCCTGCCCTCATGGACTTGATATTCTAATGGAGAGACAAGCAATATGCAAATTTTAAAAGTACATATATATGTGCACACACACACACATATTCAGGAATAATTTTAGTAGTAATCAGTACTACGCAGGAGTGTGGTGGGGCTAGGCCAGGATGTGATTGTTTTAAAGTAACGTGGTCAGGGGACTTCCCTGGCGGTCCAGTGGTTAAGACTCCACCTTCCAATGCAGGGGGTGCGGGTTCCATCCCTGGTTGGGGGAGCTAAGATCCAACATGCCGCAGCCAAAAAACCAAAACAGAAAAAAACCCAGAAGCAATATTGTAACAAATTCAATAAAGACTTTAAAAATGGTCCACGTCAAAAAAATCTTAAAACCATAAATAGATAAAGTAAGGTGGTCAGGAAAGGCCTCTCTGAGGAGACGTCATTTGATCGGAGACCTGAATGAAGAGAGAAAGGCGATCGGGAGCATACAGGTGTTGGAGTGAAGTGGAAGCCTCCGTTCCTTTGGCCACTTCACTTAATTTAGTGGAGGAGCCACGGGTTAGAGTAGACCAAGAACAAACCCATTTTACAGAAGGACCAGGAAGCGGTAAGATGCTAAGAAGAAAAAGCCAGGAAGATAGCAGGAGGCAATATTAGGAGTGGCATAGAGCAGAGGTAGAAGGGCTTCAGAAAATCTGTGTGAAGACAGCAAGAGTCTTTTAACCTCCACCTGACAGAGATGTTATTTTCACTTTTGTTTTAATGTGATGTTTGTCTGTCTTCCCCACAGCTTAGTAAGAAGACTCAGACCTATACCTTCACCATCAGCCAAAGCCTGTTGGTCACCAACCTCAAACCAGCAACCATCAAAGTCTATGACTACTACCTACCAGGTGATGGCCAAGATTTATCTGCATCTCGCAACATACTTCTACCTCATTCTTCATGATATCTTTCTTAATTTTACGGATACTCCTTTCCAAGCCAAGTGCACATAATTACATTATCTGATCTCCTAAAGCATTTTAAATCAATTACATGCCACTTAAAAAAGTCTTCTGCACTAGACATATTTTATACAACGTGGTCCATAGACTGAAAGAACGATGTTTTCTAAAGACTAACTATTCTTAATATTTTTGCTGCAATGACTAATTTACTACAGGTGTGCAAATATTAGTCATTGGAAACTTGCTGTAATTCTGAACGTGCTCATAACCTGTAGAAATCTTTTGAAGAGGGTTAAAGCAGTAACTTTTATGTAGTATTTTCTCTCTGTAGTATTAGGCCTGCAATATAATAATATATGTCATTTAATTTTACAGATGAACAGGCAACAATTCAGTATTCTGATCCCTGTGAATGAGGTAAGCCCAGAAGAAAGAAGGCTGGGCTTTTGGGGTAGGGTGGCAGTATTCAGAAGTTAAGGAGACGTTCTTCTGAGTTAAGGGTATTATCTTTTGGAAGCTTATTTTTGATAAAGTGGACTTTACTTTTTTGTCCTGAACTCTTTTATTAAAAAAAACTGAGGTATAGTTGTTGTACAATATGTCCTAAACTCTTGAAGAGAGAATAATCATCTCCATAGTTCACATCAGAAAAAGTTAATAGTGGCATTTGTATGAGGGGTTCTATGTGATTTTTAAAAACAGTATTTTCTTTTTTTGGCTGAAAATTTTCCTAATTATTACATTATATATCTTTTTATATAAAAATACTAAGACAAAAGTACAGATTACCTGATTCTACTTCCCTGAGATAACACTCTAATAATCCCATCGTGTGTTTTGTGAGATTTTTTTTTTTACTAGTCAGGGAAAAACTCCTCTATCATTGTGAAGACCTTCTGTGTATCATGATGTCTTCTGTCTTGTTTTTTCCCTCCAGGATAGAAGATGGAAAGAGACTAAATGAATTCTCCACGACATTACTGGACAGCATTCTTCTGTCTCTTAAAGCAGAACCCGTTCAATCAAACAATTTGGTTTCTCTTGTTAAAAAACAAAATGCAGGACTTCCCTGGGAGTCCAGTGGTTAAGACTCCACGCTTCCACTGCAGGGAGTGTGTGTTCAATCCCTGGTCAAGGAACTAAGATCCCACATGCTACGTGGTATGGCCAAAAAAAAAAAAAAGCAACCAAATAAAATTGAAAATCGAATGGGCTCTATTAGGTGATTTATGAATTGAGCAGCATTTCTTCTAGCAACCAGAAGGGTGCTCCAAGGGGCTGTACAAAATTGAAGGTGTTTATATAAAGAAGGGTAGGGCAAAGGAGCTCTTAGCAAAAGAAAAGAAAGAATTTTTTTTAGGCCACGACATCTTTTTTGGGGGACTGAGGGGGAGGGAATGGCAAGGGTTTTATGGCATAGATTGCCTCTCCTTCCTCTGGGGGATGGAGAAGGCCCACGTGGCAGATGACCTTGTTGGTGCTGACTGGAAAACTCCAGACTAGTTGATTAAGATTACATTCCTGGGGAAGGTGGAAATGGCAGTTAGGTCAGGTATTAAATCTAGATTTGGTATCAGGGGCTTTAGCACAAGTGACACCATTTTGGGCCTGTGGTTTTTCTCTTTAACACTCTGATTGACTAGTGAGTGGGTAACAGATGGGTAGGCCTGAACCTCAGCTACTTTCTACGACTTCACAGATGCACAGGTGCCGGAATAAAGGGCTGGGGAAGATGGGCTAGGAATCATCACACAAAGGAGGAATTATATGGGAAAGCTCCTTGGGGTAGGGTCATTGGTTTAACCATTCTGTTGAGCCATTTAGGAGACTCTTCAGAGAGGAGATGGTGGTAGAGGGTGTTCCAGGGAAGATAAAAATGTCTTCCTGGAGGTTAAATCTAAGGGAAGATGTAATTTAGGTCTTTGGGAGTAGACTAAAAAGATTTTTTTCTTTTCTTTGAAAAGAAAATCTGTGTGCTCGACTCTGTGCATATTTCTGTGGTTACCAAAGGTTCTGTTTAAAGATATGGTTATTCTTTAACAAAAACTCACGATTTGGCTTCTTCCTTAAACCTTTTGACCCAGACTTCGCAAAGAATCGAGTCAAGTATTCAGAGAGAGGTCCAAAGAGAATCCTAATTAAGGGACTGTGTTCAGCCAGTCTGTCACTGCAGGGCAAGCAGTGATTGATAACAAGAAAAGTGGCTGGCCACAATTCCCTATCATCTCTGCTTTTCTCCGGCCTGATCCCCCCAGCCTTTTCCCACTTGGGATACCTATCATGGTGTAAACTCTTCCTTGGGGCAATGCTTTTGTTTTGGAAACAAGTTTGGAGGCAATGGGATGGGGGTTGGGGAGCGATAAGTGATATTTAAACAGAGAAGATGCTCTAGGTAATTACACCCTTTTACTTTGGATGTCCACGCACTGATCTTGCTCTTCTTAGATCAGAAACTCTGACCAGAAGAGTCAGGGAAAAGTAAGTCCATGATGTAGATATTTCCCTAAACCTAAGGCCACGCTTGCATAAACCATTTGTTCCTTACCTCCTCCACCCTAGACTTTGCCCTGCTCCTCTTAGGAGTTCCCAAAGTGAGAGAAGATGGGGAACATACCCAAAGGAGGTCATCCCTAAGCCTGCCTTTACCCTTCGGTATGATGGGAAGAGAACAGAGAACTCTAGAGAAAAGAGAGCAGTCATGAACGCTCCTCCCACACAGTGAAATCCCCACCCCCCCTGTACTTTTGGGTCTGTAGCTCCTGCCAAAACTTCCCATTTTTTTTGCAATGGAAGGAGGTGGTGGTCCTCAAGATTTAAGAAGTTATATCTGGCCAAAAAAACATATCAAATGATTACAAAAACTATTCTTGTGTCTTTGGGGTTGAAAGAATATCTTATGATTTAATATTATCAACTACACTGAAAAAGGGAATGTTCATGAGAAAATTTACATTCTTCAACTTACTGAAATATAAACGTTTGTGCATATTTGAGAAGCAAGGTGATTTTAAGGCTTAAGTAGTGTTTAGCATTAAAGTGACACTTAGTGTTCTAGTATTTATAGTTAAGTATTCAATACAGGCATTTATTGTATGCCAGGTACTTTGCCAGGCCTGGGAATACAGAGATAAATAAAGTAAGGTTTCTGGGACTTCCCTGGTGGACAGTGGTTGAGAATCTGCCTGCCAATGCAGGGGACATGGGTTCGAGCCCTGGTCCGGAAGATGCCACGTGCCGCGGAGCAGCTAAACCCGTGCGCCACAGCTACTGAAGCCCGCGCGCCTAGAGCCTGTGCTCCACAACAAGAGAAGCCACCGCAATGAGAAGCCCGCGCACTGCAACGAAGAGTAGCTCCCACTCACCGCAACTAGAGAAAGCCCTCGTGCAACAACAAAGACCCAACGCAGCCAAAAACAAATAAATAAAATAAATAAATTTATTTAAAAAAAAAAAAAAAGGTTTCTATCCTTAAGGAGCTCACAGACTATTGAAGTGAGAAAAAAACCAAATCAACAGTCATGATATAGTGAGACAAAAATATAATGATAGAAAAAAGTACATAAAGCTATGGGAGTGCATAGGAGAGGTACCTTCCCAGACTGAGGTGACGGGGTGGTCAGGAAAGGCTTCTCCAGGTTGGTCCCTGAGCTGGATGAGCAACAACCAGAAAAAGAGGGAGCAAGTTTGGGCAAAGTGATCTACGTGCGAAAGGCAAAGAGGTGGAAGAAGACTGGTATTTCCCCAGAGTAGTTCAATGTACTCCTGGATGATGTGTGTGTGTTTGTGTGTGTGTGTCTGTGTCTGTGTGTGTGTCTGTGCGTAAGTAGAGAGAGGTTAGGTCACGAATTGCTTTTTAGAAAGATTATTCTAGGGACTTCCCTGGTGGTCCCGTGGTTAAGACTCTGCACTCCCAATGCGGGGGGCCCAGGCTCAATCCCTGGTCAGGGAACTAGATTCCACATGCTGCAATTAAACGATCCCGTGTGCTGCAACTAAGACCCAGTGCAGCCAAATAAATAAATAAATAAATAAATATTGGGGAAAAGAAAAAAAACTATCAAGGAATTCCCCAGCAGTCCAGTGGTTAGGACTCCATGCTTCCACGGCCAGGGGCCCAGGTTCGATCCCTGGTCAGGGAACTAAGATCTCACAAGCCGCGTGATGTGGCCGAAAAAGAAAAAAAAAAAAACCTATCAAACGTGTGTATTCTATTGATAATACATCATCTTTTTGTGGGAGGTATAGCTTAACTTTAGTTAACAAGTGTCCACAGGAGACATGTTTTCTGTGTGTGTGTGGAGGTAAGTGGATTGGTGGGGGTGTGCATGGAGGGTTAGAAAGGTGGAGAGAAAGAGAAAAAAATTAAAAAGAGAAAAAAATTAAAAAGATAGAAAAAGACAACTATAAAATTACAAGGCTTAGATAAGAAGTCATCTAAAACTGAGGTTTTTAAATCTTTTTTCTACTCTACCATGAATGAGGTGACATTTTCACATGCCATCCTTGCCCTGACTCATCTCTATAAGGAGACCCAGGATTATCTCTAATTCTGGCTTCCAGCATTAATTTACCCACTTAACAAAATATAAGAGTACAACCTCTATGGACAGCAATTTTGCAATAGTTACTGAAATATAAAACATGCACATATTTTGACCTAACAATTACACTTTAAGGAATTCATTTTACAGTTATGCTTGCATCTATGTGTATTGATACATGTTTAAGAATATTGTGGCTGTAAAATACTACAAATAACAAAAATGTTTATCAATGTATCTATATTATATAACAAAGATGCCCATTCAACATAGCTACACAAGGGAATACTATGCAATTGTTAAAGAAGAATATGGCAGCTCTACGCAGCCTCTTATAGAATAACCTCTAAGGTCTATTCTTAGGCCCCAATCCTTGGAGGTACCTTTGTTGTCTTTCTTTTTTCTCACATCCCACATCACATCCATTACGTCAGTAAATCCTATTGGCCCTAGCTTCAAAATATATCCAGTACCTGACCACTTCTCACCTCTTCCACTGTTATCACTCCACTCTACTGCAGATGCTTCCTGACTGGTCCCCATCCTTGTCTCTCATGCCTGTTCTTATCACAGCAGCCAGAGCGATCCTGTTAAAAAATGTAAATCAGATCATATTACTCCTCTACTCAAATCCTCCCAACATTTCTCAGCCAGAGGAAAAGCTGATGTCAGGTTTTATAATCATTACTTGCTTCCTCCCTCCCTCCTCCAGTCCTCCCTTGGCACTCCCACACTTCTTTACACCTCTGACCTCATCTCCCTCTCCTCCCTTCCCGTCTCACTCTGGTCCAGACACACTGCGCTTGCTCTTCCTGTAGGGGAGGGAAAAGTTTCCTTGATCCTCTTGAGGTTCCTGGCTGGGTCTGAAAGTTAAACTGACAGATTAACAGAAGAAAAGCATACACATTTATTTAATATAATTTTGATGTGACTAGGGAGCCTTCATAAGGAAATGAAGACCTGTAGAAATGGCTAAACCCACATATTTTTATGCTAGGTTTGATGAAGAGTGGACAGTCAAGGAGAAATCTGACAGGTCAAAGGGTATGAGGGAAATGTCGAAAACTGGGAGGAACTCAGCAAGACCTGTTTGTTTGGCCCCTTCTTGGCATCTCTGGCTTCAGAGGTAAGGATGTTCTTTTCCTCCAGGTACAGTATAGGGAGAGCGCTTCTCAAATGAGGGTTTATAACCTGTTTCAAGGGAGAAGGGCAGGGAGAAGTTCACTCTGCCCTTCTTGTTTCTGCTGTTTCCTTCTTGTTTTCTGCTGACCTTCAGCTTAAAATATTCAATATGCCAAGATGTCATATTTTGGAGTATCGTGCCCTGAACCGCATGGTTCCTCTAACGCACTGGCACATGATCCCTCTGCCTGGAGCAAATATACACATGGCTGCCTCTCTTCCCTTCATCTCTCTTCTTAAGGACCGTCTTCTTTGTGAGGTCTTCCCTGACAACTGTATTTAAATTCTAGCCCTATACCCAAATTCCCCCAACGCTTTTCCATTTAAAAATTTTCCTCTATTGCACTTGCCATCATTAACATTCCATAGATTTTAGGTTTTATTTGTTTACTGTTCTTCTCCCCCACTAGAATGCAGCCTCCATGAAGGTAAGAATTCTTGCCTGTTTTGTCTACTGATGGACATGCATGAGAGAAAAAAGTGACTGTCTTATAGTAGGTCCTCAAACTATTTTTTGTTGAATACTCAATATATGGAGGACTTAGATGTAGGGTATAAACTACAGAAAAGAGTTAAGGATGATTCCAACATGTCTTTGTCTTGACATCTGGGATTGCCATTTTCTAAGCTGAGGAAGTCTGAGGGAAGAACAGGTTTGCTGCAATTGCTGGTGGTCTGCCATCCATGTCTCTAGAATGCAGTCAGGAAGGAAAACTCAGGCAGGGAGCTTGGATGGGGAGATCTGTTCTCCCTGACTTTGCCAACTCTGACAGTTTCTTTACTCGGATTTATAGTTGTCAAAAAAATGATCCGAAAATTAGAAATAGAGGGAAGAGGTTCCTAGGTGTTCTTTCAGTTTAGTGCTGGGCTTGTGCCTTGCATTGATTTCCTATTGACTGAGTTATTTTACAACCCTGAAGAGGCAGAGGTTAACTCAAACCTGCAAACAGTTCCTCTCCAGTAGTGGAAAAGATAATCCTTAAGGTTATGGGTCATGGTCGAATATGACATTCACCAATTTTCTACTCAACTCAGCAATCTTCTCTAACATCCCTTTATTAAATTGCCTGTAAACATCCAGCTTCTCGAATGCACTTTTAACTGATTTTAGTACCTCACTGGTTCTTTCATTAATTAACAAGTGATATGAAATCTTTGACACATGTTCATTTTATTTTTGTGTGAGAGTTATGATTCTACCTTTTTGAAAATTACACTTGAATGGCGTTTTCACAGAACTGAAAAGCTGCCACTCAAAATGATTCCTGAGCACTTTCTCATTGATTAGCCCAAGCATGTGATACAATAACTTCTCCAGTTGTTAGCAAACAAAGGAGTAAAGAAGTTGGCAGCTGGCTGGACTTTAGGCAGCAGAAAAGGTGTTAAGATTAGCTTCTGTTTTTTGAAATACCGGTTAGCTTCTGTGTTCACTTTCTATTGCTGCTGTAACAATGTGCCACAAGCTTAGTGGTTAAAACAACACAAATTTATTATCTTACAGTTCTGTAGATCAGAAGTCTGACATGCATCTCACTGGGTGAAAACCAAGGTGCTATCAGGAGGCTTTTGTGGATGCGCTAGTGAAGAATCCATTTCCTTTTTTGTTGGTTTGTTTCCAGCTTCTAGAGGCTTCCTGCATTGCTCAGCATATGGTCCCCTTTCACCTTCAAAGCCAGCAATGGCAGGATGCGTCCTTGTCCCATCACATCTCTCAACCTGTCTCTTCTGCCTCTCCATTAACACTTTAAAGGGCTCTTATAATTACATTGGGCTCATCCAGATAATCTAGGATAATCTTCCTATGTTAAGGTCAGGTGATTAGCAACGGTCAACCAATAAAATAATGTAGGAGGTTGCAAATAAAAGTTTATTTGGGGGACTTCCCTGGTGGCACAGTGGTTAAGAATCCGCCTGCCAATGCAGGGGACATGGGTTCGAGCCCTGGTCCAGGAAGATCCCACATGCCATGGAGCAACTAAGCCCGTGTGCCACAACTACTGAGCCTGTGAGCCACAACTACTGAGCCCACGTGCCACAACTACTGAAGCCCACGTGCCTAGAGCCCATGCTCCACAACAAGAGAAGCCACCGCGATGAGAAGTCCGCACGCGGCAACGAAGAGTAGCCCATGCTCGCCTCAACTAGAGGAAGCCCGCACGCAGCAACAAAGACCCAACACAGCCAACAATAAATAAATAAATTAATTAAAAAAAAATTTTAGTTGGGATCTTAAGAATTGCAATTCAGGAGACACATTATTCTGGTAGTCCCAAAAGGATGTTCCAAGGAAGAGAAAGAGTCAGGGGCTTTTAAAGACAAAAAGTCATGAGATTGTTAAAAGCTGCCTGGCGAGAATCGTGATTGGCTCTGATGCGAGTCAGAAAATCATTGTCCTTTAGGAATCATGAGTTGTTTTAGGCTGAGGGCCCCATAAGTATCTTGAGTTTCTAGCAGGTGTTTTGGATGACTTCATCAGGTCAAAAGGTCAAATTCCATCCAGGCGGAGATGTGCATAAGTCATACTTCCTTAATGACCTCCCAGTTCCATTTTAGAGAGCTCTCTTAGCAATAGCAACCCCATTTTGATTTTCCTTTCACACAGCATTATATCCATCTGCAGCTTTAATTCCCCTTTGTCATACCATAACACAGTCATAGGCTTCATGGACGAGGACATCTTTTGGGGCCATTACCTGCTTATCATAGTTTATAAGCCGACAAGGGAGAAAACAGAGAATTTAGGAAAGTGATATATACATTTCTCATCTTTATTTTTTGCTTCGACATCTCCCCAGTATCTATGTAGACTGATCACCAGAGTTATTTCCCTTGTTAACAAAGGCAGGTGGGCCTTCCATTAAGGGTATTTACGATGGCAAATGCCAAACATCTTTGTTCAAATGTTTATGTGTGTGCTAAGCATTTTAAATAGATCTTTTGCACTATTCTATTTTTCACACTGAAAGACGTGATATAGTTGAGCTTTGGAGTCAGACAGACCTGAATTTAAATTCTGACTCAATTACTTACAACTCCCATGAACTCTGAGCAAGTTACCTGATCTTCCTAGCTTTAAATTAAGGATAAACTGTAAATTAAGGATTAACAATAGCTACCAGAAAAGGTTATGGAGAGGGCAGGAGAAGTTCCATCTTGGGCCTAGAAACTTATTTCAAAAAATTTATTTAGTATAATTCTGATGTGACATGGGAGACTTCATAAAGAGATGAAGACTCAAAGAAACAGACGGGTATATTTTTAGGCCAGGTTTGATGAAGCGGCGACAGGCATGGAGGGATAACATAGGTTAAAGAGTACGAGGTAATTGCAGTGACTGCGAAGTTTAGCAAGGCCTGTTTGTTAGGATTCTTCTTTGTGTCCTTTTGTCTTCAGAGATAAGGATTCTCCTTCCCTCCCAGGGCACCTCTCACATGAGGGTTTTATTACCTGTTTCAAGGAAGAAGAGAGAGGAAAGAAGGAGATCAGACTGACTTTCCTGCTTCTGCCATTTTCTCAAATTCCTTCAGCTTAAGATACTCAATATGCCAAGATGCTATATTTTGGGGTAGTGTGTCCTGAACACCACTATGGGTATTAGTGATGAGAAGTGAGAGGTATTCTTTTTTTTTTTTTTTGCTTAACAGCAAACGTTTATTTCTCAAGGTTCTGAAGGCTGGAATTCCAAGATCAAGATGCCGACAGACTCAGTGTCTGGTGAGATCCCTCTTCCTGGTTCATAGACAGTGTCTTCTCACTGTGTGAGAGGTATTCTTATATCTTTTAATTCCACATATTTTTTTTCAGTTGAGAGAAGGGCAAGCACCTAGAAAATTAATTCAGTTAATCAATATTTATTGGATATCTTCTATTTGCCAGGGATTATGAAATGCCCCTCTTCTATATTCATCTTTTAGCTTTCAATTTTTTCCACTTAAAATTGAGGGGATTGCATAATTTTAAAGTTTTTTTTTTTTGCTTTAAAAATATTAGCATCTATAAATTTTCTTAATCTTCATTTTCTCCCAACTAGACCTAGAAGTGGCATACAGAATTGTGGTGGGATAGGGGTGGGATGTGTATGGTGGTTCACATCCACAATTGGTTAAAGTTTGATTTTTTTCCCCTACTTCCTCCCATCCACATTTGCATAAAAATGTGATCACACATGCTTACTTACTTGGTTATTTGTAAATACATGGCAGTAACACCTCTCTTCCTTCACAATTCATTGAACATTGCTGGGCTTAGAAGAGAAGCTTGAAGAATGCTCATTCAATGTTCAGTTGATGTGCAAAATTATATTACTTTCTATTTGTTTTAGTTGCTGCCAAACAGTTGATTTCCTTCAAATCCTGATCTTTCTTTATTCAGATAAGTTTGCAGGGGGAGGGCTTCCATTTCTACACACCAGATAGAATGCATTTCCTTTTCACCTATTTAGGCTAATGGCTTTTCAGTGTTATGCAGAGTAAAGAAATTATTTGGCTTCTATTCAGAAGACAATTTGGTTTGAAAAAGAAAAGGCTAATTCCAGCATAATCATTAAATGAAAATGACAAAGTTTAGCACAAATTTAAAAAAAAAACAAAAAACAAAAAGAGAAAGAAAGGTCAGTTGAAGACTTTCTAGGAATCACAAATTGTTCCGCTCTGTTTAGGTTTAGATAAGCTTTTCAGTATTTCCCAAACTGATAGTCTTTGACAAGGATTTGCTTATGGGTGGAGGTTTTCCTAATACTTCACTTTGCTGTTAATAAATTTCTTTTTTAAGCTGAATTTGTCTTTGGAAAATTGGTTAGACTTATGAATGACCCTGGAAGTCTGGTCTGTCTTGGAGAGAGAAATGAACTTGAAAAGAATTACTGTGAAGTGAGTGATACAAGCCTTTAACATATGAAAATTAAAATAATGGCCCATAATCAATACAACATGCTTTGTGACAGAGTATTTGTAGACTAGATTTATATCAGAAATTCAACAAAATTACACATCATCACTACCTTATCCCCTAACATCATCTAAATGTATAACTTTTAGTAAATGTAGGGGTCCATGACCCAGGAAATAAAAAAAATAATCTTTAGAGATAGAATGAAATTATATGCAATAGTAGTGATTCTGTTCCACTTCTAATGGGGCTGAAGTGGCCATGTACCCTCCAGGTATGAAATCCCATAGGCTATTGGAAAAATGAGTGCATACCCTCTGGCATCTGGATTCCTTCTCCTTGGGATATGTTACAGGCCTTCTTTAAACACTTCACAGTGATAATTCTCCCATGGAAACATGAATAATGTTTCTTGACCTGAATGTCATATAATCTAAAAATTGTCTATAGATAGAACTTTTTCACTGGTGCCAGGAAATCAGCTTAGGCTCACTATATCCATTCTAAGCCTCCGAAAGAGAGCTTTAAACTTCTTTGGCATGCCAAAAATCTAGGTTTGAATTAAATGACTAATGCTTTACCTAGTTTTTACCACGACTTCTCTCTGCCAGAATCTTTTCAATTCATCCTCAGCCAAAGCTGTCATCCATCCTGGCAACGTACCTTTTCACCTCCCCACACGTCATGTCTTTGCTTTTCCAGTCCTTTGGCTGCCCTCCTGTTTCTTCCCTCACATACTTGTCTGACTGGTTCCTAGAAGCTTGGCTGAGATTTTTCTCTGCCATAAATCTGGCTACCACAAATTAAGGGCCCGGTGCCAAAACACACCTCTCTCAATGAAAATCTAAATAGATCTAATATATAAACAAAGAGAATACTTCTATTTTCTTTCTAAAAATAAATCATGCCTTGGTTTTTAAAGGAGAGAATGAAGAGCAGGTTGACAGAGAAAATAACTGGTTAGAACAGAGGTTAGGAGAAGACTTGAGGTAAGAATAGTTACTCAACCATGATAATATCAGAAAAGGCAACAACCGTTATTTATCCACAAGGCAGTCCCTCGCCCCATCCGTAAAGGCTAATGAGGGCAGTTATCTTTGTTCCGTGCACTGATGTAATCTAAGCCTTCAAAACCTGAGCTGCACATAGTAGGTGCTCTAGAAATATTTGCCGCATGTTCAAAGACTAAGAGAATTAAAAACTGATAAAAAATGACAAAGGCCACAGCTTCACCAAATGTTTAGCCTTCCCAAACACAGCCCCATTGTTCTATTCTCTTTATACCCCAAGGCCTCTCCCTTGTTTTTGTCGTTCTCTTTTACATACATATTTAAATCTAAGAACACACACACACACACACACACACACACACACACACACACACACACACCACCCCCCCCCCCCCAAATCCCTGAAATAACAGGCTGAAATGTGTTATTCAAAGCAAGTTATATTGGGCTGTTGCTTTTAAAGGAATGTCAACTCCTAACGGGTTTACTGTTTCTGTACAGCTTTCCCGCCTTCTCCGAGTGGAGGTGAGGGATGAGGAATGAAACAAACAACATTCTCTCTCCTTTTCCTCAATCTTTTTCTGTCCTTTTCTCTCCTTTCCTCGGCTTTATTTCCTTTCCCCGTCTGCCGTTTCTCTAGGGTCGCTGCTTGGTTTTCTCCCGCTCAGCCTGTTGGTCTCTTTGATCCTTTCTTTCTATCCCTTATTCCCAGAAGCTCCAGAAAAATACCTTCTTTTTTCCCCTTTTCCACGTCACTTCCCTCCCTTCTCCCATCTCCCTCTCCTTCTCTGTGAGAGGTGAGTTCCCCGCTAGAGGCCAGCACTTTCTCCGTTTCGTCCCTCCCACCGGCGAGCAGAACTCGGAAAGAAAGAAGGGGAAAAAAGAGGAGAAAGAGCGAGAGAGGGGAAAAAAAACACAAAAAACCCCGGGGCCTAAGCGCGGAGGCCCGGCAGCAGCGTCGTCATGGCAACGGGCGCCAGCAGGAAACGAGGGACTCGCGGGAGGGAGGGGGGAGGGCGCCGAGGGGAGGGGGAGGGACGGGGGAGGGGTCCGGCTGCCCCGGAAGCACCTCCCCGCCAGCCCCCTCCTCCAGCCCGGCCCGCAGCCCCCGGCCTGCAGCCCCCACCCTCTCGGCCCGGCAGGAAGTGACAGGCCCCGAGCGAGCCCCGGAGGCCTGGCGGAGCCGCGGCCGGCCCGCACCCGGAGCGGCGGGAGGGGCGGGGAGCCGCGGCCGCGCCGGGCGCCTCCCACCCCGCTCTCGGCGCCCCCGCCCCTCCAGGAAGGGGAGGAGGCGAGGGGAGCCCGCCGCGGAGGCCGAGCGAGCCCCCCGCCCAGCCCGGCGCCGGGGGACCCCGGCACGTGAGGTGGACGCCCCCCCGAGAGCACTCGGGTGCAGAGCCAGGCGCGGAGGTAAGCGGGCGGCCGCGGGCCGGGCAGGGGCAGGACCTCCGGGGGCTTGGCTGCGCGGGGATGTTTCTTCCGCCACCTCGGGCTGTGGAACGCCCCAGGTACCTCCCCCGGCGTCTTTCCCTGCCTACCTCTGGCGCTCGCTCTGCGGTCCTTCCCTCTGCCTGTCCAGCCTCTCGCTCTTGTGTTCATTTCTCTGTGCTCACTGCTGTCCGTCCGTCACCCGAGTTGCTTCTGACCGCTCATTCTCTCATTCATTTTCCCGTCTCTGACTTTGGCTTTCCCATCCAGGCATGCTGTCTAGTTATCTCCCTGCTTTTTCTGGTCCGCTGGGTTCCTCAGCCTCCAGTTCCTCGACTTCTGTCTCCCCGCTATCAGTAAGCACATTTCTCCGCTCACTTGGGTCGGTTCACTGCTGGCACCGCTCAGTCGACCCCCCTCCCGCGGTGTGATTGATCCCTCTTGCGAACGTCGTTCTCATCCAGGTTCTAGGTACAACAGGGACCCCTGGGGCGTCTCCTCTCCCTCTTCTTCACATGGCTTCCATTTCTTTGGCACAGCCTTCCCCGAACCAGCCCCCTCCTCCCGCCCCCCTTCCTATGCCCCATCCTTCCTACGAGACAGTTTCGTGCTTGGGGAAATTGATTTCCTCCAACTCTTGGCTCGGTAGGCCCAGTACCGGGTCCACTTCAATATCCTCTTCCAGCTCCGTGCCAAAGGTCTGCTCCAACCCAACCACACACACCCCAATGCTGCCTTTCAGGATGACCGTGGTTTAGTTACTTTGGGGACCTCTATGGGTCAGCTTCTCTTTCTCTTCCAGTTAAATTCTGAAAATTTAAATTCACTGTGCTTCCCAAACTTTTTGTTATCTTCGCTTTCTGTATTTAATTTTACAGTCCCAACACTGATCACTGATGAATAGATTTATGTGCCTGGGATCCAGGAATCCTGGTTTTGATGACAGTTTCTCCTGATTTTATTAAAAACTTTAAGCTGGTCCCTTTCCACCTCTTTTCTGTTTCTCACTCTGAAAAATTAATAAGACTTCCATTTTGGGGGGAGATGAGGGACCATACGTTTTATTAGCATTTTCACCCATGAAGGGAATTAATGTCCCCCCCCAGCTAGTAAAGGGGTCTCCTCCTGTCTTTGGGTCCAGTGAACTAAGTCCGGTGATCTATATAGCTATGCCGTGCTGCCTCTAACCCTTACCCCCTTTTTTTCTTCACATGCTGATAATGAGGATTCATGGGTCTGTATGTTTAGTGCTTTAATATTTTGGCAAAAGATGTGGGGAGAAGATAGACTAGACTTGAAGCCAGTATGATTTCTCCTGTGTACTTCTTGGGTTATATCCACGTTTGCAATAACATTTGCTATTCCTGTGCAACTGAATTCTTGGGGGGGATAACGATGCAATCAGATGATACTGGGAATGGAATCATAAAAAAATCTCCCCAACTTTATTTCCAAGCCCAAGCGTTTTGATTTTATTTACTTTGTTTTGAATGCAGTCATTAAAATAGATCCACCCTAATAAAACTGTCGACACCCCTTAGCAGAAATTCTGGTTTGATGTTTACATTCCAAAACCAAATTGTGCTGTGCTGACCCGATATTTATAGTGGCTCCACGCCTCAAAAGTAGACAATATAGTATTTAGGTTTAACAGAAGAGGGGGAAAAAAAAGAATGAACAAAAAAACCTTATTGTCATTTAGTGCTGCTTCGAAGGCATGTTTCTTCCTACTTCTCATCTGTCTCTTTGCTTGGTTCTTAGCAATGTTTTCATGTCTTTTTGCAAATTTTAGTGTAGACCCCAGAGGGTAAATTCTGACTACTTGTGGACTCAAAAGTTGAATCTTATTTTCTTGAAGATCTTCATTGTTGTCTTTACTATGTTTAATACCTGTAAGTCATTTGGTAAAATGATGTATTATACTTATTTGTGAAGCCTTCCTTGCAAACAGGGAAACTGAGGTTATAAGAAGGGAAAGTGACATGTCCAAGGTGTTACTAGTAGCCTGAGTGGGAACCAGACAGCTCTTCGGGCGATATGGGCTGTAGGCTAGTTCTTCTGTCTCCTAGTTTTATGACTTTCTATGATGCATTCAATATATTGATATCTGTATCTTAAGCCCCTCCTCCATAAAATAATGACAATGAGTACTCAAAGTGAGTGACACTGCCTTAATCATAGATTGTTTTTGGTTTGAAGAAGCATGTCCTAGAGTAAAGGTTTGATACTTAACTGGGACAAGTTTAACTTCAGAAAACCTCATTTCCACAGTTGTAAAGTGGGGATAATTATATTTCCTGTAAAGCACTGAGAGATAATGGAGGTGAAGAGCCTAGCCCAGTGAGAGGAGGCACCTAGTGGCTTCTCAGTAAACGGTGACCATTGTTAATAAGATGACGCTGATAATGGTGTTGCACATGCGGAGAGAGATGAGATAACAGTAAATTTTAAATGGGACGATTTTAAACTATTTAAAAGTGTTATGGGGATATAAGGTGGCCTTACTATTATGAGGAACCGTCTTACATTCTGGCCATTTTATATTTAATGGCATGAGGGAATATGTAAAAGTTGTTTATTTTGAGACACTGCTTAGCTTCAGAAGATGGTGTGGGGAAGTTATGGTTATAAGAGTATATTGAAGATTTGGTAGTTATTAAACCGGAGAAATCATGGTTTATGGAAGAAGAGGAAGGTTCTTAGAAAACTTGAATAATAACAGGAAATGGTAGTTTGAGATCAGGTGTAAATTTTAATCCTTTGCTGCTTCCATCTAGGTCTTGAGTCAGAGCGCCAGCCTTGGGCACCCTGGACCTCTGTCATGGAGACTGAGAGTGAGCAGAACTCCAACTCCACCAATGGGAGTTCCGGCTCTGGGGGCAGCTCGCGGCCCCAGATAGCTCAGATGTCGCTGTATGAACGGCAAGCGGTCCAGGTGAGGCTCAGCTCTGAGGGGCTGTGATCTGTGAGCACTGGCTTGGGGCGGGCAAGGATGCAGGAAGATAATTGCCCTTGGTTCCTTTCCAGCAAACGGGGGCAGTTGGATTAGGTGACAACTAAGGTCCCTTCCAGTTCTGAGAATCTTAGGAGTTCACAGCAGTTTGAGCAAGCAGGCAGAATGAGATTCAGTCTTTAAGGTTTTTATACCATTCAGTTCATGTTGCTAGATTCTAACTAACCATTTCTCTTCATGGATTGTCAGGTTTTTAATTTTTGGTCTTTCTTGAAAATCACCCTGAGCAATGGAAGTTAAGAACTTTTACTTAAAATATTTTAGCTACTAGAATAACTATGCACATCCTAAGACTGGTTCTAATTATGAAAAAAAGTACAGTAATATCCTGAAGTTAATGTTAAAACTGAATTACCAGTATCATCTCGATAAACACCCATTAGTATTATGCTGTAGATGTTTGAAAATGCCACTTACTTGAAAATTTTACCTGATACAGTCTTTCATAAGTCACCATTTACTCTATTTTTCATCATATCCAACCCCTTAGGATTCTGTCACCTTTATTGTATCCCTAGAATATGGTCTTTTATTTTCTTCTTCTCTTTACATTAATCAACATCCCATTTATTTTCAAACCAGTTTAGTCCTAATTCTTTGTTATATCGTATATTTCCAGATTCCGTTTTGGGAAATAAGAGTTCATGTGAGTTACACTGCTTTACTTTTCAAGAATAGAGCACAGCAGAATTAACTGCTTGTCTACTTTTTAAGGACTTACTGGTTCTAATATAAAAATGGACGAAGCAGATGTTGACAATTTAACCAGATACCCGTCTTCCTTTGTTTCCCTCCTTCCCGTATGTCCCTTTTAGAGGATCACAGTGATTTCCATAGAATAGGAGTTAGGAGTGAGTCTTCTTTTTTCCTGGCCACGCCGTGCGGCATGCGGGGTCTTAGTTCCCTGACCAGGGATCGAACCCGTGCCCCCTGCATTGGGAGCACGGAGTCTTAACCACTGGACCGCCAGGCAAGTCCCAGGAGTGATTCATTCTAAGTGGATTGATCCCCGCTCTTTCTTCCTAGGCTCTGCAGGCACTGCAGCGTCAGCCCAACGCGGCTCAGTATTTCCACCAGTTCATGCTCCAGCAGCAGCTCAGCAATGCCCAGCTGCATAGCCTGGCTGCCGTCCAGCAGGTGAGAGGTCAGCAGCTAGCTGGCCCAGGAGGGAGGGAACAGGCACTACAGGTGGGTCGGGGCACGCTACACCCTCCGCTGAGCCAGGCTGGAAGCAGTCTCCTCTGCCTCCTGTCCTCCTGTAGGAGGATGAAGGGACCTTAGTGTCTGGGCTCGCAGTAAGAACTGTGGGGAAACTACCTTTTAGAGGTAACAGGGCTTTGTGCTAGACCTGTACCGTCCAGTATGGTAGCCGTTAGCCACAGGTAGCTATTGAACACTTAAAATACGGCTAGTGCAAATGGAGGTGTGTGAAAAGATTTTGGATTTCAGAAACTTAGTATGAAAAAAAATTTCAGTAGTTTGTTTATGTTGGTTACATGTTGAAATGAGATAGATCAGCTTGAATAAAGTAAATTATTAAAGTTTACTTCTCCTGTTTCTTTTCACTTTTTGAGAAATGTTCCTACTAGATGATATATGTGGCTCGTATTCTATTTGTATTGATGGGGCAGCACTGGGCTGGACTTAGCAGTGACTCATGACGTGACCTGACCAAAGTTTCTTGCAGCTAAAAGAAAGTGGGAGGAAGAGAACGGGTTGCCTGCCTGCCCCGGGCGGGTCCTGTGGGAGTTATTGGGTTAGCATATGTGACAACATGAGGGTAATTGGGATTGTGAAGACACTCGTCCTCGCTCCATAGTAGAGGCTCTCAATTCTTACCTGAAATCTCTATTATATTTTGTGCCTGTGATCTATTACTGGCAGGTTCAGAGCCTTTTCCTTCATTGTCTCTGCTCTTTCTTGTCTTCTTTCCCCTCTAACAGGCCACGATTGCTGCCAGTCGGCAGGCCAGCTCCCCCAACACCAGCAGCGCCCAGCAGCAGAGCACCACCACCCAGGCCTCCGTGAGTACTGCTCCTCCCCTCCGAGGGGCTTTCCTCTCCGGGTTAAACTACTTTGTGCTGCTGATCTGAGAGTGTTTATTGAGCCATCCACGGTATTTACTGCCCTTCTGTAGAGAATATTAGTAAAATGGAAAGTAACCAGCTTGGATCTATATAGGAGTCTTAACGAGGAGGTCTAAGAAAGGAGGAGGAAAGTCCTGCGTAGGCGGTAGCAAAGCCTTGAATGAGAAGTAAGATCGGTTCCGTTTCGTCCCTTTGCCTTCTCAACTGTTACGCTGGTGGTTAGGGACTGGTTTGGTGATACCCTCCAGTAGCTGGGATGACAGTAATGGATAGCAAGGTATTATTCATTTCCTCCTGACTCTATGAAAGTGGGATACTCTGTTCTTGACCGCGTCACTCTGAATTTGTCAGTCGTGTATATTTCCTTTTACATCTCCCCAGTCCTGAGTCCTGGTTCCTTTCTGTACCACACAGATCAATCTGGCCACCACGTCAGCCGCCCAGCTCATCAGCCGATCCCAGAGTGTGAGCTCTCCCAGTGCTACCACTTTGACCCAATCTGTGCTTCTGGGGAACACCACCTCCCCACCCCTCAACCAGTCCCAGGCCCAGATGTATCTACGGGTAAGCCAAAGCCACAGCCCCTATTGCCCCAGGGGCATAAATGTCCTGTGACTTACTGAATGAAAGCTATTTTTTTTTTTTTTTTTTTTTTGGCTGTACCACACAGCTTTTGGGATGTTAGCTCCCCGACTAGGGATTGAACCGGGGCCCGCAGTAGTGAAAACGCCGAGTCCTAACCACTGGACCACCAGGGAATGCCCAGAGTGAAAGCTGTTTTATTTAATCATGGTTACCCAGATGTTTTAAGACAAGCTGATCTACTTCCTATGCCTTACTTAACCTCTAGAAGTGATGCTTAGTGTTTACAGGTAGCCTGCAGATTATTGAGATCCTAAGTTAGAAGATGTTCACCTTAGTATTTGAGAAATTTGCGTCAGATAATAGCCTAATCTTTAAACCTATGACTCAAGTACACGAATCCTAAGTGTTATCTCTTGGCCTGTCTACTTACTATATATAAACACTTGCTCCGGAATCCTCATTGTCTCAACCTCTTTGATGTTTGATTCTTTGTTATCAGTGTATAGTTTTATACACATTCTAGGTTTTCTTCGGATGATTCATCGCATGTGGAGAATGAGGGTCTCCTGGGTTGGTGTGGAAAGGGGCAGGGCTTAGCTGTTTCGTATCTTCTGTTCATTTTGTCTTGTGGTCCTTCCCTTCCGTTTCTTCTGTCTCTCTTCTTTTCCTCTTGTTCTCTTTCCTCTGCTCTTCCTCTTCCTCCTCTCCTTGCCAGCCACAGCTGGGAAACCTATTGCAGGTAAACCGGACCCTGGGCCGGAATGTGCCTCTAGCCTCCCAGCTCATCCTGATGCCTAACGGGGCGGTGGCCGCGGTCCAGCAGGAGGCGCCATCTGCCCAGTCTCCGGGAGTTCACACAGATGCCGATCAGGTCAGTGGCAACCACATGACCTGTGGACGGACACTGGGGAGGGCGAAGGGAATGGCCTCGGACCAGGGCCCACCCTTCCACCCCATTACCACTTTACCACTTTTCAGAATCCTTTTTTAAAAAAATTTCTGTAGAACTTGAATACCTTATACCTTTTTAGTTCTTTGAGTTAGGAAGGGAAGTAGACTTGACTGAAAACAGCCCTGTGGATGTGGGAAGCCTTATTCTTAATACAGGACAGATGTCCTTACCCTTCTTTTAGCCCTCCATGGCTCAGTTTTATTCAGGAAGTCTTAGTTCTCTCTTCTTGCAGTACTGTCTCTGTAAGGTAAGGGATGGTTGAGGGAATTCTAGTTAGACACACGTGACGCTGACCTGGCTGAGTTGCTGGCAGAACACTTGATTCCTTGTCTTTATGAGTTACTGTAGGTCTCAACCTTCAGCAGTCTGTTTCTGCTCACTGTGTTCCCAGTAAAGTCTTCCTCACCAGTGCTTCCCATGCCTTATCTGCAATATGTGTGTGTGTGTGTGTGTGTATACATATATATAGAGCCTGAATGCTTTAGCTTCTTATGGGTGGGATATAAACTGGGATCTTATAGTACTCGTTTCATTCTTTTAGTTTATCAGTCAGCAAGTAAATACTGAGCTCTTTCTGTTGATGTGCTCAGGTATATACTAGAAACTGGGGGATTGAAAAATGAGTCAAATCTTCAAAGAGCTTAGAGAAGAAAGAAGTGCAAAAGTAAACAGTACCAACTTTGATGCAGGAGTTTAGGGAAGAGTTGCCTGCATTTCTTTTCAGTGACTTTTAGGAACATGAGCAGATCCTTAAAGGACGGGTAGGATTTGATTTGGAGTAAGAAGAACACTGGAGAGAGAACAGTGTGTGTAAAGGCCTATCTCATGTACGTGACCGTGATTTGGGGATGAGTGAATAAAGTGGAGACAGCAGGCCTGTGGCTGGAAAGGTCGTTGTTAGGGAGAAGTCTGAAAGCCAGGTAACTTCACAGGTAGCAGTGGCACTGCTGGCTTGAACAGCAGATTGATAGGGTCAGGAAACTCCTTGAGAAAGAATCATTTGGGAACACGTGCCTGGAGAAGAAAGAGAAATGAGAGAACCTGCTAAGAAACTGTTGAGGTCATTTAGTTACAAGGTAAGGCCTTTGGTTTAGACTACAGTGATAGCCGTGGAATCAGAGGGTGAGGTGGAGCCTGCTTCCATAGCAATTCTTTCATTTATCCATCTATTTATTCATCAGATATTTGTGTGTCAGTGTGTGGAGGGACAGAGTAGTGGTTGAAAGTGGGAATCTGATGTTTGGGTCAGATTCCAACTCCATGACTTAGTGTGACCCCTGCAAATGGCCTAACATTTTTGGCCACAATTTCTTCATCTATTAAATAGTTATAAAATACCTACCTCAGAGTGTGTTGTGAGGACCAAGGGAGTTGATGTGTGTAAGCGTTTGAACAGTGCCTGGAAACAGCATAGTGAGGGTTTACGAGTTTAGCCCTCGTTATGATCAGATATCAGACATTCCTTGGCCTTGAATGTCCAAGGTCATGATCACTGGACTGATGGAGATGACACATCATCAAAGCACATTGAACAGATAATCACCTGAATAGTTTAATAATTGCTTCATTAGAAAGTACAGAGTGCTGGGACTTCCCTGGTGGTGCAGTGGTTAAGAATCCGCCTGCCAATGCAGGGGACACGGGTTGCAGCTCTGGTCCTTGAAGATCCCACATGCCGCGGAGCAACTAAGCCCGTGCGCCACAACTACTGAGCCTGCGCTCTAGAGCCCGTGAGCCACAACTACTGAGCCCATGTGCTGCAACTACTGAAGCCCGCCTGCCTAGAGCCTGTGCTCCGCAACAAGAGAAGCCACCACAATGAGAAGCCCTCGTACCACAACGAAGAGTAGCCCCCGCTTGCCGCAACTAGAGAAAGCCCGCGCACGGCAATGAAGACCCAACTCAGCCAAAAATAAATAAATAAATAAATAAATAAATAAATTTATTAAAAAAAAAAAAGTACAGAGTGCTCTGAAAACATAGAAAGGGACTTAATTTAGCCTTGGGATGGGGGTGGAAGTCAAGAAGGCCTTCCCGAGGAGATGGCCTGTAGAAGTTAGTCAGGGGAAGACGTGGAATGAGAGTGAAGGCAGGGTCCCCCCCATGTCCAGAGACCTGAGGAGGGAAGAGACTTTGTATATTTGAGGCACTAAAAGAAGACCCGTGTTCCTGGAGCCTGGCGCTGGGGGATGGAGATGGCACTGGGGAGGTGGGAGAAACTAATCTTGCAGGGCCTTGGGGACTGTGTTTAGGATTTGGGGCTCTATGTGAAGGCCAGTGGGAAACGGCAGTGATTTGGAGACTTGAGGGTTTAAAAAAAATTTTTTTTTATTTTAAGGACTATGTTGGCTCCTCTGGAGAATAAATGGAAATGGTGTGAGTGTGAATATAGGGAGAAAAACAGTGTTATAAGAGTTTAGGGGAAAGATGGTGTTTGGATTAGGTGGTAGCAATGTAGATGGACAGAAATGAGTAGATTGGAGAAAAACTTAGAAGACCATTGGAAAGGGAGGCCTGACCCAGTGCATGGGGGATGGGGGGAGGTGCCAGAGCTGGGATCTGACACGGCCGTGAGGGGCCAGGAGTGCTGTGAATGCGATGAAAAACGCTGGGGAAGTGGACTCAGGGTGAAGTTCACTTTAGGATGTGCTGACCTAGAAGTGCTTGTGAGCCGCCCACGAGGAGGTATTGGGTCAGCAGTGTGATGTACACAGTGCCCAGCTCAGAGGAGAGGTCTGACTGAGTTGGAGATGAACAGACAGGAGTAGTGTGCATGGAGATGATAAGAGAAGTCAAGCACCGGAAATCGCTTGGGGAGCTGGTACGGATTGAGAAGAGAAAAGCCTTCAGGCTGGAGCCCCGAGGTTTAGAACGAGCCCTTAGAAAATGGAGCAGCCCCAGGTGGAGTAGAGGGTGGTGGGCTGGCAGAGGGGAATAGGCGAGAGTGACAGAGACAAGATCTGGATTGTGCAGTGTCACGAAGACAAGGGCGCCGAATGTTACGAAAGTGGAGGGTGTCCTCTGTCCAGTGCAGTGGAGAGGGCGGGAGAGCTGGACTTAGGTCTGTGGGTGGAGAGCCCTTCCAGGCAAGTCGGGGGCTGAAGCCAGAGGAGCAGTGTGACTTGAGGAGTGACTGGGTGGTGGGAATCGGTGCGGTGATTGTAAACAATTATGAAGAGATGAGCAGGAGTAGGAGAGGAGGGTGAAGCTGGGGTCGGGAATGGGGTTCAGGCTTGGTGACGGGAGGGAGCCGGTAGAGGAGAGACTGAAGAGAAGGAAAGAATCGAGAAGGAGGAGGGGATGGGATCCTTAGCCTGGAGAAGGACGGCCCTTTGGTAGGAGGAAGGAGAGGAGGAGAGGGGGTGGCAAGTGATGGGAGCAGGTGCAGGGGCAGGTTTGGTGGAACTGCTGAAGCGTCTTCACATCTAGTGGTTTTATTGTCTCTGCTGGAGTGAACAGTGACAGGGGAAAGAGGAAGTGGTTCTGAGGTACAAGGAGAGGAGGAAAGTTTTAAATAGCCATTATGGAAAGAAAGCTGATTAGAAAAAAACAATATAATTGCCAGGTAGTATATAAGCGCCCCAGCACCCAATCCTGATGATTCTTGTAAATCTCTCTCAAAAGCTATTACCTCTTTTTCTTTATTACTGTTGTCTGAATTCGGGTTCTTTTTGTTTTTCACCTGAATTACTGTACTAGTTTCCTAACTGGTCTCTTGACTTCAGTCATATCTACTTCTAATCCTCCCCCACATTACTATCAGAATAAGTTTTTTAATAAGAAGATATATGTTGTCACTAACGTTATTTTTAATTGTACCTCCGGTATACAGAATGTGATAAATCATAATCCTTGGCTCACGGCCTCCTCTCATCAATGGTCCATTAATGGTCCACTTTTTAAAAATATTTACTCAGTAAGTTTTAATCATGCAATAAGCCATCCCCAGTTCCATCCACTGCCTCCCCTTACCCATGATTCCTAGGTTCATCCTTCCCTGTGTCCCTTTTTATATAGTTTTACTGCCTTTATGTATATTTCTAAAATGTACTTTTATTATGGAACATTTCAGACATAAACAAAAATATAAAGAAATATGAACCTCCATGTACTTAACCATCCAGCTTCAGCATTTATAAACATGTGGCCAGTCTCTCCAGACCCCTTCCCTTCACCTGTGGATTACTTAGAAGCAAATTCCAGATACTATATCATTTATATATATATATACACACACACATATATGTATACACACACATATATGTATAATTTATATTTAAATTTATAAGGTACTTGTGTTGTACTTGTGTTGTCTACAGTCTTTTTGGGAATGATTTCTTAATAGCTTACTGTCAAAATCCATCTGTATTGTTGTATGTCATTGTACTTTATTCATTTTGATTTCTATGTAATATTCCAGTGTGTAAATATACTACACATCTTCATTCATCTTCTCTTCTGATTATGGCCATTCGGTTGGTTTCCAGGTTTTTATTATTATGACTAGTGCAGCTGTGACCATTCTTACACAAGCCACCCATTGTATACAGCGAGCATTTCTCTTATGGGATTCCTGGGTTATTAGAGGGTGTGTGAATATTCACCTTTGGGATATGATGCCAAACTGTTTTCCAAAGTGGTTGTACTGATTTATACTTTCATCAGCAGTGTTTGAAAGAATGGTTTCAACTATAGATTTGACCATGATGATTCTGACGCATATTCAGTGGCTTCCTGTAATGCATTAAGTGCTCATCGTTCCTTCTCTCCATTCATACCTTGGAGCACTTACTCTCTGTCAGGCACTGTGCTAGGTGCTGGGAATATAACAATGAAGAAGATGGAGAAACTTTGTTTCCAAAGTAAAGTTGAGGCTCTCTTTCTTTTAACACACCAGGCCCTTGGAGATCTGGCCTCTTTCTAGCCTCAGCCTACCTTCCTAGCTTCATTTCTTGCCATTTCCTCTAATTCACCCCAAACATAATGAAATATTTAGCATTTCCAAAAATGCTGTGCTCTTTCTTGGCTCAGTGGTCTTGCAGTGTTGTCACCTATGTCTTCAAACCCCTGCCTTCACTATTACCTGTTGGTTCTCAGCTCAGACATCACCTGTTTTAGGCCGTCTTCGCTAATCTCCCTAGTCTGAGTTAATCTCCTCTCTGTGCTCGTGTAGCACTGTGTGCCTATCTGTGCATAGTGTAATTTGGTTTTCTTGTCTTTTTTAGTAGAAAGTACTCATTAAAAGCAGGGGCTCGTGTCTTTCATCTCTGCATTCCCAGTATCCAGTGTGGTACCTGAAGCATAGTAGATGTTTTGTAGATGTTGAATGAATGAATGGAGAGGAAGGGGAAAATCGGAGACATTTTGAAGGAATAAAATAACCAAACTAGATGATGGATTTGATAGTGAGTGAAGGAGACTGAAAAATCAAATATGACTTGAGTCCCTCCCTGGGAAGGCCTTCACTGTGTACATTTGTACAGGAGGGGGTACGAGTTGAGGGGGGCTGTGGAATATCTGTAGCTGTCGTCACTGCTTCGGAATCAGTCACAAATCTTTGACCTGAGTGCCCCCTGTTCCCCTTTTCTCAGTCTGTCTTTTACTTCTTATCTTTCAGGTGCAGAACTTGGCAGTCAGGAACCAACAGGCCTCAGCCCAAGGACCCCAAATGCAAGGCTCCGCTCAGAAGGCCATTCCTCCTGGAGCCTCCCCTGTCTCCAGCCTCTCCCAGGCCTCTAGCCAGGCCCTCGCTGTGGCTCAGGCTTCCTCTGGGACCTCAGGCCAGTCCCTCAACCTTAGTCAAGCTGGTGGAGGCAGTGGGAATAGCATCCCAGGGTCCATGGGTCCAGGTGGCCAGGCACCTGGGGGCTTGGGTCAGTTGCCTTCCTCAGGAATGGGTGGTGGTGGGAGCTGTCCCAGGAAGGGCACAGGAGTGGTGCAGCCCTTGCCTGCGGCCCAGGCAGTGACTGTGAGTCAGGGCAGCCAGACAGAAGCAGAAAGTGCAGCGGCCAAGAAGGCAGAAGCAGATGGGACTGGTCAGCAGAGCGTGGGCATGAACCTGACACGGACAGCCACACCTGCTCCCAGCCAGACCCTTATTAGCTCAGGTAAGCTGTCACCTCTCATAACGTCATTGTTCTCTCGGCACTTGTTTTGAAATCGTCAGAGTACATATCTTTGCCTTTTTTCCTGCTTGTGTTGGTCCTGGACTAGTGGAAGGAAAGAGAATCACATCAGCCTTGATCCAGGGAGACAGGACGACAGGTAACAGAGATGGATCTTGTCTGTTTCCACCAGGCAGCAGTCAGTTTACAAGTTGCCTTGTCCTCTCTTTCTTAGGTCCTGAGTTCTTCAGTTTACTCACCCTACCCATTCATTCACTTGGTTCCTTTTGAGTTGCCTACTGTGTTCTAGGAGGTGCTGGGACACATCTTTGGAAAACAGACTCCTGCTCACGGAGCTTACAGTTTAGCATAAGGGATGCGTTTAATGCTGGTTAGTTGGCCCAGTGTAGAGTAGAGACTGTATAGGTGCCTTAGAGCACTTAGGATGAGCAAATAGAGCCATGGTTTAATACAGTCAACTTGTGATCGTCTGTATCAATGATGAGGATAAAAAAGAATAAATAATAATAATAACCCAAAATAGTTCTTGCTCTCAGGCTGTGTATAGAGTTAGATGTGTGCACCTTACTTGGTAATGTTTATTTTTGCCTTCCTTGTTTCTAGTTCTTTAGTTGTTGCTATATTTGAATAATGTACTCACAAAATGTAACAGTCAATTATCAGTTTAATACCTAGTATTTACACACTGTAGCACTTCTGTTACCGAAGTGCTTTCATTTCACATATATCCTCTGGACACTCTGGTAGAGTATGGAGTGGGGAGATCCCAACTCCAGTTTACAGTGGAGAAAACTGGGTAAAGCCCGAGCTCGCAGCTGCTGACTCGTAAGACTTGTTCTCATAGGCGGTGACCCAAACTGATAAATCTTGGAGACCGAGGCATTCACGGGAAGATGTTGGTATCCTTACCTCTGTGGACGTTTATTCTTTCAGTGACCGCTAAGTGTTTCTCATGTGTCAGGCCCTGGGCTGGGTTCCAGGGATGTAAAAATGAATGAAACATGGCCTCAGTGCTTGAGGAGCTGAGTCTAATCATGGAGAGGATGGGGCCCGCCGTTGTCCTTGCTGAGTGCAAAGTAACAGGATTTAAGTAAAGCAAAAAAATAAAAGTTAGATAAATGCAAGAAATTACCGAGGACCGTTAACTGCTCGAGCAAGAGTGGTCTGTCGCGGAAACCTTGAAGGCTGGAGGTAGCTGGTAACGGCAGACCCGGAGCAAAGGGTGTGAGCCAAGCAGCCGCCCGGGCCCCTCCAGGCTCGCCTTCCATTCACTGTCTGGGTCCGCCTCGGAAGGGTGCTCTGGCTTCCCATTCCTGGTGCTGCCGCTGATTTTCTGCCCCCCTCCCTCTCTGTCGCTTCGGGCTGTCCCCGCAGCCACCTACACGCAGATCCAGCCCCACTCCCTGATCCAGCAGCAGCAGCAGATCCACCTGCAGCAGAAGCAGGTGGTGATCCAGCAGCAGATCGCCATCCACCACCAGCAGCAGTTCCCGCACCGCCAGGCGCAGCTGCTGCACACGGCCACCCACCTCCAGCTGGCCCAGCAGCAGCAGCAGCAGCAGCAGCAGGCCGCGCCCCTCCCTGCCCCCCCGCCCCCTCAGGGCCCCCCCGCCCAGCAGGCCCCGCCTTCGCAGCCCCAGCAGCCAGCCCAGACTCTGGTTGTCCAGCCCATGCTGCAGTCTTCGCCCTTGTCGCTCCCTCCTGACCCAGCCCCCAAGCCCCCCGTCCCCATCCAGTCCAAGCCACCTGTGGCCCCTGTCAAGCCTCCTCAGCTGGGGGCTGCTAAGATGTCAGCCACCCAGCAACCTCCGCCCCACATCCCCGTGCAAGTCGTGGGCACCCGACAGCCAGGTACAGCCCAGGCCCAGGCTTTGGGGCTGGCCCAGCTGGCAGCTGCCGTGCCTGCTTCCCGGGGGATGCCAGGCACAGTGCAGCCTGGCCAGGCCCACTTGGCCTCCTCGCCGCCTTCATCCCAGCCCGCTGGTGCGCTGCAGGAGTGCCCGCCTGCGTTGGCCTCGGGGATGACCCTGGCTCCTGTGCAGGGGACGGCGCATGTGGTGAAGGGGGCGGCTACCGCCTCCTCACCTGTTGTGGCCCAGGTCCCTGCTGCCTTCTACATGCAGTCTGTGCACCTGCCGGTGAGTGACGCCTGATGGCTTTGAGGGCACTATCGTCCCTGAGAGGACCTGAGCTTAATTTAGGAGGGGAATAAGGAGTTAGGCAGGTTAAGATACTGGTATTGATCACTGCTTCTTTTGTAAGAGAGAGACATTAGTGCAGATAATATCTGAAGTTCATACTCCTAAATTTGCCACTGAAATTCTGTGTTTTGGGATCTGTACTAAGTTATATCAAGATATAGCCTTAACCACCAAAATTGATTTTTAGAAAAACAGTAGTTCGTGGTTGGGCTGTTGATGAACCCAGGGTCTCCAGGTCTATGTGAGGACCTGGAGAAAATGTTGTATTTTTTGTCTTGATGTAGAAGTTACACTTCTTGGGAATGACCAGAAATTTTACTGTACTGTGGGAAGTATACAAATTGGGGAATCTAGAACTAAGAAAATTTTCTCTGACAGTATGGCAATAATTGTGCTTCTTTATTGTCCTTCATTCATAAATCTTTTCTTTCCTGTTCTTCACTGTATAGGGCAAACCCCAGACATTGCCCGTAAAACGCAAGGCTGAGTCAGAGGAGGAGAGAGACGATATCTCCACGTTGAGTTCAATGCTTCCTGCGAAGGCGTCTCCGGTAGTAGAGAGCCCGAAGGCCATGGAGGAGAAGGGCGGTCTTGGAGGTGAGTAACTGACTTCTGCAGTGCTGCTGGAGTACACAGAAATTAGAGGAAAGTTCTGAGTGAGCTGAAAGATCACTCTGCCTCAGTAGGCCTGGTGGAGTAGATCCAAACACAGGGAATCCAGGGTGAATGACCAAAAGGGAACGTGTATTACTGTGGAAGATCAGGCTGACTTGGCTCATAGATGGATCAGCTAGGTCATCCCCTATCTGTTCCTCAATCTTGTGTTTATTTTCCAGACAAAGCTGAACCAGTGACCAGTGTGAATGCTAGTACCCCGAGCAGTGATGTAGTAGCCTTGGCTCCTGCCCCGTCAGCACCGCCTCCCACGCTGGCCATGGTGTCCAGACAGATGGGTGACTCCAAGCCCCCACAGGCCATCGTGAAGCCCCAGATTCTCACCCACATCATTGAAGGCTTCGTTATCCAGGAAGGAGCAGAACCTTTTCCGGTGAGGGCAGGGCCAGAAGGTGGGGCTTGGTCGGGTTGTTGTCTTTTCAAACTCCACGAAAGCAAAAGGCTCAGAACTATTTAATTATTAGCGAATGGTTCAATTCTGTTGTTTGTATGGTTAGTTGTAAAGAAGGAAGTGAAGAGAAGAAAGAATATGTAGACTAGAAAGTGAAAATATTGGGAAGAGGAGAAGAAAAGGAAAAAAGTGACCTCTAAAGCTGTCATGTTTAGATAGACAAATTAGGTTGTTTTGTAGTGAAGAAAATTGTGGTAGAGAAGTTAAGAGACTTTTCTGGATACCATGAGTTGCAGAACCAGGACTTAGAACATAAGTATCTTGACTCCTAGTATGTTCCCTGCAATTTAGGAAGGAAAAGGACAAAATAGGGAGCCCAGGTAGGAACCTGTTCTCCAATGGCTTATCTGAAAAAAGCCAGTTAGAGGCTCTTGATTGCTATATTGAAAATGGTTCTCTCTGCATCGGACTTGGTCATTAACTCAGAAATCTGGGCAAAGACATGGTGGTGAAAAATGGTGGGGAAAGCTATAGGGAAGCAGAAAGGAATTAGGCTAACTTAACTAACCTTTTTCTGGGACAGGTGGGTTGTTCTCAGTTACTGAAAGAGTCTGAGAAGCCACTGCAGACTGGCCTCGTGACAGGGCTGAATGAGAATCAGTCGGCTGGCGCCTTAGGTGGGGACAGCCCATCTACTGGTAAGTATTTATTTAGAGACCCATCTGGGGAAGGAGGCTGATGGAGATGTGTTTGAGGACTTAGTGTAAAATAGGAATTAGCTGTTTAAAGTGGGAATTACGTGAAGTCCATCCACGCTGAGAAACCAGAAACCACATCGTATAACACAATACGTAGACTCACACAAGAGTTGTTCCATAGGATAGAATTAAGGGGAATTTTATCAAGCTAGAGTAATCTGTTGAATTATTTACTATAAGGATATATTTTTCTTTTTTTTTTTTTAATTAATTTATTTATTTACTTTTGGCTGTGTTGGGTCTTCGTTTCTGTGCGAGGGCTTTCTCTAGTTGCGGCAAGTGGGGGCCACTCTTCATCGCGGTGCGCGGGCCTCTCACTATCACGGCCTCTTGTCGCGGAGCACAGGCTCCAGACCCGCAGCCTCAGTAATTGTGGCTCACGGGCCCAGTTGCTCCGTGGCATGTGGTATCTTCCCAGACCAGGGCTCGAACCCATGTCCCCTGCACTGGCAGGCAGACTCTCAACCACTGCGCCACCAGGGAAGCCCAGGATATATTTTTCAAAAGACGATCTAAAATAGGCTATTTCTGGGAATTCCCTGGCGGTTCCGTGGTTAGGACTCCACGCTTCCACTGCAGGGGGCACGGGTTTGATCCCTGGTCGGGGAACTAAGATCCTACATGTTGCAGGGTGCGGCCAAAAAAAAAAAAAAAAAAAAAAAAAGGCTATACCTTAATTTCCAGTTCTCCTTATTCTAGATTCTGTAATACATGTTAAGGAGTCCTGTTCACACTTCCCCCCCTGCTTTGGGAAACTTCTGTGGGAGAGAGGTCTTATGTCTTTCCAGGCATTAGTAATCTTTTCCTCTCTCCTGTTCAGAAATGCAGTCTTGTCTGAAATCTGAGATTATGAGTCAGGATAAAATTAGTCATTTAAAGTGGAAATCGTCTGGCTTAAGGTTAGGAAGACTGTGATGTTCTTGAGGGACAGTTCTTTACGGTTTTGGATCCTGAACTCTGTTTTAGGGATTCTCAATTAGGTTGAGTAGGTCTTTGGGGGGGGAACCCTGAGAGTAATTAGAGTCCAGCGCTGGGCCTGATGGGGGCCTGAGTGGCAGCAGAAACCGATGCAGCCCTCCCGCTCTGCCTTGTTTTCAGAGCTAGATAAGAAGGCGAACCTCCTGAAGTGCGAGTACTGTGGGAAGTACGCCCCTGCAGAGCAGTTTCGCGGCTCCAAGAGATTCTGCTCCATGACTTGCGCGAAGAGGTACTGTAGGCACCGCGCCTCACCCATCTCCATCTAACCTTACACCCCTTCCCTAGGATCTGCTCAAGGCTCGTAGTTAACGTCTCCTTTGCTTTCATTCCCTTCCCCAAATCGGCCCTTAAAATGCCAATTCACATTTAGTGCAGGGGAGCAAGGCGGTCTTCTCTGGCAGCACTCATGACCTCCTGTACGTGCCCTGACCCACAGGTATAATGTGAGCTGCAGCCACCAATTCCGGCTGAAGAGGAAAAAGATGAAAGAGTTTCAAGAAGCCAACTATGCCCGCGTTCGCCGGCGCGGACCCCGCCGCAGCTCCTCCGACATCGCCCGTGCCAAGATCCAGGGCAAGCGTCACCGGGTGAGCTGCCGGTGCGGGGCGCACTACCTCAGAAATGGGCCTTTTTCCTCCCTCTTCCCCACAGGGCAGTTCCTTTGCCCAGCTAAAAAGAGTATGAGACCAGAACTCCGGTTTTGCGTTGATTGCCTTACTCCAGATTCCAAGAGATCCTGACCTCTTTGTCTCTTCTCACCTTACTGGTTGCCTGTCCGTTAATCCTTATGCCGTGTTTGAGGAGGGAAAATCTAGGGCAGTCCTTGGCAGAACGGGAGAACCGAGAGAGGGATACAGTTCACACTTGAAAGGCACTCGAGAGCGGACTGGTGACTTCGGGCATTTGCACGTGAAGTACAGATTATTTCACTTGTGCTAAGATTAGTTTTTCCTCTGTGCCCAATAGTAATCCAAACCCAGGGTGGCTGGGGAGAGGAGAGGGAAACCTCATGACACTGTTACTCGTGACCTCACTGTTTTGCGGTTTTTTCTGTAGGGTCAAGAGGACTCTAGCCGGGGTTCAGATAATTCCAGTTACGATGAAGCACTCTCTCCAACATCTCCTGGGCCTTTATCCGTGCGAGCGGGGCATGGAGAACGTGACCTGGGGAACCCCAATACAGCTCCGCCTACACCAGAATTACATGGCATCAACCCTGTGTTCCTGTCCAGTAATCCTAGCCGTTGGAGCGTAGAGGAGGTGTATGAGTTTATTGCTTCTCTACAAGGTATCGCGGGCCTGTCCACCAGAACCCAGGTCACCTATATTGCTTCATTTTCCTAGTTTTCTTTAGGCCATCCCACAGGGGCTTTTGTAACTGGAAATGTAACGGACTTAAGCAGGAGAGGCTTAAGTATGGTATGACGAAGGCTCTACTCTTGTTGGTATTTATTCCGGTTACTTGTCCACAGCCTGGTTTCCCAGTTTTCCTGGGTTGACTGTCCTCTGCTATGTCAGTAATTTTGCAACAGTTGATTTTCATCTATGATTCTTACTAATAATTTTTAGATAAAGTATTTTTTTATGTGTGATTGTGATACCCACCATGGATAAAAGACTTCTCTCAGTGGAGAAGGGGATTAGGAAATAATGGGCCATTGTTGCCCTGCTCTCTTCAAGGCAGGATTGTTTATAAGCTATTCTTTTTTTTTTTTAATAAATTTATTTATTTAATTAATTTATTTATTTTTGGCTGCGTTGGGTCTTCGTTGCTGCGCACGGGCTTTCTCTAGTTGCGGCGAGTGGGGGCCGCTCCTCGCTGCGGTGCGTGGGCTTCTCATTGCGGTGGCTTCTCTTGTTGCGGAGCATGGGCTGCTCTAGGTGCGCGGGCTTCAGTAGTTGTGGCTCGCGGGCTCTAGAGCGCGAGCTCAGTAGTTGTGGTGCACAGGCTTAGTTGCTCTGCGGCACGTGGGATCTTCCTGGACCAGGGCTCGAACCCGTGTCCCCTGCATTGGCAGATAAGCTATTCTTGACAAAGGGATGGTTTTCTCCAGCAGGAAAACCATCCTACCCTTCTTGGTATTTTGCCTGAATTCTGGGCCCTTAAAGATGTCATGACGACTCTTAACTTTGATTTTCTTGCCAGTGTCTAAGAAAACATATATATATTGCTCCCTCCCTTTGCCCTCCTCAGGTTATCTGAATGAAGGTATCGCTCTGGTTGAACAACTTAGTTGTTCTTTATCTTGGCTCCTTCTTAAAAAAAATTAGTTAATACTTCGGCTGCGTTGGGTCTTCGTTGCTGCGTGTGGGTTTTCTCTAGCTGTGGCGAGCGGGGGCCACTCCTCACTGCGGTGCACGGGCTTCTCATTGTGGAGCACGGGCTCTGGGCACGTGGGCTCTAGGTGCGTGGGCCTCAGCAGTTGCAGCGTGTGGGCTCAGCGGTTGTGGCTTGCAGGCTCAGTAGTTGTGGCACACGGGCTTAGTTGCTTTGCGGCACGTGGGATCTTCCCGGACCAGGGATCGAACCCACGTCCCCTGCATTGGCAGGCGGATTCTTAACCACTGCGCCGCCAGGGAAGTCCCTCCCTGTCTTGGCTCTTTTTGTTTTTATAACCAGCCAGTTGCTCTGATTTCATTTTGCTTCCAAAGCTTGCCATCTCAGGCCACTGTTATTACTGAATTTAGGACAAGTACTTTGGTGCTACCGTGTAGTTTCTCATACGTATTCCCACCATTTCCTTCTAGGCTGCCAAGAGATTGCAGAGGAGTTTCGTTCCCAGGAGATTGATGGACAGGCCCTCTTATTACTTAAAGAGGAACATCTTATGAGTGCCATGAACATCAAGCTGGGCCCTGCCCTCAAGATCTGCGCCAAGATAAACGTCCTCAAGGAGACCTAAGGTGGCCCTCTTGCACGAACCAGCCTAAGGCAGACACTCCCCACTGTCCAGGTTATAACCTGGTGCCAGCAGAGACTTCACAGGGAAGACAGAGCTGTTCCAATTATGTATGTCTTCTGTAGAGGGGATTACTGAGACAGGGAAGACAAGTGCAAGAATTGGTCGCTGGTGCTACATGGTGGCAGCTTTGACATTTCTCTGGGTTCTACTTTACTTTTTAAATCTTTACGATTCTCACCTACCCTAATCCAATCGTTATAACAGAGGCAGTCTGGAGAACTAGGACTGCTCGGCCTTATCCCGGAGCGGAGTGTCTAGCCAGGGTCAGAATTCTCCTAGAGGAGGAATGTACAGTATGGTGAGGCGAGGAAATGGGTGGAATGTAGGTGTGCCTCCGCAGTGGGGGAGCTAGGGTTTTCTAGCTTGTGTGACACAAGCAGCAAAATCTGGCACTCCCTCTTCCCTCTGGATCGTCTGACTGTAGCTGTGGCCCAGAGTTTTGTTGTCACTCCCTTAGTACTGGATATTTTCTCCTGCATCCGCGGCAGGGTCACCAGCCAGGGTAGAGGCTGGGTTGGCATCATTCTGATTTGCTGCAGGGACTAAAAGTTTTGGGCACACATGTGGCTGTTGTCTTTCTTTCCGCATCCCCCTGCTCCTTTCCAGTTTATCTGTTGTCTCCTACCCCACCTTTCTTTTCCATTCCAACTCTGCTCTGTCCTATAGCTTTATAAAGCAGGAGCGCGTGGGACTGAGGTCAGGAATAGAAGTACCTGCCTTAGGCGCTATACCTTATACAACAAAAATATTAAATATTTTTTTTCCTCCTCAGTAAAAGGATGAAAATTGGTCTCAGTTGTCTCTTACTCCATCATTCCACTGTATCTACCCTCTTCTTTCACACAAATGACTAGGCCAATGTGTTTTTTTTTTTTAATCTTTCTTTTAACTGTTTTTGTACAAAAAAATGTATATATTTTTTGCATTTTTAAAACACCAGAGTGTGGGGGAGGGATGCAAACAAATAACAAAAAAGATGCTTTTATGACATTATTTTCCCTGTTTAGAAAGAAGAAAAAAAATCATTCCAATAGTATTTAAAAGTCCAAAGATGAAATCATTTCATTTCCTTCTCTAAAGGCTAAAAAAGGCCCCTGCCTGTTGATTCCATCCTCCTGTGTCCAGTGGAGCCATGTTACTCTTCAGTGGCCCAGGCTCACTATCACACAAAGATCAGGCCAGGTTTCTGGGCACATGGCCTGAACAGAAAGGTGGAAGCATCAGAAGATTAAGACCGTCTCCCCACAGAAATAAGGTCGTGGGCAAGAAGACACGTCCCTGAGCCAGAAAAAGGGACACGTGCCGCAGCCGCCGCAGCCAGGGCGGAAGATGGCAGAGCCCTGGATGTCCCACTTCTGCTTCCATTCCCTTTCCAGAAGACTGGGGGCAAAAAAAAAAAAGTCAAAATGACATGCCTATGAAGGAAAGTGCAACATGTTTAGACATACTGATTGATAGAGGGAACGTTTTAGGAATAAGAAAAGCTTTGCCAGCTTTGACTGCAAGTGGGAGAAGAAAGCCATCAAGGAGATCCCACTACAAGGTAAACAGACTTCCCTTTTCTGGAACCCCGGCAGCATAGGAGGTCAATTTCAATATCCCTTTCCAATGGACTGGACTTCTGGATTAGGCATTTTGGCTGCAGATGGACCAATAACCTAAGACTACAATCCAGGTCCTAGCTCCAGCTATAAAGTCACTCCAATGCCAGCAAATGATGTTTGGTACCTCATCATCCTCTAATTGGGAAATTTCAAATTTTCCCATCCTAATCCCAGAGGTGGGAGAATTAAGTCTACGACATCACCAGGCTCAAAGCAAATGGCAGTACTTGGACTACAGCCAAGTGGTCAGTGCAGAATAGTTCCAAGCAGCAAGAAATGACATCCAGGTTCTCATGGAGACTACTGTAGGGTACAGAGCAACAGCATGAAAGCAATCAAACCTTGTATAAATAATGTTTCGTTGCTTTTTTTTTTTTTAAATTAAAGAAATCCAGTGTCTCAAAAACTTGTGAAAATGTGTTTAAAAAAGGAAGGGTCAGGGAGCCTGCCACACCCTTTTGCTCATGATAACTCCCCTACTTGTACTTTCTGATACCAAGAGACCATGCAACAGCCTCTGCTGTCATTGGCCCTATTATATTATCTCTGTCCTACAACTAACTGTACCTCTCAGGAGGGAAAACAAATAATAGGGAACAAAGGGAAGGCATTTCTACTACTGACAAGTGGACGCAAACCAAAAGCAAACCGGAAAGCAAGAGCAATATTAAGGGGGAGATGAGAGACTGGAGCGGAGGCTGCTTAAGAAACCTGGCTGAGGATGCTTTGGTTTGGGGGCTGAAGAAGCTGGACATTTAAAGTGCAATCACATCGGTAATAAATGATCATCCCTTTCTTCTGACTCCTCCCCCAGCTGGTCATCCCCCACACCACGATATGCAGCAGGCACGTTTCGGGGTTTAGATCGGCACACAAAGTCACAACCATCCTGTAGGGGGAAAGGAAAGGAAGGAAATGATCATTTGAAATCAGCAGCTTTCAGGTGGGCAGAGTATGTTTATGGTCCAAGAATGTGGCAGGAACTGGTTTTCTCCAGGGATAATGAAGAGAAAACCCCAAAGCTCCAAGGATCAGCCTGAATCGAATGTGGGGAAGAGCAGACAGGTTCTAACTTGGCCTCACCCTTTCCTCACCTAGGCACCTTAAGAGCTGTATCAGGATCCCAAATCTCAGCAAAAGGACTGCTCTTCCAGCCGAGCCTTAGCAAGGCCAGACACTAAGATGCTATGTTGCTTATCCGTACTAGGGCAACCAACTGTCTTGGTTTGCTGGGACTTTTGTGGTTTTAGCACCCAATGCCCTGTGTCTCAGGAAACCCCTCAGTCTGGGCAAACCAGGATGGCTGGTCATTCAACCTTGTCTGTAGGCCACGGACTCAGCCAGCTGCCCTGTTACTTACTGCTACCAGGTTGCCAAGATCCTGCCAGAAGGCCAAGTGGGGAAACTGCTCCATTCCTTTGGCTCCCACCACCAGTCGCTGGTACAGGAACCCCCCGATGATATAGACAGCGATCAGCGATGCAAACCTGTTGAGGGAGAAAGACATCTATACTCAAAAACCAAGAAATAGTAAGACTCAGATACTAAAGATAACCTCTGTATTCATTGTTACCTGTTTCCTAAGCTGTGTTCCATAAAAATGAAAGGAAAAAAAAAAGGGGGTGGTCAGTTGAATGAACAAGGGGGCTGGTAGGTCCTTAGAAAACCAATTAGAGTGTCAGTCTGAGAAAAACAAAATGATCAGAATAAAATAAGAAGACAGAGTTTGTGACTCTGACTTAGGGCTGAGAACAGTCACCATTAGATATACAACTCCATTTCTTTCAAAGTTCTAATCATCTAATGGCAGCGTATTAAAAACTGTCCAGCCCTCCAGTAGGGAAAAAACCCTACCTCCAAATGCAAATATTTATTGGGGACAAAACATTAAGTCATTTTTTTAAACTTGCACAGAGTTTAAAGAGGATTTTTACAAATTATAGTATAACATATACATGTACACTATTTGTACCTATAGACCTCCAAGTAATTGTGGAGTTAAAAAAAAAAAAAGGTTTGGACTGATAAAGGAAAAAGTACTCACGTGACAAGTAAGATGGAACCCACGCTGAGGTGGGAGATCTCTGGGGAACAGGCCAGGCTGCTGTCTATCTCAAAGAGGTAGAAACAATCTTGGACTTTGCCTCGCTCCTCAAACACAGGGTTAAAGTTGTCCTGATGACAAGAGGACAGAACACAACATTTATGTTGTGTCTGACACCTGTCTGAAAAAAGCACAAACCCACAAAACCCCCAAAACATTTGCCTTCTCCTGGTTCAAAACCTCTTCCATGTATGATGGAACACGGGTGCCTATAACTCAGGGAAAAGCTGAACTTCTCGTTTTATCTCCTCCGTCCCAATTATCTTGTTCCCTCTGGACAGTCTCTCCCACCTCAGGCCAGTCCTTTCATCTCCTCTCTAGGCTCCTAGGCCCCAGGGTGCCTCACCGCTAGGGTGTGTCGATTGCAGGAGATCATCACCACTGCCCGACGCTGCTCCTTGCCACAGTGACTGTCATATTCATCACCCCCTTTATAGATCAGCATGATCCAATTACCTGAGGAGGGACAAGGAAAATGGAGCTTCGGGGTGCGGGAAAAGCAGAGGCAGACCTGGGCGCTGTGGTAGAGTGGAAGTGAGTTCAATGAAATTGGCTGTAATTAAAATAACCCTTTCAGGATGAGCTCTGTATACCAGAAACAGCAGCTAAACCTTGCTCCTTTATAACAGCTGTGTGTTCCCTTATTAAGACGACTAAGAATCAGACAGTCATACGATAACCTTAATTTTCCACAAAAATTAAGGCAATTGATAGTGCAAATACAATTATGATCCATACCTTAATCATGACTCACATTTTCCAAATACCTGCTAACATCAAAAGAAGAGGTTCCATACAATTACTGGGTGGCAAGGGAAAGCCTAAGATCATAAAGTCGCCACAGATAAATTCAAAGTGGATGATTTTGAAGACTGGGGGGCATTTTTCCTTCTTTAGTATTTACTGTGTTCAAATTTCTTTTGCAAAGTATCATTTGATCAATAATCACGTGAGGTGAATCAGGTAAGGACTGTGCTTCCAATTTTGCATATGAGAAAACAAAATCAAAAAGGTGAAATGATTTTTCAAAGTCACAGGACAAATAAATATGAGCTGGATCAAAAATCCAGTCTTCTGACCCCTAGCCCCAAACTCTTGACGTTGTTTTTTATTATGTTATTTACAGGAGCAACAATGTGCAATGAATAATTTACTTATCTGCTTAAGGGAGGAAAACAGACCATAGTTGCTCACATAGTCCTTTCCAGCAATATGATTTTATGACTTTTGAGAAATATTATCAACATAACTCAACATGGTGGGGAAATTTTTGTAGACTGACTGGTTTGCAAAAAAGCTTGATCTCACTTTAAAACAAACACATAAACGTCCTGAGCCTTGGCTGTGGAGGAGCTGTGGAACTAGGTATCCTGTGGTTTGCAGGTGTCTCAGGTGAACTGAACCACACATACCGTATGGTATACACTGAAGAGACTGGGAAGGGCTGAGACATACAGGATTATCAGAGGGATCAACAGGGAGAATCTTACTTCCATTGAAGATCTGAGTCTTGTTGAGTCTCCCTACTACTGTCTCCTTCCCACTACTTTTGTTGATCTGCACCAGGCCTGCCCCAGAGGTGTGGTTGCCAGCTTCTCGGCACACCCGGAACATGTAGATATACATCTCTGTGCCCTGGCCCACGGTGCTCTCAAAGCTGTGAGGAGAAGTGAGAAGGAAGAAGACAGTTACAGCTGTCAGCCTTAGGAAGAGCAGTTTCATTTTTAACAACAACAACAATGGCGCACTCAACTTATTTATCTGACATCATGGCTAAACGTCCTAGTGAATAATATCTGTTGTATCATGAGATATCCATGACCCAGACAGAACACCCTAACTGTTGATGATGACTGATTAAAATACAGCATCCAAGACAGCTAGTATTCTAGATATTTCTAGAATAATTGCTCTAGACTATGCTAAAACATTAGCTACTACATCCCCCTGAGTAAGGGTCTACGTTCATGAGATACACCCTCCTTCCTTAAAGATTATCTTCAGATTTATATACCAGAAGATTCCTGACACTTATGATGACGCAGTAGGCCTAAATATGTTCATCTGATACTTCTAAATATCGAGGCATCAAATAATGCTTTTTAGTTCCTATGAGCTGGTTTCTTGGATCCAGTCTTGGAAACCGCTACTCTTCTGCATAAGGTACCTGCACACGGCTGCTGAACCGTGGGCTGAGCACGTGCTCTACATCATGAAGGAAAGCAAGACAGCACGGCCAAATAAGACTAATACTGCTAAAGTTCAGATTAGAACCGTCTCTCAGAGGAGGTTATGATACATGTATCCCCCCTATGTTTGGTAATAATACTAAAATAAAATCAGTAAGAGGAGGAAGAGATTCTTTAATAAAGTTATCTCCTTAAGCCCATTAAGATTCTTCTCATTTACCTTTTGTTAAACAGCGGCGTCAGCCTCTTCAGTAGAGCCAACTCTTTCTCTGACTCTTTATCCTTTTCTCCTACCAGGTCGCATGTTTTTTCTTCGGTCTGCCAGGATTCTCTTACTGCCACGGCCAGCAGCAGCAGCAGGAGCAGGCCAGTTCTCCAGGAGCTGTAATGGGGGAACATCCTTTTGGGAGAGGGAGTGTGTGTGTTAGGGAAAGAGGCAGAGGATCGGGAGAAAAGGGAAAGAAAGAAAGCATATGAATGTGTCATAAATGAATGGTATTTTTTTAACCTTTTAATCTTTCACCCACCACCTATTATTTTACACTAGCCAGTTTTCTTCATTATTATGATGTTGGGCTTTATTTTCTTGTCTCCATTTCAAGTTCTGTTTTCCCCATTATTTAATATTCAGAATTGGAATCTTAAGTCTCCAGGTTTCTCTTTTTCTTTTTAAAACTTATTTCAAAAGCTTCTTCCTAGCTGACTCCCTTGCCTGACACCACTGGTCACCTCCTGTCCTTCTCGTGCTCCTTTCATGTGCATTCAACAAAGAGGACAGCATTGGCCTTGGTGAAGAGTTAGTGTCTACAGATTGTTGTTGAGATTTCTGCAAGGTGCGCACAAAAAAAGAATATCTAGACTTCTAAGCTGTATTGGGAGAAAAACACATTTTTGGTCCTAGAAACTGTCAGAAGAACTAATCAATGGCCTAGAGAATACTTAAGTGTGACCAATGAACAGTATTTTGATTATGCAGAAACTATAAGATTCTTTGGCGTATGCAACAAATATTACCTTTTAATATCCCTGTGCCAAGAGCACCTGTGTTAGGAAACCCATATATAGATATACATATATGTACGTATATACACACATGCGCATATATATCTATCACCTGTGTCGGGAAACTATATATCAATCACTTTCAGTCTAATTCATAGGTAAGTTCTTCAGAACAAACTATGGGGCTGAGAAGAGGGAAAGGAAAGAACAAAAAGAATTAAATTATGACAGCCTGGTGGAGACATCCTTGCCTCTTTACCATTTGGTGAGAAATTAGATTGAGATGTCTCATTATTTAGAGTTCAATACTAGTTCATAAATACTGCTTAAACCAGTGGCCCTCCATAAGATAATATTCGAATTACAATTGACACTTGATAAGGGCTAGTTGGAAGTTATTAAGAAAGATGTAAAATAGAGAAAGAGACTTGAATACTTTGGGACCTAAGTCCTCATTTTAATATTCAGGAGCATCTAACAGTCTTTGTTCATATTCACCATAAGAATTATGAACAGAGATAAACACAGCCACAGCACCTAAAACTCGACATCTACCTGTTCTGATGTCTCACCTCTGAAAAATCATTCAATCATTTAAATGACAGGAAGAACAAAATTCACTAGGTCCAAATGAGTGGTTTGAATAAGTATTCCAAAACCCACCTCAGGCTCTACAAGTCATGAACCTCAAGAGTTTCTAGCTTCCAATTGCTGATGACTCTTGGGAATCATCACATCACTTTACAATTTAGCAAATCCAATTCATCTGATGCTTGTACTGCTTTAGGAATGGAAACATGCGGCTCTGTTTCCCAAACTCATTTTCTTTTCTCTAATTCCATCTTTACACCCAGGATACACTGATTTACCCTTTCAAAAGAATTCACTTTGGTATCCATTAATGATCCCTTAGGCCATCGCTACTTGTTAATTTTATAACAGTATCACCAATTTTTCTGATACAAAGATTCAATTCTTCCAAACTTTTCTCACTTATGATAAAATGCTTCCATACTACAAGTCTGGACTTCGGTTTGAATACTCTTTTAAAGTCCTCTAATTCTTTGTCATGCTGGGCTACTGACTCCACTGCATTTTTAGCATATAAAACTTAAAACAGGCAGAATTTAATGGGTACTAATAGGTACCTGAATAAATTTTCTCCACTCTCCTAAACAAACTTACGGTTTTTTTTTGTATGTCTGATCTCATTTATTTGTTACTCTTAGAACATCTCGTTTTTGACTGGACTCAGACTTAGAGGTAGAAGCTCTCAGAGGACAGCCTCCGTCTCTTGGCAATCTGTTCCTGGTGTTCTTCTTTGGCCTCCTTCATTCTCTTGGCCAAGAGTTTAGCATATTCTGCAGCCTCTTCCTTATTTTCTTAGTATGCTGTTTCTTCAGAGCAATATGCTGACGTTTGTGCTGCAGAACACGTGGAGTAACAAGATGCTGAGTCTTGTGTGCTTTGGTCCGAGGTTTCTTACCTTCTTTGTTTAGGGGTCCTCTCACAATATACTGGCGGACATAGAGAGAGACTGAAACGTTTGTGGATTCTGCTAGCTCTTTTGGGCCCCAGCTGACGAGGCGAAGTTGTATCTGTGAGTCCAGGAATATGCTTCTCCCCTTTTTCCACTATGACCAAATTGAGAACACTCAGATTGGCATCCACAATGCAACCCCGTACAGATTTGTGCTTTCTTTCTCCAGTCCTCCTTGGTCTGTAACAGGAATGCCCCTTACCCAGTAGCGGGTAGACTCTACCATGGGTCCAGACACCTGCTTCATGGGGAAAACCTTGTTTGTTGTTCCCACCGATTCAGAACACATAACCCTTCCATTCTTCACCCAGAGCATCAGCGGCAACTTCTGTGGCCATATGCTTCTCACAAAAGGTATGAAGTTTTTGTTCATCATCCTCTTCAGTGAGTCTCTGGCAGCCACTGGCTGGGGAAGAGATGTTCAACTTCATCCTGAAGTGGCCAACCGCCTCTGAGGCACCATGATACAGAGCTAAACGAACTTACATTTGACATTCTTTTTTCAAAATTTATTTTATTTATTTATTTTTGGCTGTGTTGGGTCTTCATTACTGCGCGCGGGCTTTCTCTAGTTGCAGTGAGCGGGGGCTACTCTTTGTCGCGGTGCGCGGGCTTCTCATTGCGGTGGCTTCTCTCGTTGCAGAGCATGGGCTCTAGGTGCGTGGGCTTCAGTAGTTGTGGCGCACGGGCTTAGTTGCTCCGTGGCCATGTGGGATCTTCCCGGACCAGGGATCGAAGACATGTCCCCTGCATTGGCAGGCGGATTCTTAACCACTGCGCCATCAGGTAAGTCCCACATTTGACATTCCGTTTCCCACATTCCACTGGGGCAACCAATACTTGGGAAGTCATCTCCCCGACTTGGTGTACTCCAAACATCAATTCATTGTAGTAATATTAATAAGGTGTTTCCATAGAATAAATATAGCCAGCCACAAAGTCTGAGGCCCCCATAAACACATACAAAGCATCAATAGGAAACACTTAATAGAGTGCTTGCCTTTTGCTAGGCATTTAACATACATTAACCAATTAAGCCTTATAAAAACCCTATGCAGTAAATACAATGACTGTCCTTATTTTACAGAGGAGAAAACTAGACACAGCTAGTGGAGTGAAACAGACAGTGCAGCTCTGAGCTCATGGTCTACACTTAACCATTCCTTTCACATTAAGTTTTTGGGGGATCAGAGTAGGCAGCCAAAGTCTTGCTTTCATTTTGACAAAGCAAGAAGGGGAAGTGACCCCTCACACAGTTCACTAAACAGGAGGCGGAATAAAGAACTCAGACCTCAAACTCCTACCTTCTCTAAATTAACTCACTGCTCCACACAACTTGACCAGCTGACTAAAATGAAATGAGGCTCCTTTTATTAGATTGATTAAGCATGACATTTTCTTTATATTCTCTCAGGACCCAATTTGAAATTTCAACTTTCTGTGCTTTCAATATTCTTTTATCCAGGACCATTTTCTGGAGGGATGCTCACACAGAAGGCTGTGTTCTTTGGCTTCAAAGTTAATTCCTTATCTGTTAACAGTTGATGATTTCTTTTCCCAAATTAGAACAAAGACTCTCACAAAACTGGGAAAGGATGAAGGGTTGAACACCCTGCAGTCAGCATTAGTTGAGTTGAACTAGCTTTCCTTTAATTATTCGTTCAAAAAGATAGGAGATAAAAAGAGATATATTCTTCTCTTTCCTGCTTAAGGTTTGGCTACATTTGAGCTGCTTCTCTTTGATTCAGTGGCATATGCTCTAAGTGCTTTATCTAGATTATGTTCGTCAATCTTCACAACCCAGAAAAGTAGGTATAATTTCTCCCATTTTACAGATGAGGAAACTGATTCCTACAGAGCTTAAGTTACTTGCCTTAGGTTATCCAAGTATTAAACATGTATGAAGTTATTAGTAAGGCAACTTGAATGAGTCATGGTATAGAGCTATTTTCTGATAAATAAAGGAGTGCAAAAATGTAGTGGTAAGAGTATGAAATCCAAGGGCTGGGTAGTTCCTTTTTACATCTAATTGTGCTACAATTAGATTCTCAAGGTGCAAGACTTTGTCCGAGATACTTTGGAAACAAGCGGCAGTACTTAAAGATTCTGAAGAATCCCTTTCAATTTTCTTGTTCTACAACGATAGATCCATACGGTTAAGGCTAAAAAATTCTCCTCCAATGGGATGACCAATGACTAAGCCAGGAATTGGGAAGCACTTTACATCACTGGGCCTCTGTACCACTCACTTCCCCCGCTCCTTAAGACTAGCCATGACCATTTTCTGTTTTTCGGTGGAATTTCTACTTTCTTCTCTCTGGCTCATTTCTGATGCGACGGCCCTTATCTCCTGTCTCCAGCAGCCCACACTTTCAGAAGAGCAGCCCTAACTAGCTGAACCACCCAAGGTTGAAAAGCCTTAAGGAAGCAGCTCTATGGCCCAAGGGCGGAAGCTCCCTCCAAAGAGGAACGCAAATCCCTCTATTGGCGACTCTTCGTACCATACACTCATCTCCCTCAAACTTCTTCCAAGCTTCCAGACATTTGCGTCCCGTCTAGTTTCCCGACTTTCCAAATGCTTAGGGCCATACCCTCTACAAATGATGCCACCTGACCTCCCTCTACGCTGCGGGCCAAAATCCCGTCTACGGGTATCCAGTAACACCTCGAACGGACTCCAGACTTAGCGACCTTCCTTTCCCTGCCTTCCAAACTCTGGTCTTGGAGATCCTTTCTCCCTCACTCCCTTGGCGACTCTGTAACTCCCCAACCTTACGCCTCCGCCTTTCTACCCTCAGGCTCCTTAGCTGGATTTTTGGGCTAGAACCCGGGCCAAGGGAGACTTAGCGATCCCGGCCCCCGTCACAGCCACGAGGGGTGAGCGCTCTCCAGCCCACTCCTCCTCCACGCCCCTCATACTCACGTGTCACGGGCAAAGGGAGCAGCCACAGCTCAGAATCCCCGGCCGAGTACCTGCTCGCGGCTGGGAGACAGGACCAGAGAGGGGTCGGCCGCAGACCCCGGTTCCAGAGCTCGCGGCAGAGCCAGCGACCCCACGAGCGCCTCGCTACGCTCCACTCCGGGAACCGGAAACAGGAAGTGCCGGGCGGCCGCTGGGCAACTGCTCCTCCCACTAGACCCCGCGGCATGTCACCGTAGAACCGTTTCGCCCCTTTCCCCTTCCCGGCCTCTCAGATCATCCCGGACGCTGATTGGCCAGGACCGTGGGCGTTAGGCTCCGCCCTCGCGGCATCAACTCCAATCCCTATCGAGATTTGCAAGTTTAGTTCCACCTTTGCGGGTCGCCTTTCTACTGACTGGGGTCCCAGACTCCCACCTCCTGGCCTCTCGGCTCGGGCCCCTGTCACGCGGGGTCACGCGGGGGTCACGCGCGGTCAGGCGCCAGGCTCGCTCCCTGGTAGGTTGGACCGGAGGGCGGCGGAAGTGGAAATGCGGGGCGGGGCCCGATCCCCAGGCCGCCGCGGGAGCTGTAGTTCTCGAGCCGGTTGCTGCCTCAGGACGTCTGCCGCCTGAGGGGGACGCTGGTTCGCTGTGTGCTGGCCCCGAGTCGCGTTGTCCCTAGAGGATAGTGGAGAGCGACTGGGTCGTGGTCCTCCTGGCTTTCTTACCGTCACTTTTGTTCTTTACGTCCTGTCTCCGGTTTAGCACCTTGAGGTGCGGCAGGGGTTACTATTCCAGTTAGCCTTATCATCCCTCCGGCATGTTGTTCGATAAACACTCTGTAACCACTTCTGCTGACCGAGACAAGTCAATTTTTGGTCTTTGCGCCTTTGCTAAGATCCTTTGCGGTGTCTCTCACATGTGGCGTCTTAGCCGCGTGTGGAAGTCCTACCCGTTCATAGAACTCGTTTCAGAGGCGCCTGTGACTCCTGGACTCACCCTCTTCAGCTGGAACCGTTTCGTCCTCCCAGTGCCCGCTGGCTGCTCGCACCTGGCTTTAGTCTGGTTTCTTTCTGCTTTGATTCCTCCGTTGCATTTGCGTGTGCCTCCCACCGTCTCCTCGGATGGGGACTGGATTTTGCTTCCTCCTTGTGCTCACCAGAGTTAGAACAGCGTTTTGAATCGAATAATAATAGAAGCTGACGCTGTGAGAAGCCCGCCCTGTTGAACGTGCTTTAAACGAGTATCAACTCACTTCACCTTCACGACCAGCTTACTGAGGAGGTATCTTATCCCCATTTTACAGATGAATAAATTAAAGGCGACAGGGGCTAAGGGACTTACCCTGGGCCCCACAGCTACTAAGTTATGGAGTCAGTATTCCGGCTCCATCATTTAGGGATAAGTTAGTTATATAGGGTGTGTATACAGTCCAGAGTTAATGCTCTCGACACTGCGTTTTACTGACTCTAGGATCCTGCATTTGTTTATTAACTGGTACATTCAATTCAGGCTAGGTGGTATATTTGGGTTGGGTTTGGATGTGTCTTCAAGTAAAAAATACGAAAATTGAAAGATGAGTTGCTTTCTAATAATAAAAGTAACTTGTCTACGGACACATACACACTACTATATATAGATTAGATAACTAATAAGAATCTACTGAATGGCACAGAGAACTCTATTCAATACTCTGTAATGACCTATATGGGAAAAGAATCTAAAAAAAGAGCGGATATACGTGTGTCTATAACTGACTCACTTTGCTGTACAGCAGAAACTAACACAATGTAAATCAACTGTACTCCAATAAAAATATTAAGAAAGCGGTTCTAGGAGGTTCCTAAAATCAAATGTTGAGGCTGCCTCCTCTTTAGTATATGCAGAAAAGGGAAGGGTGCTTGAAAGAAAGGGTGCTTTGAATGCTTGCTTCAATTCATGGCTTTGAAAATTGTCCCAGACCTGCTCTTTTGTCGACTCTGAGGTGGGAGCTATGTTGGGAATGCCTTTTTTAACCTCTCAAGAGCTTTGTCCTGGGTGTTTTTTGTTACAGGTTTTGCTATGGTTTCACTGTCGAATACACTCTACCTGCTCACGTTTTCTGATCTGCTTAGCAATCTTTTGATATTTGTTTGGTAGTTTCTCAGTCCCATTATGCATGTATTCAATTTGCCATCTTGAACTAGATTTCAATTTTGAACTTTTATTGATGCCCTCCTTTAAAAAATGATCATATTTAACATATTTCCAGGGCTAAATATATATTTGGTTTTGGTAATTTTCAATTTTAATATATCAATAAATTAAAAATTTTAGAAAAGATGCAAGAAGAGTACAAAGAACTCTTGTATACACTCTACCTAGATTTGCCAAGTATTTACATGTTGCCCCATTTGTTTTACTGGTCTCTCTCTCCCCCCCCCATCCTCCCTACACATACACACACACACACACACACACACACACTTTTATTTTGAACAATTTGAGGGTAAGTTCCCCATTACCACTAAGTACATTATGTGTATTTCCTAAGAATAAAGGCATTCTTACATTACCACAGTATAATTATCAAAATTAGTAACTATAGCACTTTTTTACCCTTTTCCAACCACAGAAGCAAAGCCAGAGTCACACACTGCGATTAGTTGTCATTTTTCTTTATCTTACTTGACCTTGAAATTTGGAAAAGTACAGGTCACTTATTTTGTAGAATGTCTCTCATTTTGGTTTGGTCTGATGTTGCCTCCTGATTTAGGTATGCATTTCTTGATAGGACTAAGAGGGAAATAATGATCCTGTATCACTCAGCATCCAGTCAGAAGACAGATACCACATGAGTGATTTTAAGGAAAAATTTAGTGTAAAGAATTGTTTTTTAGTAAAAAATAATTACTAAAAGGGGTAAGAGAGGACTGTAAGTTACACACAAGTCTTATAGAAGTAGGAACTACAAAATGCAGCTACTACCTTGAGGGCTGAAGATGGGTTAACAAGGAAGTAACTTAGAAACTTAAAGGAAGTGCTACCTTTCCACCCACAGGGGAGAGATTCAGACCTCTGAAGAAAGGGTGTGGTTCCTGCCACAGGAACATGCAGCCCACTGATGAGGTGAGAGAAAAAGTGCTGGAGGCTGTGGGTCACTGCGTCACTGTTGAACTGTCAGTGGGAGCCTCTTTATGGTGGCTTCTTTGTCCTTTGGACTTGTCCCCATCATTTTTTGAGCAGTTCTTTACTTTTGGGCACATAGATGTTCCATGTGGATCTTGAACTTTTCTTACCCTAGAATCAGTCATATCTCGAAGATGGCCTGGTTCCTTTTAGTGGAGAAGGGTATTGAGAAACCAAGATCTGATTACAGTGTGTGTTTATTGCTACTTGTGTGTCCTTGCTTTGGTCCCTCTCAGCAGACAGTTAGGAAATCTATATATCTTTCCAAGAGTGGGAAATCAGCTCCCATTATATTCAATATATTTATATGTTTGTTCACACATGAGAAAACACTGGAAGTAATTTTATAACTGGTAAAGCAAGCCTACTAATTAGAGTTCAGTGTTTGTTTAAAGTTTCATTTTTTGTTGTTGAGGTAAAATGTATAAATCATGAAATTCACAACGCTTTTTAAAATTTATTTATTTATTTATGGCTGTGTTGGGTCTTCGTTGCTGCACGCGGGCTTTCTCTAGTTGTGGCGAATGGGGGCTCCTCTTCCTTGTGGTGCGCAGGTTTCTCATTGCTGTGGCTTCTCTTGTTGCGGAGCATAGGCTTCAGGCACGCGGGCCTCAGTAGTTGTGGCACATGGGTTCAGTACTTGTGGCTCGTGGGCTCTAGAGTGCAGGCTCAGTAGTTGTGGCACACGGGCTTAGTTGCTCTGCGGCATGTGGGATCTTCCCGGACCGGGGCTTGAACCCGTGTCCCCTGCATTGGCAGGCAGATTCTTGACCACTGTACCACCAGGGAAGTCCCGCAACTCTTAGGTATAGAATTCAGTGAATCTTGACAAATGCATCATAATTGTAACCTCCCTCTAATCAAGACTTAGCAGATTTTCATCACCCAAGAAAATTTCCTCATGCTCTTTTCCAGTCATTCTCCTAGGCCTAGAGGCAACTATTGCTCGAAATTTTTACCATAGATTAATTTTGTCTCTTCCAGAATTTCATATAAAATTGAATCATATACTATGTTTGGTTTCTTTCACTCAATATGATGTCTGTGAGGTTCTGTTGTTGCATATATCAGTAGCAAGGTTTTTCTCTTTTTTTGGCTGGATAGTATTATATTGTATGAATATTTCACAACTTGTTGATCTATTCTTTTGATGGGCATTTAGGTTGTATCTATGTTTTCTTCCAAGAAGCTTTATAGTTTTAGCTTTTATGTTTGTATCTGTAATCAGTTTTTTAAAGTTTTTTTTTTTAATATTTATTTTGTTTATTTGGTTGTGCTGGGTCTTAGTCGTAGCAGCTGGGCTCCTTAGTTGTGGCTCACGGGCTTCTTAGTTGTGGCATGCGAACTCTTAGTTGCAGCATGCATGTGGGATCTAGTTCCCTGACCAGGGATCAAACCTGGGCCCCCTGCATTGGGAGCACAGAGTCTTAACCTCTGCGCCACCAGGGAAATCCCTGTAATCAATTTTGAATTAATTTTTTTGTATTGTTGAGGTAGGGTCGAGGTCAGTTTTTTTCCCACATGGATGTATAGGTCTTCCAGTAATGTTTGTTCACTTTTCTTTCTCCCTTAAGTTGCTTTGGAACTTTGTTGAAAATCAGTTGACTATATACATGTGATTCTGTTTCTGGACTTAATTCTGTTCCATTGATCTCTTTGTTCATTATTATGCCAACAACACACTGTCTTGATTCTTCTAGCTTTATAAGTATTGAAGTAAGTTAGTGTAAATCTTCCTTGTTTTTTCAAGATTGTTTTGGCATTTCCATAAATATGTTTAGAATCAACCTGTCAATTTCTATTTTAAAAATCTTGCTGGAATTATAATTGGGATTAATGTGAATCTAAAGGTAAATTTGAGGAAAATTGACATTTTAACAAAGTTGAATTTTACAATCCATGGATAAGATACATTCCCTATTTATTTAGGTCTTATCTAATTTCTTTCAGCTATATTTTATAGTTTTCAGTGTAGAGGTCTTACATGTCATTTGTTACATTTATTCCCAAGTACTCATATTTTGATGCTTTTATAACTGAAAATATTGTGAAAATTTTTTTTTACTAATGTTTGCTAGTAGTGTATAAAAATGCAGTTGATTTTTGTATTTTGACCTATATCCTGTAACCTTGCTAAATTTACTTATTTTGGCAGTTGCTTCTTTCTTTTGAACTTCTGGCCATCATGGTGTAGCTGGGACTGGATTTATTTTCTCATCTGAAACAACTGGAAAACGAAAATATATGAAACAGTGGTTTTCAGATACTGGACAACAGGCAGTACAAGACAGTAATTCCTGAGAGAAGGAAAATAAGGTGAGCCCCTGCTTACCCCTGCTGACAGTTGCCTCTGCTTACTAATTCTTGTCAAAAAGCAAGCCTCAAAAGGATCAAACTGGTACCAAGTAACTTAACTGTGTCCCATAACAAAAGCCAACAATTTTGAAAAGAGCTCAAGACAATTTGGCACCAACAGCATAAAATTCACAATGTCTGGAATCCAGCAAAAGATTATCAGGCATGCAAAGGAGGCAAATATAACCCATAACCAGGAGAAAAATCAGTTATTAGAAACTGAACCAGAAATGACAAAGATGAAAGAATTTGCAGAAAGGATGTTAGAATAGCTATTATAAATACACTTCATATGTTCAGTAGATAAGAGGAAAATTGAACATTATAAAGAGAAAAAGGCAAGATATTTAAAAAATAAACCAAATTATGCTTCCACAGATGAGAAATACAATATCTGAAATGATGCAATGAAAATATACTGAATGGAATCAACAGTAGACTAGAAACTACAGAAGGAAAGGTTAATTAAAAAAAAAAATTATTTATTTATTTATTTATTTATTTATTTTTGCTGCATCGGGTCTTAGTTGCGGCATGCAGAATCTTCGCTGGGTCTTACGGAATCTTTTGTTGCAGCACACGGGCTTCTCTCTAGTTGTGGTGAGTGGGCTCCAGAGTGCGTGGATTCTGTAGTTGCAGTGTGCAGGCTCTCAAGTTGTGGCACATGGGCTTAGTTGCCCCGTGACATGTGGGGTCTTAGTCCCCCGACGAGGGATTGAACCCGTGTCCCCTGCATTGGAAGGCAGATTCTTAACCACTGGACCACCAGGGAAGTCCCAGGAAAGTTAATTAACTTGAAGACATATCATTAGAAAATATCCAAAATAAACACATGAGGAAAAAAGACCCTCCCCCTCCAAAAAAACCCCAAAAAACCCAGAACTTCAGTTACTTATGGTACAATATCAAGCAATCTAATATATTTAAAATTAAAGCTTCAGAAAGAGGACAGAAAATATATTGGCCAAAATTTTTCAGAATTTGATGAAAACTATAAATTTACAAACAGAGATACTCAATGAATATCAAGCAGAAGAAACATGGAGACACATTATTATCAAGCTGTTGAAAATCAGTGATAAATAGAACATCCTAAAAGCAGCCAGAGGGGAAAAAAACACAGTGGCATAGTTCACATCAGAAACTATGCAAGTCAGACAAAATTAGACACCTGTAAAGTACTTTTGTGGGGGAGGAGAACCCTGTCAACCTAGAATTGTATACATACAAAAATACCTTTAAAAAAATGAAGGCAGGGGCTTTGCTGATGGTACAGTGGTTAAGAATCTGCCTGCCAATGCAGGGGACATGGGTTCAAGCCTTGGTCCGGGAAGATCCCACATGCCACGGAGCAACTAGGCCTGTGCGCCACAACTACTGAGCCCGTGTGCCACAACTACTGAAGCCTGCGTGCCTAGAGCCAGTGCTCCGTAACAAGAGAAGCCACCATAGTGAGAAGCCCATGCACCGCAACGAAGAGTAGCCCCTGCTCACTGCAACTAGAGAAAGCCCACGTGCAGCAATGAAGACCCAACGCAGCCAAAAATAAAAATAAATAAATTTTAAAAAAAATGAAGGCAAATTAAAATTTTTTTCAGATGAACAAAAGATGAGGAATTCATTGCAAACAGACCACCAAAATACATATTAAAGGAAGTTCTTCTTCCAGAAGGAAAATTATACCACATGGGAATTTAGAATTATGTAAGGAAATGAAGAACTTTAGCGATGATAAATATGAGTATAAATATAAAACGCTTTTGTTCTAATTTTAAAAGATACCTTTAAAAGATTAATGCCTGGTTAAAAGAAAAATATTAACAATCTATTGTGGAATTTGTAACGTAGGTAGAAGTAAAATGTTTGACAATGGCCAGGGAGAGGGAGAGAAAGTATACTATTGTAAGGTTCATTTGATATACATGAAGTGGTATAATATTATTTGGAGGAAGAATGTGATTAAAGATATAATGGAGACTCTAGAGCATCAAAAAAAAGAAAAAGAAAAAAGAAAGAAAAAGCAAAGGGAGTTCCCTGGTGGCCTAGTGGTTAGGATTCTGGGCTTTCACTGCCATGGTCCAGGTTCAATCCCTGGTCAGGGAACTGAGATCCCACAAGCCACATGGAGCAGCCAAAAAAATTAAAAAAGGAAAGAAGGAATGAAGGGAGAAGGAAAAGAGGAAACAAGGAAAGAGAAAGTTATAACTGATATACCAATAAGGGAGATAAAATGGAATCATAAAAGACATTCAATTTTATAAAAAAGATCAGGAAAATAGGGAAAAAATGAACAAAATAAATTAAACACATAAATAGCAAGATAGTAGATATAAGGTTACCTATAATGATAATCACATGATCTAAAATGGCCTAAATACTCCAATTAAAAGGCAGAGATTATCAGATTAGATAAAAGAAAAAAAGTAAGACCCAAGTATATGCTCTCTGGGAAAACAAACAAACAAAAAATAAATAAAAGTATGGAAATAATTATACCATGCAAACACTAATCCAAAAAAAGCTAGAATGCCTGTATTAATTAGACAAAGTAGATTTTAGAGCAAGGAATATTACCATGGATAAAGAGGGACATTTCATAAGGATAAAAGAATCAGATCATCAAGAGGACACGTGTTTGTAGCTAATAACAGCTTTAAAATACGTGAAGCAAAATCTGAGAGAATTTGAGAGAAAAAGACAAATTGACAATTATAGTTGGAGATTTCAATATCCTCTTCTCATAATTAACATAGTCAGAAAATCTGCAGTGATATAGGAGACTTGAACAGCACCATCAACTAACTTGACTAATTGACATTAATTCGCTTGCCACCCCTTTTGTGAATAAAGTTTTATTGGAACACAGACACACATACTTGTTTATATTTATCCGTGTCTGCTTTTGTACTATAATGGCTGAGTTGAGTACTTGTGAGAAGACCATATTGCCAGAAAAGCCTGAGATATTTACTATGTGGCCTTTTACAGAAAATGTTTGCTGACCCCTGACTTAGATGAAAAGAACAAATTTATTGAAAGGCACAAACTACTGAGGTTTACTCAAGAAAAAATACATAATTGAATATCTCACTATCCATTAAATAAATTGAATTTATAGTTAAAAGCTTCCCATAAAGAAAACTTTAGGCCCAGATGGCTTCACTGGTAAATTCTACTATCTTTTGATCTTTTATTTATTATTCTTGTCTAGTTCTTTCTGTACAGTGTTGAATAGAAATGGTAAAATTAGACATTCTTGCTTTGTTCTTGGAAAAACCACACTTTGTCATGATGAATTACCTCTTTTATGTTCTTCTGGATTTGATTTGCTGATAGATTTTTTTTTTTTTTTTTAAGGATTTTGATGTCTATATTTATGAGGGTTGGGGTCTGTAATTTACATACTTGTAATTTTTTCTCAGGGTCATGATGGCCTCCTAAAATAAGTTGGAGGGTGTACTTTCATTTTCTGTTTTCTGAAGGGATTGTGTTATTTATTCCTTAAAATTTGATGTAATATGCTGTTTGAAGTCGTCTGAACATGAAGCTTTCTTTTTCTTTCTTTTTTTTAAATTGAAGTATAGTTGATTTACAATGTTGTGCCAGTCTCTGCTGTACAGCAAAGTGACTACAAAACAGAAGATTTCTTTTTTTAAAATTAAATTTAAATTTTTATATTATTTTTTAATTAATTTTTTTTATTGGAGTAGAGTTGATTTACACTGTTGTGTTAGTTTCTGTTGTACAGCAGAGTGGGTCAGTTACACATATATGCACTCTTTTTTTAGATTCTATTCCCATATAGGTCATTACAGAGTATTGAATAGAGTTCCCTCTGCTGTACAGTAGGTTGTTTTTAGTTATCTATTTTATATATAGTAGTGTGTATATGTCAATCTCAACATCCCAATTTATTACCCCCCCTTCACCCTTGGTAAACAGAAGCTTTCTTAATGGGAAGGTTTGTACTAACAAATTCAATTTTTTGAGTGAAAAGAGAGTTATTCAAAAATTTCTTCTTGTGTCAGTTTGGTAAATTGTGTTTTCCAAGGAATTTTTCCATTTTATCTACATTGTTAAATTTATTGGTATATAGATATAATATTCCTTTATTATCCTTTTAATGTCTTTAAAATCTATAGAGATATACTGTCTTTATTCTTGATATTCATAATTTGAGCCCTCTCTGTTTCTTGATCACTCTTGTTAAAAGTTTATCAATCAGTAATTTTATCAAAGAACCAAATTTTGGCTTTGTTAATTTTTCTATTGCTTGGTTTTTAAAAATTTTATTGATTTCAGATTTTAAAATTCTGATCTGCTTACTTTGGTTTTAATTTGCTCTTCTTTTTCTATCTTCTTAAACTTGATTGTTTATTTAAAATCTTTCTACTTTTGTATTCATTTAAAGCTATAACATTCCCTCCAAGCCTCTGTTTTAGCTGTGTTCTACAAATTTTTCTATTGTGTTTTTATAATAATTTAGTTTGATATATTTTCTAATTTTCACCCATGTATTATTTAGAAATGTGTGTATTTTTTTTAGATGTACAAAAAGTCATCTTAATTCTTCTAAGAGAACTTAATTTTCTGTTTTTTTCCCCCTTTTAAATTATTTTTATTATTATATCAATGGGGAAGTCTCAGGTTAAAAACAGTGGATTTTTAACACTACTCTCTAACACTTTAATTTTTTATATTTATTTTTTTGAGATATAATTGACATATAACAATTGTATTAGTTTTGGGTGCACAGTGTATGATTTGATACATGTATACAATTTGAAATGATTACCATAATAAGTTTACTTAACATTCATTACCACACAGTTACAATTTGTTTTTCTTGTATTGAGAACTTTTACAATTTACTTTCTTAACAACTTGTAAGTATATAATACAATATTGTTAACTATAGTCACCATGCTGTATATTACATCTGCAGGACTTCCTTGTAACTGGTAGATTGTACCTTTTGACTACCTTCACTCATTTCCCCCATCTCTACTCCCCACCTCTGGCAATCCCCAACCTGTTCTCTATATCTATGAGTTCGGGTTTCTTTTTTCTTTAGCTACCACATGTAAGTGAGATCATACAGTATTTGTCTTTCTTTGTCTGACTTGTTTCCCTTAACATAATGCTCTCAAGTTTCATCCATGTTGTCACAAATGGCAGGGTTTCCTTTTTTAATGGCTGAATGATATTCCATTATATATATAAAATCATATTTTCTTTATCCATTCATCTATCAGTGGGCACTTAGGTTGTTTCCATGTGTTGGCTATTATGAATAAAGCTGCAATAAACAGGGGCGTACAGATATTTTTTTCAAGATAGTGATTTTGTCTTTTTTGGATAAATATCTAGAAGTGGAATTGCTGGATCACATGGTAGTTCAATTTTTAATTTTTGAGGTGCCTCCATACTGTTTTCCATAGTGGTTGCTCCAATTTTTGTTCCCACCGACAGTGCACAAGAGTTCCTTTTCTCCACATTCTCTCCAACACGTCTCATTTCTTGTCTTTTTGATATTAGCCATTGTAACAAATGTGAGGTGATATGTCATTGTAGTTTTGATATGTATTTCCCTGATGATTATAATTTCCAAATACTTAGGAATGTTTTAATTTCTAAATATTTAAGAATTTTCTAGACTTTTTGTAATTGATTCCACTGTGGTCATAGAACATATCTGTAGTATTTCAATATATTGAAATTTATTAAAACATTATTACTCAATATATAATTTACTTGATGGACATTCCATTTACACTTGAAAGTCATGGGTATTTTGTAGTTGTTTGATATCATTTTGTTGGGTAAATTTCAATTAGGTCAAGGTGGTTGATAATATTGTTTAGATCTTTTATATTTTTAACTGATTTTTTTTGTCTAATTATTTTATCAGTTACTGAGAAAGGGATGTTTATATCTCCAAATGTGATTATGGATTTGTTTATTTCTCCCTTTAATTCAGTCAGTTTTGCTTCATATGTTTGGAAGTTTTATTCAGTATTATTAGGTGCATGCTCATTTATAGTTGTGTATGCTTAATGCTGTGATTCATATAATTATGAAATGTACTTCTTCATACTTGTCAGTTTTGTCTTGTAATATAACCAATTGTGGTAGGCTGAATAATGTCCCCCTCTCCCATCCCCCAAAACATGTCCATGTCTTAATCCCTAGAATCTGTGAATATGTTACCCTATATGGCAAAAGAAACTTTGTAGATATTAAATTAAGAATCTTGCAAGAGAGATTATGTTGGATTATCCAGATGGGTCCAATGTAATCACAGTAATACTTATAAGAGGGAGGTAGTAGTGTTAAAGTCAGAAAAAGATGAGGCAGTGGAAACAGAGATTGGGGTGATGCCCTTTGAAGACGGAAAAAGGGGCCATAAGCTAAGGAATTTGGGCAGCCTCTAGAAGCAGGAAAAATCAAGGAAATGGATTCATTTTACACTTCTGACACACAGAACTGTGAGAGAATAAATATACATCATTTTAAGCCGCAGTATTTGTGGTAATTTATTACAGCAACAATAAGAAACTAATATATCACTCCAGGTTTCTTGTTTACTGTTGCATGGTATATCTTTTCCAATATATTCCTTAAACCTCTTTGTGTCATTATATTTAAACTGTGTGTGTTATATAGAGCGTATAGTTGGTTCTTGCTTTTTCATTTAGTGTTGCAGTCTCATTGTCGTTTATTTGATGTATTTAGTCTATTTATTCATTTATTTAAAAGAGTAGTTCACTATGCAGTTTGTTTGTTTTAATATTTATTTATTTACTTATTTATTTGGTTGCACTGGGTCATAGTTGTGGCACGTGGGATCTTCCTTGCCGTGTGCAGGATCTTTGTTGCAGCATGTGGGATCTTTGTTGCAGCATGTGGAATCTTTTAGTTTTGGCATGTGGAATCTTTTAGTTGTAGCATGAGGGATCTTTAGTTGTGTCACATGGGATCTAGTTCCCTGACTAGGGATTGAACGTGGGTCCCCTGCATTGGGAGCGTGGAGTCTTAACCATTGGACCACCAGGGAAGTCCCACTATGCACTTTGTTTATTTATTTATTTACTTTTATTATTATTTTTTTTTGGCTGGGCCCTGCGGCTTGCATGATCCTAGTTCCCTGACCAGGGATCAAACCTGGCGCCCTGGCAATGAGAGCGCTGAGTTCTAACCACTGGACTGCCAGGGAATTCTCTGTTTAGTCTATTTATGATGAATTAAATTATTGATATGGTTGGCTTTAGGTCTTTCCCTTTGCTATTTGTGTACAATTTATCTTATCTATTTTGCTTTTTTTCTTTCTTTTAAAGAAATTAAGGGGAGGAAAAAAACCGCAATCTTTTATATGTATGTAAATATTTACCATTTCTTCTTGTCTTCAGTCTTGTAGATTTAAATTTTCATCTTGTGACATTTTCAGTATGAAGAAGTTTCTTTAGCATTTCTAGTAGTGCCGGAGTGCTCATGGCAAATTATCTGTTTTCTTTACTATGAAAATTTTTTTTTTTTCCTTTTCATTTTGCTGGATGTTTTTACTGGATATAGAATTCTGGATTGGGAGTATTATTCTCCTCCCGACCCCTACTCCAGCTTTATTGAGATACAGTTGGCATATAAGACTGTGTAAATTTAAGGTGTACAACCTGATGATTTGATACATGTATATATTGTGAAGTGATTACCACAGTAAGGTTAGTTACCACAGCCATCAGCTCACATACTTACCTTTTTTTTTGTAGTGATAACATTTAAGATTTACTCTCAGCAAATTTCAAGTATACAATACAGTATTGTTAGGTATAGCCACTATGCTGTACGTTAAATCTCTAGAATTTATTCATCTTATAACTGGAAGTTTGTACCGTTTGACAAACGTCTTTCCATTTCCTCCATGCCCTGGCCCCTGGCAACCACCGTTCTACTTTCTGTTTCTATGAGTTCAGGGTCTACCAATGTTGTCACAAATGTCAGGATTTGCTTCTCTTTTATGGCTGAAATATATATATATATATCTGTCTTACATTTACTGTATCCATTCATTAATCAATGGACACTTAGGTTATTTCCATGTCTTGGCTATTGTAAATAATGCTGCAGTAAACATGGAGGCACAGATACCTCTTTGAGATTGTGACTTTATTTCCTTCAGATACATGCCCAGAAGTGGAATTGCTGGATAGTATGGTAGTTGTATTTTTATTTATTTATTTATTTTAAAGTCTTTTCTATTTTTAAAAATTAATTAATTAATTAATTTTTGGCTGCGTTGGGTCTTTGTTGCTGTGCATGGGCTTTCTCTAGTTGCTGCGAGCAGGGGCTACTCTTCGTTGTGGTGCGCGGGCTTCTCACTGCGGTGGCTTCTCTTGTTGTGGCGCATGGGCTCTAGGTGCACAGGCTTCAGTAGTTGCAGCTCCCGGGTTCTAGAGCGCAGGCTCAGTAGTTGTGACGCACGGGCTTAGTTGCTCTGTGGCATGTGGGCTCTTCCCGGACTAGGGCTCGAACCCGTGTCCCCTGCACTGACAGGCAGACTCTTAACCACTGTGCCACCAGGGAAGCCCGGTAGTTGTATTTTTAATTTTTTGAGGAACCTCCATACTGTTTCCTATGGTGGCTATACCAACAGTGTTATTCTTTTACCTCTCTAAAAATGGCATTCCATTGTCTTTCTCCTTTTAGGTTTCTGATGAGAGTTCAGCTATCATTCATGTCATTGTTCCCTTCTGTTAATGTGTTATTTTTCTCTGGCTGCTTGCAGTATTTTCTCTTTATCTTTGGTTTTCAGCAGTTTTGTCATGATGTTCTTTAGGTGTGGTATTTTTTATATTTATCCTGATTGGGGTTCATTATCTCATAGCTGCAAGTTTTACACTAAATTTGGGAATTATTTGACCATTAATTCTTCATATTCTTTTGCTGCTGTATTATATTTCTCCTGTATTTCTGGGACTTCATAAATATAACACTTATATTATACTACTTGATATTATCCTACAGGTCACTGAAGCTCTGTTCACTTTTTCTTCTCTTCTTCATATTAGATAATTCCTAGCAATATATCTTCACATTCACTGACTTTTTCTTCTGTTCTTTCCAATTTGCTGTTAGTCACATTCTTCAAAAATTTTTTTTAAATTAAAAATTATGGATTTTTTTTCTGTTTTAGAATATTCACTTTGTTCTTTTTTATAGTTTCTACTTCTCTGCTGAGACTCTTCAAAGTTCAAAGATAGTACAAGGCATTCCTTTTTACCCTTCACCCCACTCCCCCTAATGTCAACATCTTATTTATTTTGTAAAATTTATTTATTTTTTTGGATGCGGTGGGTCTTAGTTGCTGTGCACGGGCTTTCTCTAGTTGCGGCGAGAGGGGCCTACTCTTTGTTGCAGTGCGTGGGCTTCTCATTGCAGTGGCTTCTCTTGTTGCAGAGCACAGGCTCTAGGCGTGTAGCCTTCAGTAGTTGTGGCACGTGGGCTCAGTAGTTGTGGCTCACGGGCTCTAGAGCACAGGCTCAGTAGTTGTGGCACACGGGCTTAGCTGCTCCACGGCATGTGGGATCTTCCCGGACCAGGGCTCGAACCCGTGTCCCCTGCATTGGCAGGCGGATTCATAACCACTGCACCACCAGGGAAGTCCCTAATGTCAACATCTTATATAATCATGGTACATTTGTCAAAGCCAAGAAACAAACACTGCTACATTATTATTAACTACTCCAGGTTTTCTTGAATTTCACCAGTTTTCCATAAACTGGTAATGGAATAATTACCAGTTAATGGAATAATAAGAGTAATTTTCTTTTTCCTGTTCCAGGATGTAACCCAGGATACCACCTTGCGTTTAGTTTTCAAATTTTCTTAGTCTTCTTGGTCTGTAGTAGTTCCTCAGTATTTTCTTACTTTTTATGACCTTGATGAATTTGAAGAGTACTGGTCAGATATTTACAGGTCTCAATTTGGAGTTATCTGATTATTTTTCATGTTTAGACTGAGGTTATGGGTTTTGGTGAAATATACTTTAGTGATTTAGGTGCCTTTCTCATTGCATCATGTTGGGGGTGCATGATATCAACAAGACTTATCACTGGTTGTTCACACATTTAGCCCTGTTCATGGGGGAGGTTGTGTTTGCCAGGTTTCTCCACTGTAAAATTACTGTTTTCCCCATCAATACATTATTCTTTGGAAGTGAGTTGCTAAGTCTTGCCAACACTCAAGGGGAGGAGGATTAAATTGCACATCATGAGGCAGGAGTATCTGCATATATTATCTGGAATCTGTGTAAGGAAAATTTTAACTTCTCCCCCATTTATTTATTCAGTCATTTATTTATAAATCAGTACAGATTCAGAGGAGTGACATCAATGATGGCAGAGTAGGAGACTCCAGCCTCTGATCCCACAAAGAACAACAATTAGACAGCTATCTACTAACAAAAATAGCTCTGGGAGACCACAGGAGTTCACTTAAGAAGCATCAACAACACAGTGGAGCCAAAAACTTGAGAATAACCACACAAAAATGGTAGGAAGAATAGTTTCATTTTGCCTGCATCATCCCTTCCCCAAGTATATACTAATTTCTGACAAAGGAACCGAGACTATGCAATGGGGAAAGGATAGTCTCTTAAATAAATGATATTGGGAAAACATTTCCACATGCAAAAGAATGACAGAACAACTCAAATTGGATTAAAAAATTAAAAGTAAGACCTGAAACCGTAAAACTCCTAGTAGAAAACATAGGGGAAAACCTCCTTGACATTGGTCTTGGCAATGATCTTTTGGAAGGTACACGAAAAGCACAGGCAACAATGCAAAAGTAAACGAGTGGGACTACATCAAATTAAATAGTTCCTGCAGAGCAAAGGAAACACCAGAATGAATGGAAATGTAAATTGGTACACTCACTGTGGAAAACAGTATTGAGGCTTCTCAAAAAATTAAAAATCAAACCACCATATGATGCACTAATCCTACTTCTGTGTATATATCCAAAGGAAATAAAATCACTATTTCAGAGATATCTGCATTGCTATGTTCATTGCAGCATTATTCATAATGACTATGATATGGAAATAGCCTTAGTGTCTGTTGATAGATGAATGGATTAAAAAATGTGAGATATATATATATATATATATATATATATATATATATATATATATATATATATATATATATATATAATAGAAAGTTATTCAGCCTTAAAAAAGAAGGGAATTCTGCCATTTGCAATAATAGAAATGAATCCAGAGGACATTATCTAAGTGAATCCACCCACAGAAAGACAAATTTCACATGATCTCACTATTTGGAATCTAAAAAAAAGTTGAACTTACAGTAACAGAGTAGAAAGGTTACCAGGAATTGGTAGGTGGAGGAAAATGGGAGATATTGATCAAAGGGTATAAACTTTCAGTTGTAAGATGAATAAATTCTGGAGATGTAATGTACAACATGGTGACTATACCTAATAATAATGTAAGTATACTTGAAATTTTCTAAGAGAGTAGATTTCAAGTGTTACCGTCATATACACACACACACACACACACACACACAAATGGTAACTATTGGAGGTGATGGATTTGTTAATTAATTTGATTGTGGTAATCATTTCATAATGTATACTTATATCAAAACTTTCACATTGTGTATCTTAAATATATATTACAATTTTTATTTGTCAAGAATGAATAAATAAAAATAAGTCAGTGTGGATTCATAGATTCTTTTTTTTTTTATTCCTGCATTATAACCAATACATCCAATACTTACAATATAATCCAATTTATTTTGTTGCTCTAATTGTTTCATTTTGGACATCAGGAGCTCTTCCGGGTTGATTCTTGAGTCCTTCTGACATGCCTTCATATTTTTTTGTTTTGTTTTGTTTTGTTTTTCAGTACTCCCTTTTATTCTAGCACTAAAAGACTAAAAGATGCTCCAGGCTCATCTTGTGTGTTTTCTGTCCTGGCCTTAGTCATTTCTTCAAGGACCCCTGGTTCCTATGTTGCCTTCCTTTTTTCTTTTTTCTTTTTCAAAAACCATCTTAGCTAATTTAAAGTGTGTAGTTCAGTAGTGTTCAAGTATTGTTATGCACTGAATATTCGTGTCCCCTCTCACCGCCAAATTCATATGTTGAAAGCCTAACCTCCAGTGTGGCTCTACTTGAGAAGGGCCTATAAGGAAGTAATTAAGGTTAAATGAGGTCATAATGATGGGGTCCTGATGTGATCAGATTAGTGTCCTTATCAGAAGAGATAGCAGAGAGCTCGCTAGCTCTCTCTCTTTTGCATGCCTGCACAGAGCAAAGGCCATGTGAGACCATAGTGAGAAGGCGGGTGCTGCGACCCAAGGCGGGGTTTCACCAGACACCAACTCTGCAGGCCCCTTAATCGTGGACTTACAGTGTCCAGAACTGTGAGAAAATAAATTTCTGTTGTTTAAGCCACCTAGTCTATGGCATTTTGCCATGGCAGCCTAAGCAGACAAATGCAAGTATATTCACGTTGTTGTGTAGTGGATCTCCAGAAGTTTTTCATCTTGCAAAACTGAAACTCTGTAACCATTAAACAACTCCCCATTTCTCCCTCTCCCCGGTTCCTGGCAACCACCAATCTATTTTCTGGTTGTATGAATTTGACTACTTTAGATACTTCATATAAGTGGAATCACAGAGTATTTGTCTTTTTGTGATCAGTGTATTTTATTTAGCATAATGTCTTCAAGGTTTATCCATGTTGTAGGATGTGATAGTATTTCCTTCCTTTTAAAGACTGAATATTATTTCATTGTATTTGTTGGGGCCCAGGGTAGGCCACCCCCAAATGTGCTGCAGTGGCACATTGATTATTCTGAATTAAAGTTACTTAAGAAACGGCCAATGCAAGAGGGACACTGTGACCTTTCTCTCTGTGTCCCTGAAAGCAGGAAATAAGTGTGAAAAGTTCACTCCCTGCATCTAGAGGTAGAAGTCCACCCTTATCGCCAAAGACAGGGAATTTGGGGACGAGAAGCTTGTAAAAACAAACTTTGTTACTTCTTTAATTTACTACCCCAGTCCCAAACTGTCTAGATTCTTCACTGATTGGTCACCCAAAACCTGAGTTTCTTTGTCCTGTCAGTTCCTCACAAATTTATTGTTTCTTTGTCTGAAAAGTATAAAAGCTGCCTGCTTTGGCCATTTCTTAGGTCCCATTTCTATGAACCCTCCATGTACATGAATTAAAATTTGTTTCTTTTTCTTCTGTTAATCTGTCTTGTGTCCAGCCACAAGAACTCTGGAAGGGTAGTTGGGGAAATTTCCCCCTCCCTGACATATATATATATAGACCACATTTTGTTTATGTTGTCTTCCTTTTAAGGGCATCAACATTTATTCTCATAGGCAGCTAAATTATTGGTGTATCTTTTTGGTTCTGTCAGGCTGTGTTGTTTCTTTGTTCACACTGGTCAGCACTGAACCACCACTGGTCTCACTATTCAGCTGTCGGCCATGCAGGAGGCCATCTCTGCAGGGACCACAGAGTCTTGTCCTCTGCCTGTGCACCTAGCTGTTAGCCAGGGACTTAGGATGAGCTCCCACCACATCTTCTGGACACCTCTCTCTGTGACGCTCTCTTTTGTCGGTCACCCTGATCTGCAAATTCCAAGCATGTAAGCAGCTCAAAACTTGGATCTCTGCCTCCTCAGCTTCGTGAGACTCCTGCTCTGTTTAGGATTCATTTTCCTGCTTTGGGCCGGCAAGTGGCCCTAGGGTGACCATAGCACTCACCTTTGTGCGTTATGTTCTCTCAAAGGTCACAGTGCTTCCTGTTCCGTCCCTGAAAACAGTTGCCTCACCTGTTTTGTCATATATAGTGTTTTGGCTGAAGGTCAAGTCCCGTATCACTCTGTCATGGCTGGAAATAAAACTATATTAGTTTTTAATTAGTATGCTCTCCCTGTTTCTCTTCTCTTTCCTCTCTTCTGTCTTTATACATTCTATCTTGGTGACCTTATCTATTCTTGGAATTTCAATTCATTATCTAAATATTTTCTTTAACTTTTTATTAAGATTTCACCTATTAGAAATAAATTACTGACACTGTAGTATGTATTTATTTAATTTATTCCTCTTTATGGTTGGCTCTGCATATAAAAATAAGAGAACAAGGAGAAAAAATTTAATGGAATTTCTTACTCTGTGAAGGGTAAAGATTAGAGCACAACTGGGAGAATGTTTTGGGGAACACAGGTGTATAGCACATTCACAAAACATATGTCTGGGCAATAGCCCATTTCTCCCATGATTCCAGGCACATGCAAACCCACAGTCCATTTCTCTATCACATATCACTACCCAGAAGCTCCAAGAAACAATGAAATCAGTCCCATTTGTCATGCATCTATATTCTCAAAAGGAAACAAAGCAAATATAAAATCTGAGATAAATTCATAGCTAGGAAACACTATCATTTTTATTTCAGTTTCCATAATTGAAATTGCTGAATTTAAGTGCAACGTTTCCTTGCTCAGTAGAATTAGGTGAGATGGGGAATCAATTTAATATGTACTTAATGAGCACCTAGAGAGGAGGTTAAATAAATAAAACAATAAAAAAATCACAGTTCAGAATATTAATTTCTATAGGCAGCCCCAGAATTTACCCATTTCCTGAAAAGTTACTTCTGTTTTTGTCATGCTGAACCATTTTTTTGAAAAAAGCTTCAAGTTTCCTGCTAGCAGTTTAGAGATTGGGCTGTTTCCTCACTTACACGTCTCCTAACACTTGTATAATTTTACTCTCTCAACTGAATGTGAAAGGTATCAGATGAAGATGACTGACAATGCTATTTATTCCGTTTTAGAGCTTTCTACTGCATCCCAAGCCCAGAATGACTACAGACTGCAGCAAAAAGGTGAGTTAACCAATTTAGTATGGAAAACTGTCCATAGTCACCACAGGCTAAGGAATGAATGGGATGGAGAATATGTTTGGAGTAGAGGATGCAGAAAAACAGAGGGTAATTTGAGGAAATACCTTTGGTTCAGTCTGATGTCCAGAGTTGGACTATGAAAATTTGGTATATGGTTGAGTATCTGATCTTAGGTTTCAGGTAAATTGTTTTCTAACCATTCACTTCTATGATCTCATCTATGAAACACAAGCTGGGGCAATTGTCTTACTCTTTACTGCTTCTGAACTAAATAAAGAAGAATTTTGTTGGGAGAACTTAATCTCTTTGGTAATGTTTGGAGCAACCTTGGACCAGCTGTGTGAGTTCTAGGCATCTCTGTTTTTCTGACAATGAAATGAGAAGGCACTAATAATTTTGCTACTGGGTAATAGTAAGATTTTGTCAGAAGAGCAGCTAATTCATATAACTAGGTTTCCCCTCCACCACAGTGTTGCACCAAAATGGTGATAGGGGTAGGAAGAAGGTATTAAGAACACTACAGATTAGTAGACCCTGTGACTTTTTGGGAATTTGAAGATGAAACAAACCATTTTTACATAGAGCCCTGAGAAAATACTTTCTGAGACAGGCAGATAACTGTGTAAGTACCAAAATTAATATTTGATTTTATATCTTAGGCAGTAAACTCCCATAATGCATGTTCTTTAGTGTAGCTTCATAAGCTTTCTCTCTTTTTGCTTCATAGTATTATTATTACAATTTTTAGTATTGTCCTTTGAAAGCACTGCTGTAATTTGCTAAATCATTCTAGTATACTTAGACATTTAGAATTATTTCTATTACTATAAATTATACAACATTTGACATTTTTACTTGTATATGTTTTTCCTTCTTTGGAGTTATATCTGTGCTAATTTCTAAAGAATAGAGATGTTAAGTCAAAAAGAATGTATATTTTATTTATTTATTTATTTATTTGGCTGTGCCGGGTCTTAGTTGCAGCACGTGGGATCTTCGTTGTGGCCTGCAGGATCTTTTTTAGTTGTGACATGTGGGATCTAGTTCCCTGACCAGGGATCGAACCCGGGCCCCCTGCATTGGGAGTGCGGAGTCTTAGCCACTGGACCACCAGGGAAGTCCCCACATTTTAAAGTATAAGTGCAAGATCACACAACTGGTGATAAGTTGGAACTTGATTGTAATTATTTTGATTTCTAGGCAGGTGGTTTTTAATTTATATACCATGCACATTGCACATTCTTATTTATTGCCAGTATGTTCATTCCAACGCCAGCTTTGTGGAGCGCTCTACTTAGGAATGGGAAAATAGATTAGGAGCATTAAAACAATATTAAAAATCTCTTTAGAAAAATATTACATGCTCATTATAGGAAGTAGAGAAGCTATAAGAACATATATAAGAAAATAAAAATCACTAATAATTTTACAATGTGGTGATCATCACTATTACTATATTGATATAGTTTTGCTTTTTTGTGCTGACTTTACTATAGTAAAGTACTCCACTAAGAAGCCTTTTTAAAAAAAAAATAAATTTATTTATTTTTGGCTGCGTTGGATCTTCGTTGCTGCATGCGGGCTTTCTCTAGTTGCGGCGAGCGGGGGCTACTCTTTGTTGCGGTGCGCGGGCTTCTCATTGCGGTGGCTTCTCTTGTTGCGGAGCACAGGCCCTAGGCGCGCAGGCTTCAGTAGTTGTGGCACGCGGGCTCAAGAGCGCAGGCTCAGTAGCTGTGGTGCACAGGCTTAGTTGCTCCGTGGCATGTGGGATCTTCCCAGACCAGGGATCGAACCTGTGTCCCCTGCACTGGCAAGTGGATTCTTAACCACTGTGCCACCAGGGAAGTCCCTAAGAAGCTTGTAATATGCATATTTTAAAAAATACATTAAAAATTTTAAATTTCACTTAATTTTTTGAATTGGATTGTGGTTACACATATACAACTAGTTTTGATACTTTACATTTAGTGTAACATCTAAAATCAACATTTATTTCATTAAATATTCTTCTATAGTACAAATGTATTTTTTTATGTCACTAAAAATCAAGTGTTTTTGGATGTATCAGTCCAGATATTTATCATGCAGAACTCTCTCATTTTAAGGTATCTTTCACTGTGAATTTCTTTTAAGAAGTTCAAAATGCTTCATAGATACACACATCTACAGTATAATTTACCTAAAATTTAAATATGAAACTGAGGCCCAAATAGGCAGAATTATTTTCCAATTTCCAAATAAAGGTTACCAAATAAAGGAGTCAAAACTAGAACTTAAATATCTTACTTTATAGATTTTTGCTCTTCACCCTTAATTCTTACACTATCAGACTGTGAGACCGCCACAATTTTAAAATAAAAAATTGGGGTAAAAAATGTTCTATTTTCCAAATGAAAATAAAAATACCATTCTTAGCTATGCATTGTATGACACACAGTTAATATGAGGTAGTGTCCCACCCTTAAAGTTATCAACCTAAACTCATCGCTCTTCCAATTATAGCAGTTTCCAAAGCACTTTTGAGATATGTTATTTTATTTTCATTTAAATTGTATTTATTTCAATTCTGAATAGGTAATACATCATATAGTTCAAAATTCAAAAAGTACAGAAGAAAATAAAGTAAAAGGTCTTCCTCCTATCTCTGTCCCCATTGACCTATTTCCCCTCCCCAAGGCCAACAACGTTATCAGATCCATGTGTCTATTTTCAGAAATGCGTATTAGCATACACTGTTTCACAGAAGACTGTTTTCTTAACTGTTTCCCTTAACTATATACCTTGAAAATCACTCCATATCTGTGAAAAAAATCTTGTCTTTATTCTTTTGTTAAAAGCTGCATATTCACTTTATGGTTATGTCAGAATGTATTTAACACATCTTTTATCGGTAGACATTTAAGCTGAATTCAATCTTTTCCTCCTACTAATATTGTTGCCATGAGTAACCTGAAAAATATGACATTTTGTACATGTGTGAATGTCTGCAGGAAAAATTTCTCAAAGAGACATTGCTGAGTCAAAAGGTAAATGCCTTTGTAATTTTGGGACACTGCTAAAGTGCCCTCCAAAGAGGTTGTTCCAATTTATATTCTCACCACTAAAGCATGAGACTGTGCAAGCTACAGTTTCAAAGGAAAAAGTATCTTTAACTTGGTAAGTAAAGTATGTTCCTTAATAAAGATAATCGTGGCTACCCTAGACTTCAGAGCATGTCCCTGACAGATCCTGGAAAGGAATCATTAAGGCCTGGATCTCAGTTCCAACCAGGCTGAATTACTTCAAGATTCCAGATATCCTTCCCTGACCTTTTTTCCTTTAACTTTTATTCTGACTCAGGATTTTTCTTTGAATTCTATTCTTACAGCTTCTTCTTCAAGATCCCCTCTCTCTTACTACGTGGCAGTAGCGTTGGGGCTTCTGTGTGCCATTCTAGTGACTTTGCTGCTTTTCCAGTGGATTCTGTGCCGGGGTAAGTGCTAACTTAAACCAAAATTTGTGTTATAAAAGCAACATAACATAAGAGAAAATTTGAAAAATGAAGAACAGTCCCAACAAAATAAATCACCAACCAACATACACAGCATCTCTCAGGCATAGTCTTCTAGTCTTTGAGTACACGCGTTTGTGTAAGTATTTATTTTTTTAACAGAATTTCAGTCAAGTCCTCTAAAATCTCCCTCACTCCACTTTTTTTTTTTTTTCAATAAGGCTGGGTATGGTTCTGATCATAGTATTTTATCTGTTGTGTATGTATCACATGTGCTTATAATTTTGTGTATTGCTTTTTTTTTTTTAACATCTTTATTGTAGTATAATTGCTTTACAATGGTGTGTTAGTTTCTGCTTTATAACAAACTGATTGTGTATTGCTTTTTAATTTGATATTGTATCATAAACATTTTCCTACCTACTACCATATTTAGTATGAAAATCAAATTGTAATTATAATATTGTATTTAACTTTTCATATAATAGATGTATCATAATTTAATTAAACCTATTCTAATTTTTTTTCCATTTACTGAGCTTTCACATTTTCTAAAATGAACTTTTCTAGATTTAGTTCTTCTAAGTCCTTAAATATGATGATCCAGAGAGGCTTCTGTTTTTGTTTCACAATCCAAAGTCCTAACTTAGGTTTTGTTATCTGGGGATGATTGTTAGTGACAGGTTTGACAGACTTTATTAATTAGGATTCTAAGGGTTCAGTCCTAGGACCTCTATCTCAGACCCAGGTCCTACTTTTGACAGAAGGAGACTCCTAGGGAAGTTGGGAATTTCTCCTTCAGTCTGGGTAAGGTCACAGTTGTATGGAAAAAGCACAGATCTATAAGGCATCAACTTTATAGCTCGATCTCCAGAATACTATGTTGCCCCCATGCCAGGCCTTCCTACAAAAAGGTTATCTAATCTTTACATTAAAAAGGACTACTTTCCCCACTTTTTAACTCCCAAATCTAGAATAGATATATAATCTACTCTGCAATTATGTACCTACACATGTGCTCACTTGACAGAATGGCTCACACTTGCCTGTTGTGGAATTGTGCTTATGGTGAGTTTATACAAATGTGTTTCGTGGAAGTAGAAAATCAATAGAATTATGGAATTTTGGTTGAAATTACCTCAAAAGCTTATTCAGTTCCCTTTCATTTTCACAGAACTATAACCCAACCATTTTACAGGAATGAGAGTGTTCTGTATTTAAAAGCTCTCAGTGAGGAGAATTGTATCACTTTTCACTTTAGCATCTGACATCCTTCTCTGTCAGGAAATCTTTTTTTTTAATATGTAGAATAAATTATTTTTGCTGAAGTATAAGTCTTTTATCCATTTTATAGTGAATTTTAGCCCATTTGTGATAAAAAAAAAAAACTCAAACAACCTTTCATTCTAGTTAAGTTTGCTTTTCTAGTTTCTGTCCTTTTCTTTGCACTATTATGGAGTGTCAGATTGAGGTTGGATATTCTAAAAGATTCCGCCTGATTTAAGCAATGTACATTATGCAGTTACACAATGTATGCACTGAGTCTATATAAATAGTACACTGATACATTCATGGAAATACAGTTATTTTATCTGTTGTGTATATATCACATGTGCATAATGATCTCTAGCACAAGTAAGGGACTCTCCTCCCAGTCCTCAGCCAGATTGCACCCATTTCCTTCCCTGTTCCTTCACATCCTTGCTTAGTGGAATGTATAGTAGTAGTTACAGAGAGTTGGACATTGTGAGGTATTTAATTTGAGGCCATGCATTGTACATTTCTCTAACCCTTAGTCTGAAAGGCAGTGGGGAGGGAAGACATTTTACCTCCGATTTCACTGCCAAGACTGAGTGATACATAAAGATGTGACCCAGGTGCTTTTTCTTTCCAGGTTCCAAGTCCTCCACTTGTGCCAGCTGTCCTAGCTGCCCAGACCTCTGGGTGAGGTATGGTGACCATTGTTATTACTTCTCAGTGGAAGAAAAGAACTGGAATTCTAGCCTGGAATTCTGCTTAGCCAGAGATGCACATCTCCTTATGTTTAAAGACAACCAGAAAATGGTAAATGCAAGCATTTAGCAAATGTAGGCTGTTTCGTTGGTGAGTGCTGTTCAAATGTATCATGTATCCTCTTTTGGGAGCAAAAGGAATATTATTTCCTTTCCCTCTCCTTTTTTCTGTCTTTCCCTTCTTTCCCCCTCTTCTGCCCCTGCCTTCTTCCCTCTCCTTCCCCTTTCCCTGCCTCACCCAACAACCCTCAGTTATAGACCTAGACGCTTGCATAGGCGTGTATGCGTATATGTGTGGGTATTGGAGGTGAAAGGATGGTGAGTATTACAGAAAGGAATTAGATCAGAAATACAGGTCTAGTTAAAAGAAAGCATTAGATCCAGAAACATATGGGTCTAATAATAAAGAGGCAGCAGATTCCTAAGCGAGTGCTGGTGGAACTTGGGAGGGAGGGGAAGAGAGATAGCATGGGGACAAGGAGGCATGGCAAGGACTTAAATTCCTTCTTTATAACGTTCTCCCTTCATACATTGGAATCCAGTAAGTTGTAGGCTAGGAAACAGTTGGGGTTGTGGGGAGGGCATGGGGAAGAAGCAGTTCCAGAAGGATGAGAAAGAAGGAAGGAAAGTGTGTGTGTGTGTGTGTGTGTGTGTGTGTGTGTGTGTGACTTTAAACTCCTTGCCGAGCTGAGCTGGTGGGCTCCACTTCCTACCGGACTCTTAGATCCTTCCTGTCCAGCCAGCGGTCAGGAGGAGAGCTCTGTATTAATTCTAGAGCATCTCAAAGGAACATAAGGAGTTGACATCCTGAGGTAACCTGGTACAAAAATCAATCACATTCTAACTTGTCAACTTAAATAATGTGTACAAGGAAAATAAGGAATCCTAGTTAGGTTTTTGTGCTAATTTCATGATGGTTTTTGTGTTTTGATATTGCTTTACATCTTCTTTTTGGAGTAGAATCACAGAGAAGAGTTTGTTAAGAATTCAACTATATTAACATCCCTTGGGGAAATTCTGAGAGGTAATTAATTACTCTAAAGCAGTTGGAGAGAACATATAGTCTGTAAATTCTGTAACTTCCTATTTTAAGAGAAGATTAAAGCATCTAGATTCTTGTTGTCTGTCAAAAGAATACTCATTCCTTTGAAATTCTGCATAGACTCTAACTTCAAATCAGTCCACCTCTGTAACTTACTTTTCCTTTATGCCTTTTGTAAACTAGGTGGCAGAGTGCACTGGGGTCTATTCATTAGACATATGAAATTGTGGTTTTATGGCATCTAGTAATAATAACCTTGCTTTCTGGATCTCTTTGCAGCAACTCCTATTCTCATTCTGATATAGCCGCATCTAAGTTCTTGGGCTGACTGAACTCAATAGCAGAAGTGAGCAAAGAGCTTGAAATACTATTGGGCAAATACTGATAAACAGAGTAGTGAGTCATAATGCAAGACACTGCCTCAGAGATTGTGGTGTAGCAGCTACTGCAATTGCCCAGTGTGGTAATGAGAGATGAGGCACTGGGTATCTGGGAGATGGGGATATTTCTGTTTCTCTGAGGCCCCCTGGAGGAATGGATGAGTATTAAAGGATTTTGTCTTTCCATTCTTTCTTTACTTACTCTAAATTCTGCTCTACTGTTGAGTAAGCTGAACAGAGTTTAGCTGCGTTTCCAAAACTGGTTTATTTTCTCTTAAGACCCCTTGGTTCAAGTCAGTACTGGAGAGGATATCCTACCCTCTCAGTAGAATATCCCTGAGATATTTGATAGCAACTACAGATAAGTCTTGCTTCTGACTTTCCTGTGGAATTTTGCTTGGTTCTCCGGCCTAATTCTTTTTCTCGCCCACAGTTTTTGTCAGATTCTGTAGAACCAACTTGACTTATATCTGATTTGCTGACTCTCTTGTACTAGTGTTGTTATTCTTTTGTTCTCATGGCAAGATTTATATACTATTTTAAGATATGCTTGCTATTCCTAGTATCATACTTAGGTCTAAACAGCTACCCAAAAAGCATATGGGTCTATTAAAACTGAAGTTTTCTAACTGACAGTCCACTGGTGGAGAATACTGCTAGGGAATTAGGCTGCTATATGCTAAAGGCTACAAGGCTATCAGAAGTGTCCCTCTTATGCTGTTAAATAGTTCTTTTGGGACTTCCCTGGTGGCGCGGTGGTTAAGACTCCACGCTTCCAATGCAGGGGGCCCAGGTTTGATCCCTGGTCAGGGAACTAGATCCCACATGCATGCTGCAAGTAAGAGTTCACATGTCACAACTAAGGAGCCCACGTGCCGCAACTAAGAAGTCCGCATGCCGCAACTAAAGATCCCGCATGCTGCAACTAAGACCCGGTGCAGCCAAAATAAATAAAATAATAAATAAATAAGATACATAACTATAGTCCACCTCTATCTTAGATCAGTTATAGCAAAGTTTGTAGTAAAAATAATAAAAATAGAAGCTACCATGTGTTGAGCACTTGCTATGTGATGGTATTCTATTATTCTTAATCTTCACAGCATATCCTATGAAGTAGAATTCAACCTCTCCATTTCATTACTGAGTGAATAAAATTCAGAAGAGTTAATGAGCAAGTCCAAGGCTACAAATCTGGCAGAGCCAAACTTTTTTCAGAGCCAGATTTTAAACTCTGCATCAACCCACCTTTTAAAGTCTTACAGAAATACTGTGTTTGACAGCTTCCAGAATCCACCTCATGCATGCTGAAAAATGAGATAACTTTTCCAATTATTTGTCTTCCAGTGCCTATTCTTTTCTATAGCCGTTTAGAAAATTATTTGATTTGAATCTGGAATGTGTACTATATGGCCCTTGGGATTTAAATATTTTTAAAATAGTGAGGTGTTCTTATCTTATTATCTCTTTTTTCTGTCTTGGAATTCAAGATCTATTTTATTTTTGAGAAAATAAAAACAAAATTGAAATTGAGTGCTTTGTTATTTCCTCAGTGTTCTGTTTATGTTACGGCACCTCTGCCCGTTGTTGCTCTTCTTGCTCTTTGAATTTATCTTTAGATCTTTAGATATGTTCACATTCTTGATTTTTGTTGTCATTTTTCCCCCCACATAGCTAAATTTATTTTGGATGTTAGCTTTTCTTTCTTATAGTTGGAGGTGTGTTATTTTAAAATATATGTTGACTAGAGAGTTCCCCGCGGAAATACTTTGGTTGCTTTACATCTATCCTGATGCTCCTCACCCCATAACATCTTTCTTCCTCATTATCATAATTTGAGATTATATCATTAGACTTTATGGTTTAACAATCTCTCATTCAACTTGAACCATCGTCCCTGTTAGAGTTCATGACTTTCGGATTGTCCCTATCTACTCCCTGAAATTTCGATATTGTCTTTTCTTGTATTTAGGGTTTACATCTAATTATTTCCAAGGTTTCCTTCTGTGGATACTGCAGTACAAACACTATGGTAAGATGGTTACTTTTCCCCATAATTTAAAGTCGATTCAGGTGATGGAAGGAGCTTAGTTTCTTTCAGACAGTCATGAGTTTGTTTTTACTAAATTACTTACTAGCTATGTGAGCTTCAGCAATTTTCTTAACCTCTTTGACTCTCAGTTTCCTCATGTACCAAGTGGAGAAAAAGATTTCCAGAATTGTTACAAATATTAAATGAGAAAATCTATGTGAAATTTTTTTTTAACATAGTAGAAATCACTTAATTTTAGTTTTTCTTCTTTTCCACTTTAACTAATTCTCCTTGACACTCAAAATAAAGCCCAGAGTCAAAATAACTTTTGTTTTTCTCTTCTGTCTCACAGGATGTGAAATTTCAGTAAAATACGTATCAAAAGTAAATTATTATTTGTTGAATTGAGTAGTTCCCTTATGAGGAAATCTGAAATGATATGTCAGAAGATTGGACTAAATGGCTGGAAACACATGGTAGATGGTAGAAGAACTGTTTTACTGAAGGTCTTTGTAGTCTGGTAACGTGTGTGCCTTTTGTCATCCTCCCTTCATAAACGGATCAAACAGCCATTATGAACTTCACCCCAAAGCATACATCTGTAGGTACCTTAGGATATTTCTCACTACCTTTTATTTTTAGCTTAAAAAAATTGTGGTAAAACATGAATAACATAAAACTTACTGTTTTAACAATTTCCAAGTATACAATTAAATGGCATTAAGTATATTCACATTGTTGTGCAGCTGTGACCACTATTCATCTCCAGAATTTTTTTCATCATCCCAAACAGAAACTCTGTACCCACTGAACAGTAACTCCCTAGCCCCCCTCCCCCCAGCCCCTGGTGACCACTCTTCTTTGTCTCTCTGAATTTGGCTATTATGTCCTTTTATAAATGGCTTATTTTATTTAGCATGTTTTCAGGGTTCATCTGTGCTGTAGCAGGTATCAGAATTTCATTCCTTTTTATGGCTGAATAATATTCCATTATATGGATAGGACCACATTTTGTTTACACATTCACCTGTTGATGGACAGTGTTTCACTATCTTTTTTTCCTTTCATAATTGAAATTGTATTTTTTGTTTTGAGGATTAGTATACAGAAATTTAAATTTGCACACAATTCTTAACATACGTACCAAAAATCTAAAAAATCATGTAATTGTGATTCTTTTCTGAACAGTTATCCCAGTGACTCTCCAGTTTAAAATCTGGAGGCAAGCTTTTCTTAACAGGATATCAAGTACCAGTGCCTTCAAGTGTTGATGCACTGTTACATCATAAGTCCCACTGATTCACAGTTTAATATCATATACACTATGTATGAATTTTCAGTTGTCCACGGAACATTAACAAAGTTACTAGGAAAACTGGGCTACCTCCACTAAAGATGTTACAGAGTACACAAAATTCTGACAGGGAGAGCCCGGATCAAGGAGTGGTTTTCTTTAGGAAACAATTCTACCAAAACCAACAGGAGAATGAAAGTAATTCAAAGTGTTCAAGACATATTAAATGCACGACTGACTCCAAATTGCCATTTAGTATGCTTTGTATTAGAGGGTGTCAAAACTACCCCCATCTATGGAATGTTAAGCTGACACCCAAGACAATCAAAGCCCCTGTATGCAATATCCCACTATTTTCTGGTGAGACCGCCCAAAAATAAACAACCAGCAAATGATTTCACCTCTTAAATTAAAACATTTAGCACTTAAAAAATGGGATGAGGTGGGATTCCCTCCTTCTTAAAAATGGGTCTAGAGCTACTAAAAAATTTGCATTTACGAAATACTTGATAAAAATATTCCTCTGGATTGTACAGGAAGGGAGACAGGGACCACTGATAAGGCCGGGTGTATGATATTAATCAGACTTGGCTTCTTTCTCTCCTGCTTCATCAGAGGCTGGGCTCTCCTCGTTTTTAGTTTCTCGGTTTTCTGCAGGTAAATATTCGACCTGTTTTCCTTTTGCTCCTCTTTCTCCTTTTGTTTGCACTTTTTCTGTCTGAAGATTTACCCTTTCTTGCCGCCTTTTTTGGCTTCCACTGTGGTTTCCACTTCTGCAGGAGCAGATTAGCTGACAACCTTGCCGATCTCTTGGGCTCCTGCTTCGCTGCTCCCTCGGCGGAGCCGACCTTTTTCCTGGGCATCGCGGGGGAGGGCGCGTGCTGGGTGTCTGTGGGCAGCAGCGCCCCGAGAGCCCTAGCGAAGCTGGGCTGCGGGTCCTCCTGCCGCCCGAGCTGCCGGGAGCGCAGCGTTTCACTCTCTTTTTAAAGGGAGTGTTCCGGTTTACAGAGCAAGGCTTACGAACTTTTAGTATTGTGAGCATACACAAAATTATAGGGAAAATTCTTACCAGTATTAAATTCTAGTAATTTGTAGCCTGTCACGTTTTCCTTAAATCTATTAATGTATCTGCATGTTTTTATATGATAGTAATCAATGTTTACATACTGTAGGATATATCTGAAAGGTCTGGAAACATAGGATAAACTTATTTTTAAACAGTATGTTAGTTACATTTTCAAGTACTATGCTCAATGTGTTTTTATTCAACCTTCTGACACGTTTTCAAGTGAAATACCTCTAAATTTAAAGCAACAGATCGAATCGATTTTAGACTTTATGGATGCTCTGTACTGTACTTTTTTCCCCCCCTAATTAATAACTACATGTATTGTTTTAAATACTTCACCTGAAAAGGTGTCTGGAGATTGAAGAAAAAAAATGTAAATGATATTATTTGAAAATATGCTATTTAAAAGTACATATTTACCCTAGGTTTCTAGGCTTTTTGGATACCACGTATTTATGTTTTGCTTTTATCACATAGCATTATTTCATTCCTTTTTTTCCCAAACATTAAATTATTTTAGATATTTACCTTTAAAAATTCTGTATTAGTCTATTATTGCTTAACTGTTTTCATATTCCTAGACAAAGTTTTGCTTATTTCCAATTTTTATGCAGCTACAAGCATATTTATATGAATTACTCTTCGTGCGGTTAGTTCTTCAGTATATAGTCCCTGAAATTAAGTTAGCCAATCAAAGACATGTCCAGTTTAGTAGCTTTGATATTTTATTAGTGTATCTCCATATGGATTGAAATATCTTAGATATATCCTATAAACCATGTTAATTTTGGAAGTTTAAGGAGCATGTTCTATACCTTAGTAATATTTTAATTACAATTTAAAAATATTGCCTGCAAAAGCGTGTGTGTGTGTGTGTGTGTGTGTGTGTGTGTGTGTGTAAGTCATAAATATTGACCTTAAAAATAAAATGGAAAGAAAAAAATGTATCTGATTTCATTCGTTTGGGTTCTGTCTTCATCTTGCTTTTAGGCTTTACATTTTTCTCTCTAAAATATAACCAACATTACTAATTCTAAAGTGACATAACACCTCATTGCTCTAGTTCACAGTCTCTCTGGAGTACAAGGGTTCTGAGGGAACACCCTTGCAACAAACACCTTTGTTTATGCTTTTATGCTGCTTCTACAGTCATACACACACACACACACACACACACACACACACTATCCATGAGTACTAGAAGATAGATATAACTGCACTCTTTTTTTTTTTTTATTAATAAGGCAAAGCTGGTTGTTTTTTTGTTTTTGTTTTTTTAATTAATTAATTAATTTTGGCTGTGTTGGGTCTTCGTTCCTGTGCGAGGGCTTTCTCTAGTTGTGGCAAGCGGGGGCCACTCTTCATCGCGGTGCGCGGGCCTCTCACTATCGCGGCCTCTCTTGTTGCGGAGCACAGGCTCCAGACGCGCAGGCTCAGTAGTTGTGGCTCACGGGCCTAGTTGCTCCGCGGCATGTGGGATCTTCTCAGACCAGGGTTCGAACCCGTGTCGCCTGCGTTGGCAGGCAGATTCTCAACCACTGTGCCACCAGGGAAGCCCTGCACTCTGGTTTTAAAGACTTCTTTCAAGTGGGATGATTTTCAAGTGAAAGTGATATTGTAAAAATTTGCACTGTCCAGCCTCACCAGTGAGAAGTAGCAAACTGGCATGATTATGTGATGTAGAATTGTATGGGTCTTGAGAGTAGTAGTTAAGTGTAGGGTTGGAGTTTGTAAGTGAGTATTATCTAAGCCCAGCTCTTCAGACTCTAATTGAGGTTTTTGAGCAAGTCTTTATTCATTTCTGTGTTTTATTAGCTGTCATTCTTCCCCTTGAAATGAGGAGAAGAAAGAAATGGACAGTTTTTCTTATAATTCCAGTGGAAGAGTGAGGAAAACCTCATTTTTTCCTAATTTAAATTATCATTTTAAGCAAGTTGTTTAAGAAATGCATGAAAAGTTTTGAGCTGTTCTGAAAATTAGGATGTCATTTCATCGATCCTACCCAGCCTTTACTCTTCAGCCTACCTCCCTACCCCAACATACACAATTAAGTACTTGATGGGAGTAAAGGATGCAGAGTTTGTGTTCAAAAGGTTTTAATCTCTTGCAGCATAAGAATTGACTCTATATTCTTTAATTCTATAAATATTATTGAACATAACTTCATGTATTTTTCTAGGTGCTGAAGATACAGTGGTAAGCAAGAGTTCTTGCTATTATGGTGTTATATTTTAGTAAGAGGAAAGACAGACAACAAACAAACAAATATAGTGACATGTGCTTTGAAGAGAGTGGAATGGTGGGTTATGTTAGTGAATGTAGGTGCTGCTATAGATTGGCCAATTACGCAAGACTTCTCGAGGAGATAACAGCTGAGCTGAGACCTAGACCTGAATGGTAGCCATGTGAAAATCTAGGAGAAAGGTATTCCGGGCAGAAGGAAAGATATGTAAAGACCCTAAAGTAAAAATGACCTTGGTGTGTTAAAAGAACAAAAAGAAGGCTCATGTCTCTGGAAACTAGTAAGTAAATAAGTGGTTGGCAGGGGCTAGATCATGTAAGACCTTGTAATACATAATAGGGATTTTAGATTTCATTCTATGTGAAAAGGGAAACCAATGGAGAGCATTAATCAGGGGCACAGTGTAATCTTATTTATTACTGGAAAGGATGAGCCTGATATAATGCAAAAGCTTAGCACTAGGAGAGAAAACTTGGATGCTTATTTAGTAAGGAACCTTGGGTAAACCCCTTCACCCATGTGAACCCGTTTTCTCTTCTGCAAGATGAGGATGATAATATTTGCCTACCTTCCAGGTTGTCAATAATTTTATAGCTGGAAAAAATCCTAGAAAATATCTAAGCTAAATCCTCATAAGGAAACTAAGGCTCAGCCAGATTAAGCAATTTGTTCATTTTCCAATGGCAGAAACAGAGCAAGTGGTAGACTCAGGTAAATTGTTTTTTTGTTTCGTCTTCCTAAATGCCATACTGTAAATCCAGCATTTCAAATGAAATTAGGAATGAATGCAGAGGGATTTTGTAAACCTTAAAGTACCATACAAATGTAAGACATAATTGTTTTCAGGATACTCTATCCGGAGAGAACAAAGCTATCACAGGAGATAGATTATTGGGGAAGGAAGTGTTGATAAACAAGAACTGATTTTTCAAATGCTTCATCTAGAAGCCACCAGAGCCTTGTGTCCTGGCTTGCAGACAGCTGCCCTCTCGTTGTGTCCTCATGTGGTGGAGAGAGATTGAGCTCTGGTGTCTTCTTATAAGGACACTAATCCCATCATTAGTGTGGTCCCCACCCTCGTGACCTCACCTGATCCGAATTACTTCCCAAAGGCTCTACTTCCAAATACCACATTGTGGTGTCAGAGCTTCAACATACGAATTTAGGGGGAACACAAACATTCAGTCCATAATAATGGTGTGAGAGAGGGTGTAAGGAATAACGGCTTGACCATGACACTAAATCTCTTCTATGACTTTCTGCATTTTTCTCACCTTTCTTCATCTTCTTCAACCCCTCCCTTAGTTCCCGCTCCGAAATTTCCTCAGTCAGGACTTTTACTGGGTTGGTCTGAGAAACAATTCTGGCTGGAGGTGGGAAGATGGATCAGCCTTAAACGCCTCAAGGTAAGAGAAGAAAAAACAAAAAAGAAAAGGGGAAGAGAAATTATGTCTGGGGAAATAGATCAAGGATAGCAGATGGAGAGGAGAGGAAAGGGTGAGGAAAGGAAATAGGAAGCAAGGAAGGAAATAAACAGTGGATAAGGGCAAAAAAAAAAAAAGGATGACATTTTTAAGAGAGGATAATGAGCAATTTTTATTCTGCTGTTTTGGGAGCTGAGAGAAGTGAGGTCTGAATAGGAGAAAGAATTTGCTCACTTTTTATCCCTTCATGCCTTAGAACTCGTTTACTCTGCATGTCACCTTAAGTGATTGATTTTTCTGGTTTCTTACAGAATATTTTCAAACAGCTTGGTACAGAAGTGTGGTACCATCAGCAAAAGTGGTCTCCAAGCCTCTAGCTGTGAAGTTGCTTTACCGTGGGTCTGTAAGAAGGTCAGACATTGATGAATGGTCAGTCTGTCATGTGGCTCCCTAAAAAGAGGGAGCTGGCCTCTGGATGTCAGGTTAGTCATGGGTACATATTTAGTGAGTGCTACCCTTCTAGGATATGCATTAGATGTGAGATTAATGCTGCCTCCCTGGGATTGATGGTTTCTTGCTGGACTTTCTGAGAGTATTTAGATATTATCTTAACAATTTAAAGACTGGATGTAGGCAAATTTGTGAAATAGATGTGCCTTTAGTATTTCTCACTCTAGTGACTAAGGTTGCCTCCTTCAACGCCATCATCTCTGTCAAAAATGTACTTTTTCTACGTTATATTCTGAGCTCGGCTGATGAAATCTGTGCAGATATGTACTATTGCCAATGTTCTAGAGGGTTTTTATGTGTGCCAGTGGGTTGACATGCTACTCCTCGCTGATAATATATTTTTATCCTAACAGTGGTCCTTTGCAGATAAAGCTTTATTCTAAAGAATGATGCTAATGGTGAGAAAATAAGCTGTGGAAGGTGAATGAGAGCAGGGTGGTGCTTTGATTCTCAGCTCTTCACACTTCCTCAAAGAGCTGGCCTTGACGGAATTTAGTTTTTCTGAGAACACATAGGTGTGGTTGAATAAACCAATGTGTGACTGTCTTTTCCATGTTTTGAATGCGATTTGCACATTAATTTCACAATAGTGGTCAATCTGGTAAGGCATTTTTACAGAGGAAAATTTACAGAAGCAGTTTATGAGGTTGATCCCCCAATTATTTTTGGCACAAATTCCTCAAAAATGAGAAAAACTTTATTATTTCTCCTTAGTAAGGTTGGGCATAGATAAGGAGGCAAGGTGTTGTTTAAAGATATAGGAGGGAGTGATGAAGGAAATCATAATTCTGTACTGTTGATGACACTGGATTGTGATGTTTACTTGTCTTTCCCTTTTGTATTTTTAGGACACGGGCTGTATCTTATCCACCCTTGTATCCCAAACACCTAAAATAGTGTTTGCTTGTATCAGTGAATATTCAATACCTGAATGGATAAATAAAAAAATAAGAATTAAAAAATTCTTATTCTAGTTGTTTCTATTAGCCCACGAGTTAATTAGGGGAAAGTGAGCAAAAAACACCGTGTATCCGAATCCTCCCTTAACCCTACTCATGTGAGCATTCAATAGCTGGCTCTAAGAAGGCAGAGGACCAGTTTAATCTAGATATGGTCAACACTAGATACATGTATGTTTGGGAACAACACCCTTTATTCGGCACTAGAGACACTGTGTACAGCACTAGTCCTGGAGCCCATGCCATGAGGATACTGAGGGACAACTGTGTAATGTTCGTAGAAGGAAGTAGTGGAAACAAATTTCTATCTCCTTATAATCTCTTACCTTTGGTTCTGGGGCCGAGGGGTATCTCTTGGTTATGCATATAATGGTGGTGACTCCCACTTGGTTAAGGATGTCATGATTCTGATTCCATTTGGGCCTTGGCTTGGCAACTACTGGGTGCATAGTGCATTTACTTACTCAAAGAGAAGCACAGGAGTACAGCATTCACTTAAATCCTCCCCTGAACAGATGGGATGTGGACAGCTTTCCTCTGTGTCTAGGGTTCAGTCCTCTTGTAAGGCTTTTTGCCACCTGTCATCAGAGCTGGGGCTAGTTCCTCACTGTTTGTCTCTCTTAAGGATGTTACATTAGAAATAGCTTGTTTCCTAGTCAACCTGGACTCTTGTCCATTTTGTTTTTTTGCTATATTATTGTACTTTAATAAATAATTTTTGGACCATAGGTACAGGGATTAGAGTTCATCAAACCATCCCTATCAGTTCATGTACGCCCCTCTCAAGTTCTGTTCACCTTCTCCTTTTTCCTGTATCCCTGCTTCCATTCCTCTTTCTTCCACAGGAATATACTTTGATGTTTGATACATTCCTTGAGCTTATTTGTATCCTTAAAAAATATGTAGTTTTAGTCTTTGTTTCATATTTAATTAAATGTGTTTTCTGTATATCTCACTGCTTTACTTTTTCCACCAGCATTGTGTTTTTGAGATATGTCCACGTTGCGCTATGTACTCGTAATTCATCCTTTTAGCTGCTGTACAGTCTCCATTTTATGTACCCATTCCCTTAATACGGACACCTAGTTTGTTCCCCCACTGTCACAAACAATGAGGGGATGAATGTTCTCTTACATGTCCCTATTCCCGAGTCTTCCCCATCTCAGGAAATGGCCCTACCATCCATTCAGTTGTTCAGATTCCAAACTGCGGAGCTTTCTGATACCTTTCTTTTTCCACTCGCTAGTGCCTCAACACATTTTCTTATCTCTACCACCAAAGTGTATTCTAAATCTCATCACTTCTCTCCATCTCCACTTTTAACACTGGTCCAAGCCACAGTGGTTGTTCACCTAGCTTACTATGACAGCTTCTTTTGTTACTGCCCACCCCCCCAAAAAAAACAGTTTTATGGAGGTACAATTGACACACAATAAACTGAATTTATTTAAAGAGTAAAATTTGTTAAATTTTGACATAATGGATATACCCATAAAACTGTCACCACAATCAAGATAGTGAATATATCACTATATAATCCACATGCTTTTTGTAATTCCTCCCTCTCTTTCCTTCCTGTCCCCCACCCCAGGAACCCCTGACCTACTTTCTGTCATTAGAGGTTAGATTGTATTCTAGAGTTTTACAGTACATAGAGTTTTACAGAGTCATTAAGTATGTACTCTTTTTTTTTTTTTTCTGGCTTCTTTCACTCAGCATAATTATTTTGAGATTTATCCATGTTGTCATGTGTATCAATAGTTACTCCTATTTATTGCTGATATTCTGTCATATGGACGTGACACATTTATTTATCCATTCACATGTTGATGGATATTTCCAGTGTTTGGCTACTAAAAATAAAGCTGTTATGAACATTTAGATACAAATCTTTGTATGGAGATAGGTTTTCTTTTCTCTTGAGTAAAAATACTTAGAGGTGGAATGGCTGGATCATCTGGTAGATATGTGTTTAACTTTTTAAGAAACTGCCAAGCTCTTTTCCAAAACGCTTGTACCGTTTTCTATTCCAACAGGCTATGAGATTTCCATTTCCTTCACATTCTCAACCATACTTGGTATAGTCAATCTTTTTTTTTTTCTGGCATTTTGGCAGGTATTTATTTTTCCAGGGTGAACATGCTTTCAGAAATTGACAGTAGTTGCTAGTCAGACTTATACAAACAGAAAGGATATTACCCAAGTGTCCACCAGGCTGGTTTCTCAATTTAAGCTTTGTGATCCTAGCTCAAAATGTTGTAAATTCTATTACTGTTTGAATTTGGAATACAGAATTTTGCCAGCGATTGCACTGGCATTTGAGTCAGTAGTGAAGTGAGTTTTCTCCCCAGGAGGCCAGGTGACTGACTTGAAGCAAGGGCGTGCTGTCCAAGATTGTGGGCCAGGTCATTTGAACCTCCTCAAAGGTGAAGAGAAACGATGTAAAGAAAATAACTTCATCTTGCCAGGAACAGTTGCCTTTCCCTTTGGTTCTCTCCTCTCTGATGACTGGATTTTCCTACTGTCCTTTTGTATCTTTCTCTTTCTTCTGGCAAAGGAACAAAATTTTCACACACTCAGGTACACTCAGTCCTTTACTTAAGTAGCTTTTCTAGATGAATTTGGAGCAGTGCCAGTGAAACTGAAGAAATACATGTTTTTCTGGACTAGTGATTAGATTTGCAAAGCTTTTTAAAAATAATTGTTGAAAACATAGGTCTGTCCATTTACTTATTTTTGTTTGTCTGACTCTCTGGGCCAAGAACAGTACTGTGCTACAGTCTTTTTAATTTTAGCTAGTCTAATAGGTACTTAGTAGTATCTCGTTGTGGTTTTAATTACCATTACCTTAAAGATTAATTATGTTGAGCATTTTTCATGTGCTTATTTATCATCCATACATTTTTCTTTGGTAAAGTATTTCTTCAAATATTTTGCCAATTTATTTGTTTTCTTGTTATTGAGTTGTCAGAGTTCTTATATTCTGAATACAAGTTCTTATCAGATATATACTTTGCAAATATTTTTTTTCTCAGTCTGTGGCTTGCCTTTTCATTATCTTAACAGTGTTTTTCAAAGAACAGAAGTTTAAAATTTTTATGAAGTCTAGTTTATCAGTGTTTGTATTCTAATTTGTATTTTTTGTGTGTTGTCTAAGAACTCTTTGCCTAGTCCAAGGTCACAGATTGCCTTTATGTTTTTTTCTAGAAATTGTGTAGTTTTAGGTTTTGCATTTAGGTCTGTGATCTATTTTGATCTTACCTTTATGTATGGTATAAGTTATGAGTTGAGGTCATTTTTTTTTTTTATTCTTAAAGATGTCTAATTCTTCTAGCACCATTTATTGATATAACTACCCCTTTTTTCATTGAATTCCCTTGATACCTTTGTTGAAAATCAATTATCACATACATGTAGGTCAATTTCTGCATTTTCTCTTCAGTGCCATTTATTTATTTGTTTTACGTCTACTCTAATGTAGCTTTATACTAAGTCTTGAAATGGGGTCAGATAGTTCCCCAATTTTGTTTTTCTTTTTCAAAATTCTTTTAGCTGTTCTAGGTCCTATGGTTTTTCCTGTAGATTTTAGATAAATATCCTGTTCATATGTTACTTGGTACATATATGAATATATCAGAGGGAATTGCTGGGTCAGTGGGTACTTTCAAACGGGACCACCAGTTTAAAGTCTCCAGCAATGTATGAATTAAAGGGCCTATTTCTCTATACCCTCATCAAGCAAAGGTGAAGTGAACCACAGGATCCTCAAGACCATGATGACTTTTCACTCCCGGCTGTATCCTGGAAAGGTGATGAGTTTTTACTTAGGAGAAGGTCTTTCATCTTCTTCACATTAGAACATCTATAAAACAAATCTTTTTCTTGCTAGTAATGGTCTTCTCTCATAGCAAAACTTCGATGATAATAAGGCCTTTATTTCAATATTAGTACTGAGATGGGGAAGGAAATGAAGGGGAGGGGAGAAAACTCCTGTGCTGGCATACAGGAGAGAGTGTGAAAGAGATGTGATAAAAGCTAAGGAAGGAGTGATTTTCAAGGTGGAGGGAGCATTCAAAGTATAAAATGCTAGAGATGTAAGGTAACATAATGAGAGGAGACTATTCAATGAAATTGACAGTGTGGAGGTCATTGTTCACATCCTTCATTGGTGTGCCGGTGAAAGATGTGAAATTTCAGTGAGCTGACTAATAAGTAGAAGGTAAAGAAGTGGAAACAATGAGTTTAGAAGTCTCTTTTAAGAAGTTTTGTGATGGCAGGAAGGAAGGCGATGTTATCTAAATATAAGGGTTATATGTAAGGCCAATATAGTTTTACATATCAGTAGGAGAGAGTAGCGCATGTTTACAGCTTGAGGTGAAAATTTCAGTTGAATGGGAGAGACTAAAAATACATGCAAGACAAATCCTTGAGGCAGTAGATTAATATGAGACCCAACGCACAACTGGAAGAAATGACCTTGGGTGGAAAGGGTGCCCCCTTTTCTCAGGGAAGTGGGGAGGATGGGTGAGGATGTTGACAGGGTTTGTGTGAGGCGTGGGGAAGAAAATGTAGACTGTTCTTGTCTGGTGAATTCCATCTTCTCAGTGAGATAAAAGACAAGGTCCTAAAGCTAAGAATGAGGGAGGTAGTGAGAAGTCTGGGATCTGTGGAAGGCAGCATTTTAGAATAATCACAAAGGGAAAAGACAGACATCCGCTTAGAGACACAGCATTTGCCGGTCTGCACCAAGCACTCAGGTGAAGCAAGAGGCCACACATTTTCAGGGATTTCAGTCTGCATTATTACATGATTATTGGCAACAGCCCATGTCAGACTAGTTGTAATAACAGAGAAGTCAAATGGTAGGAATGATGAAGGGTGGGGATTTTACAGGGTGGTTTCAGGGGACAAAAAATGTGTCAGAAAATAGAAGTCGTCAGAAGTAGACAAGAAACTTAAAGAATAGGGAGCCCAAAGTAATGAACATACTGGATGGGAAAAGATTTGGGAGTAACAGCAGAGAAGATGAAATAAATAGTACAGTGAACATTTTTGTACATATATCCTATTTCTCTACAATAGATTCATAAAGGTGACATGAATCATGGGCCAAAATGTATAGCAAGTTTAAATTTTTATAGATATTACCAGATTACAAAAAGACTGAAGCAATTTTACTTCCGTTAGCCATGGATGAGAGTACTGGTCCTCTACCCTTCTCAGCTCCGCATATTCTCAATGTTTTAAATTTTGGCTAGTTATCATTAGTGTGACTGTGTGGGCTGGGGGAGTGGTGTAGGAATGGTATATCCCTGTTTTAGTTTGTGTTTTCCTAACTGCTAGTGTCTTTGAGAATCTTCTTATATTAATCTGTTATTTGTATTTCCTCTGAATTACCTGTTTATATCCCTTGGCCATTTATGCTATCATTCTTTTTTTTTGTCTTTTTCTTATCAATCTGTAGGCACTCTTTGTATACTAGGGATAACCTTTGGTCAGTCATATGTCTTGCGATTATTTTCCTTCTGTCTGTTATTTGTGTTTTTAAACATTATGGAGATCTTTTTCTTTCTATTGATGCATTTTAAGTTTTAATAAAGTCAAGCCTCTCGTTTTTCCCTCATTGTGGATTCTGGTTTTCCATCCAGAATCCCCTACCTGGGATTATACATACATTTTTCCAAAATTTTTTCTAATATATTTACATAATTATTATTATTGTTATTTTGTTTTACATTTTAATCACGAATACGTTTTTTGCTGTTCTGAGTAGAGGTCTAACTTGGAATTGAGAGGATGACTGAGTTCTGGGCCTAAGTCCTGGATCATTGTGAGGGAGGGAACAGGTTTGAGAACGATGGTGACAGGAAGGAGTTGAGTATGAGGTGGGCAGATGGCATGTGCCTTAAAGGAGCCATTTTAAAAATTGTAGTAGGGACTTCCCTGGTGGTCCAATGGTTAAGAATCCGCCTTCCAGTGCAGGGGACATGGGTTTGATTCCTGGTTGCGGAACGAAGATCCCACATGCCGTGGGGCAACTAAGCCCACACACTGCAATGGAAGATCCCACGTGCCACAACTAAGACCTGACGCAACCAAATAAAATAAGTAAATAAATAAAATATTTAAAAACATAAAAAATTGTAGTAAAATATTTAAAACATAAAATTTACCATTTTAACTATTTGTAGCTGTACAATTCAGTGGCATTAATTATGTTCACGATGTTGTGCAACCATCTGCCACTATCTATTCAAGGAGCCATTTTTATATGATTAAGAAATAATGGTCTGGAATCAGCAAAGGGAACAATCACACAACAACAGCAAGATGCAGACTTTCCTTTTCTCACCACTTGCACTCCCCTTCCAACTCTGGGGGAAATTTAGCAGACTCTTCATGAGAGGACATGATTTTTTAAAAAAACAGTTTAAACAGGGTTGCAGTTAAGGCAAAGAAGCATGGGAATATTCTGCATAAAGGATCATAACACAGGGTAATCTGTTTTCGATGTCCAAGGGTTATAGTGAGCACACCAGCTAGGGTTTACGGACAGGGGCAGTGAGAGGATGGTCAAACTGTGTGGGACCCAGATCAGGATGGGGACAAGGGCGTGGGCAAGTACCCAGGACAGGCATGAGCCTTTTCCATAGACTCAGACTAGACACTAATGGTATCTCATACCACGTTACTCTTCCTGCTTTTGGCCTGGTCAGTGTGTAGATGTGTTACACTGCTAACAGTAGATTCTAAAAAATTGTTTGTACAAGTGCACAAAGATTTATGTACAAAGAACTTTATTATACTTCTACAGTAGGGAAAATTAGAAACAATTCAAATATCTATCAATATCAAAATGATTAAATAAATAACCTCCTTTTTTGCTTTCTTTTTTCTTCTGGAGAACAAACCTTTTAAAATGAGAATGTTTTTATCTTTTAACTGTGCAACTAGAAAACAGTAGTAATCAAGACAAAACGAAACCAGTCTGCACCCTCCAACCCCACTGTCAAGCTCTTATGTTGGTGAGGTAGCTTGGCCTTGACAGTGTGTTAGGCTGTTTGCTGGGGCTTCTCTGAGCTCATCCCAGGCGGAGGACTAGTTTGGTTCTGTTGCTCTGGGGATGGAGGCTTAGACTGTAATTGTGCTGCTCCATTTTGCTTTGGATTACTGCTTAATGCACCTTCTCCTTTCTCCCCCGCTTTTAAATCTACTCGCAAAAGTTGCATTTTCTTTCTTTGTCCCCTCAGACCAGATCCTGCCTGTCTTGAAAAGGGCCACATCCTTGGTCACATGGACATAGGGTCAGTGACCTCACTGCACACATTCCAAATTTTGTCATGGATGCTGGGACTGCTCTTAGGTTTTGGTTTGTCTTAGCTACAGTGATGTCCCAAACTGTTATATATGTGATGTCTCTCCACAGATTGGCTAGAATGTGCTCTGTAGATCCCCAGTAAAGAGCTAGCGGGTTTCTTCCCCTTAGCTCTTCCTATTTTTTGCTTAAGTAATGTTCGTGACTTGCAAGGCCCTGCATGACTTGTAACCAACTATTTGCATCTAAATGCTGCTGGCTGTGACAGGTATAGAATGCTCAAATGCTTTCCTGAAAATTGTTAGTTACACTGGTTCTTTGGCCATATATTTTTCCTTAGAAAATGCCTATCCCCTCTTGAGAGCAGTGGGAACATAGTAGGAAGATCACTGATGCTGGAGTCAATAAGACCGACCTTTACTCAAATCCTTTTTCTAATAATTGCTGTGTGACTTTAGGCAAAATGCTTAATTTCTCTGAGCCTACATTGAGCCATACTGTATGATTGTTCTATCCAAAATAGCCAATCTCCTAACTCTCTGCAACATCCACTTGTTTAGTTTCTTCAAAGCTCTTGTCACAGTTTGTGATTCTCTTCTTTATGTGTTACTTCTTTCAAATTATTATTTACCATGTTTTGAAGATGTGCATGCTCACAGTATAAAATTCAAAAGTTACAAGGGATATATAGCCGTGAAAAAAGAGTCTCTGTTCCACCTCTGAATGCCAGCTCACCAGTTCCTTTCCCTGGAGAAAAATACTGTCGACTTCTTATGTTCTTTACCAGATATAACCTATTCATAAGCATTTATGTACACGAGTGTGTGCACACACACACACAAATACACACAAGTTGTAGTATAGTATACACACTGTTCTGAACTTTACTCCCCATCCCCAATTAACAATATATCTTGACTCTTTCTATGTTTATACTCATTAGTACTGCCTTATTCTGAATACTATTTTATGGATTTAACAATTTATTTAGCTAGTCTCCTATTAATGGAAGTTTAGATCATTTCCTCTCTTTTGTCTTTACAAACAATGCTACAATGACTATATTTCTACAGATGTAATTTTGTGCTTTTTGAGTGTTTGTAGACAGGCCAAATTGCTCTACATAAATCTGCAGATTTACACTCCCACCAGCAATGATAGTTTCATTTTCCTCTACGTCTTCACCAATGCAGTTTTTCATGAAATGTTTTGATCTTTGCTAATAATTAGAGAGATGAAAAACGGTTTCTCATTGTGTTTTTAAAAATTAATTAATTAATTTATTTTTGGCTGCATCGGGTCTTTGTTGCTGCATGCGGGTTTCTCATTTCTCATTGCGGTGGCTTCTCTTGTTGCGGAGCAAGGCTCTAGCCGTGTGGGCTTCAGTTGTTGTGGCTTGTGGGCTAAGAGTGCAGGCTCAGTAGTTGTGGCACACGGGCTTAGTTGCTCCACGGCATGTGGGATCTTCCTGGACCAGGGCTCAAACCTGTGTCCCCTGCATTGGCAGGCAGATTCTTAACCACTGCGCCACCAGGGAAGTCCCACTCAGTGTGGTTTTAATTTGTATTTCTCTTATTAAGAATTATAGTGAGCATCTTTTCACATGCTTATGAGCCATTTGTATTTCCTTTTCTGTGAACTGACAGTTTATAGTCTTTATCCTTTTTAAAAAAGAAATTGGGTGATAGATCTTTTCCTAAATAATTAGTGAGAAAGAAGTTTTTTATATACTAAATAAATGAGCCATCTCTGTGTGATACAGGCTGAAAATATTTTGTCCTAGTTTGTAATTTTTCTCTTTATATCATTTGAAATCCTTCATTCTCTGTTCTAAGATTAAATTAGTTAAGGGAAAGTATAAGACAGCTGACCTCTAGTGAAGAGCATAATTATAGAAGCACCAGGAACTAACTGGAATTAGCATTGCTGTGTCAAAAAGGATGGAAAATTGGTGCATTTGCTAGTGAAACACTGAAATGAGCACAGTGATTACATTTATGAAGGCTCATCCAGGAGACTTTAAGAGTCTGTAGTGTATAGCATTCACTGACAGACTCGGGGACTCATCAAATATCCCTAGACTCAGAACAGAGCCACTAGTGGAAAATGTTGTTGAGAGACTAGAGCAGCCTGGGAATATTCTTTAAAGATACAGAATTCCAGATAGGAGCTCACCTATGAATAATCAATTTGTGTGAGAGTGCAAAAACTTCCCCCGTGATGAGAGAGACTTTTTTTCTGGGGTCTCAAAATTTTGGTTGAAACCTAAACCTATGTTCCAAAGAGAGTCTTTAGACACACCCCATAGGACTTTCCAAACTCATCTGGGGACAATTACCAACAGCCCATATAATGAAAAGTTCAAGACTAATTACAGAGGCAAATTCTTTGAAGGAATTTGTGGATGACGAGATTGCTGGTCTGTTTCCCCTCCTTCTGCCCAGGCCAAGTGGGGGAGGAACTGGAGGGCCCCTGCTTGCTGGAGGTGGACACAGTCTTACTCCCCAGTCTATGTTGCTCAGCTATGGAAACTTGTAGATCCGGGGCTGACTGGAGAACAAGAGAGTGCTTGGAAGAACTTGACCTAAGTACCCTGTTGTGGACAGCAGAGAAACTTCTGTCTGAATGTTGCTTGGAGAGGTCTGGTGGTGGGAAGCTAGCTGAAATTGCCCCTAATGCCAGGGTAAGGAGGGGTAGATGCAGTGGATGCACATCGCAATTTCACCATTTGTTCAGTGGGTATAGGAGGAAGCAGAAGAAGGTAATGGGGTTTGAGTTGTCTACAAAGGGCTTTATTCTCAAGGGGACCCCAGAAGAAAGAGGCCCTGTGGAATGTTTCACCATAAGCTGAGAGTTAAGGTAAAGTTAAGAGGCCTTCCAGAGAGCATATCACCTGTATCAGGAAATGGTGCAGTGCAGAAATTCCTCAAGGGTGTATGTATCTGGGTGGGATCTCCTAAAACCCACAGAAGTGCCCCACGAGAGATAACTAGTATCTGGGTATCGTTATCAGTCTGGGTTCAACAAGAGAAGCAGAACCAGTAGGGGATATATTTTAAAAAATTTATTGCATGGAATTGGTTCATGCCACTGTGGAGCCAACTAGGCAAGTCCAAAGCTCAAACGGCAGGCTGTCAGGAAGGGCAGACTAGAGCTCTCCAGCAGGGGCTGGCACTGCTGTCCACAGGTGCAATTTCTTCTTTGTCAGGGAAGCTTCACCTCTGCTCTGAAGGCCTTTCAACTGATTGAACCCATCCCACCCAGATTATGATAATCTCCCTCGTTTACAGTCAACTGGTTATAGACTCTACTTACATCTAAAAAATACCTTCACAGCAACATGTAGACTAGTGTTTGATTGAATGGCTGGGGACTGTTGCCTGGCTGAGATGACACATCAAACGACCATCGCAGGTATCCTCCACACACAGTGAGGCCAGATAACAGGGTACCAGTAAGAGAGACCTTGCCTCTTTCTTCCAATCCCCATCTCCTGAGGCTAGAGGGACGCCTCACTTCCCCACTGCTGGTCTGTGGAAACAAGAATCAGACCTGAGAGGGGGGACTTCCCTCATGGTCCAGTGGGTAAGACTCCGCACTCCCATTGCAGGGGGCCCGGGTTCCATCCCTGGTGGGGCAACAAGATCCCACATGCATGCTGCGACTAAGAATCCTGCATGCCGCAACTAAACATGCCGCAACGAAGATCCTGCATGTCGCAAGTAAGACCCGGCGCAGCCAAAATTAATAGATAAATAAATAAATATTAAGAACTGAGAGGAACGTAGGCAGAAATTTTGAATTGGTTATAAGATCGACATTTTGTTTTAGACCGGATTAAAGTTTTCAGGTATCAATTTGTATACACAGAAATTGAGGATTGACAGAATGGTCTTATTTGGTTTCTGCACGTGTATAAATTTAGGGTTTTTTTAAAATTAAAAATTCATTTTCTCCTATCACAGTACCTTGTCCTTCGTTCCTTCTCTTTCCCCAAGTCATCCACTTTAAAAACATGCTTGATAATCTCTTGTGATTTTAATTGCCCTCTTGTGGTCAAAGTCGATGATTGCAGTGATCTAAGAGTTGCTAAAGCATTCAGTTCAAGGCCATTTCAGAGGGTACTGAGTTAAAGACCATCATTTCAGGTTTTTGTTTGTTTGTTTGTTTTGTTTTTAAATGGCCAATCGTGGGTAGAATCTGTTATATCCAATCACTAGAGGAAGGAACATTTTCTTATTACCTTGATTCTAGAAAAATTCTTGCGTTGACTTCACTCAGACACGAAGAGTTCATTTGTGGCGAATCATTCCCTTTGTCACTGTACATTTTCAAAATAGAAATCTAGGATCATTTGATTAACAAGATTGCTTGTACACTGTGTTGAGGTCACTGCCAGTTAGAGACACTAGTCCTAGAATGACAGTGAGTGAATAAGAACAAAAAAACATGATTACATTAAGTAGCAAGGAAAGTGGAAGTATCAGTAAAAAGTATCAGTAGTGAAGAAAAGAACAGAAGAGGATAAAACAGAAACATATCATATTTTTAATAAAAAGATGACATTTGATTATAGAAAATGAAGCTTTCTGAAAAGTAGGAGAGAAAGAAGTAGGGTAGAATTAAGTGCTAATCTTGTTATGATTTTGGAATAGTTCATAGTCACATATACATAATTCCAGTATATGGCACAGAATCATCACAGAGCCACAGACACAGTGCTAGGTCCCCAGGCCTTTTCTGTCCTTAAGGAATAAAATGTAATTTAACCCCCTACCCCATTTTGAAAGACAAAAGCCATGCTATCCATTTTTCTGTTTGTTTAAGTGCCTTTTGTGTTGGGTTATCCAAATCAGGAAATCTTTCCTTAGTGTTCTGTAGAAAACACTTGGCTGGAAATCAGGAGCTCTTTCACTATTTGGCTAATACATAGCAATGACATATTTCGAGTGTCAGCTACCTTTTCTGTTGTGCCTCCCTCCCATACCTACATCTGGCATTCAGTGTTCCTAAAACTTATTTTCATTTAGAGTGCATTTCTTCTGAATCACTTTTTTTTTTTAATGTTCTTTCCTTTGGGGGTAATTATTGTTTCACTGTTAGGAATTTTATAATTTATTTATTTATTTATTTTTGGCTGTGTTGGGTTTTCGTTTCTATGCGAGGGCTTTCTCTAGCTGCGGTGAGCGGGGGCCACTCTTCATCACGGTGCACGGGCCTCTCACTATCGCGGCCTCTTTTGTTGCAGAGCACAGGCTCCAGACGCACAGGCTCAGTAGTTGTGGCGCACGGGCTTAGCTGCTCCGTGGCATGTGGTATCTTCCCGGACAAGGGCTCAAACCCGTGTCCCCTGCATTGGCATGCAGATTCTCAACCACTGCGCCACCAGGGAAGCCCCCCTGAATCACTTTTATACTCCATGTTCTTATATACAATATTGTGTTCTGTGTCATCATGCGCTGCTGGTAATGCAGCAGTTCCTCAAAGAGGGCCTCACTATTGTCTCTGAGATTGTTTGCCAAGCTGACAACCATTCAGTAGGTCTTCATGCTAACACTGTTTTGACCTTACTCGAAGATGTCAAGGGAGCGTTTCAAACAACAATCAGAATTCCAGTTCCTTTTTCAAATGACTCATTAACTAAACCATTGAGAGATTAAAGTCATTTAATGGGAAGGTCAATGGGAAAACAACCAAGTTCATACATGAACAAGGAATGACAACCGCCTGACAGCTACTGTGTAAAATACTGTGGCAGACTCTGTTTCCAAAGGTGGCTGCATGTCTTCCATCAAACATGCTCTTTAAAAACAAACAAACAAATGCCTTTATTCGGGTATAAATGATGTACCATAAACTACACATATTTGAAGTGTACAAAATAATGAGCCACAAGCTCTTTTGCACTGTGTCCTTGCCACATCAAGAAGTAGAGCACATTTTCCCTACTCTTCATTCTGGATTGAATATTTGTTGCACTTATCCTTTCTTTGTCTCACTATCATTTATTGAGTTTTCATGTAGGGCAGATGTCTTGTAAGTTCAGATTTCTTCAGGAACTAGGGAATTCCCTGGCCGTCCAGTGGTTAGGACTCCGGTGCTTTCACTGCCAGGGCCCAGGTTTGATCCCTGGTTGGGGAACTAAGATCCCGCAAGTCGTGTGGTGAGGTCAAAAAACACAAAAAAACAAATTTCTTCAGGAACTATACTTGAGGAGTACTACCTAAGGAACTTCACCCCCAAACCCCATTCACACCTGATTTAGATGGTGAGATCCTAGAGCATCCATAATAGGATGAGATTTTCTGGGGAGAGGCTAAGTGTATTTTGTATGTGGGGGAGAGATGTGATTTTGTAGTCAAATGGCAGATTTAACAAATTGTGTTTCCAAAAGTGGCTACAACAATACCTCCAACTACATGCTCTTTTGTAATGTGATCTTGCTTCTTCTCCCTCAAGACACGGAGTCTGTTTCACTTTCTCTTGAATATAAGCTGGGCTTGTGATGCTTTTGATCAATCAAATGTGATAGAAGTGATTCTACATGACTTCTGGGCTAGTTCATAAGTAATGTTTCAGCTTCTGCCTTTGTTTCTTGGAACTCTTACTCTTGGGAGCACTGAAATGCCATATAACAAGTCCAGGTACCCTGTTGGAGAAGCTACAAGGAGACGCTCTGAGGCTACATGGAGACGGGGAGAGGCCAAGCTGTCCAGGAATCCCAGTGGGGCCTTCAGATGATTGCAGTCCCATCTGCTATCAGCCTGCAATTTCATGAGAGACCCCTGGCAAGACCATCAGAAGAATCACCTGGATAAGGCCAGTCAATCCATGAAACTGTGAAATGTAATAAAATTTTTGTTGTTTTTTAACTTATTGAATTTTGGGGTGGTTTGTTATACAGCAATAGATAAATAAAACAGATGTTATCCACTGTCGGATGTGTCCCAGTTTCAGGGATGTTAAGGTGTGAAGAATGTGCAATTTAGAATTGATGAAATACAAAAATAGAAACATATGCAAATTACATGAATAAGTACTTTGGAGAAGAAGAAATGTTAATGGCTCATATGAAGAGATACTCCACCTCTCTAGTAATCAGAGAAGTAAAAGTTAAAGCAATCAAGAAATAAGAATTTTTATTTAAAAAAAGCGCAAAAATTAGAAAGTTGGTTAAATGTTGGCAAGACTATAATGGAAATGGGAATCCTTTATGTACTATTGGAGGGAGTATAGATTGGTTGCAGTCATTTTAGAATACTTTCTTGCTGAATTCTGAAATTAAGTTTGTATATATCCTTTCACCCAACAATTTCAATCCTAGCTCTGTATTTGAGAGAAATTATCACACAGGTCAACAGACTGGCATGTATCAGGATATTCAAAACACTTGTCAGCAGAATTGAAAATTTCCCAAACTGAAGGTCAAAGAAAAAAAGATTAAAAAAAATAGAACAGTAAATCAACTGTACTTCAAAAAAAAGAAAATAGAACAGAATATCTAAGAACTGTGGGACAGTTAAAAAAGGTGTAACATACAGGTAATGGGAATACCAGAAGGAGAAGAAAAAGAGAAAGGAATAATTGATCTGCTAAGAGATGAGGGAAAATGGAATCATAAAAAATGCTCACTTAAAATCGGAGAAGGCAAAAAAGTGGATGATAAAAGATAAATAACAAGGGCAATAAATAGAAAACAGTTTAAATATTTTAGAGATTAACTGTATGAAAAATCAACTTAAATGTGAATGGTCTAAATACATAAACTAAAAGACAGATGCTACTACAGAGGATTAAAAAAAAAACAAGACCCAACTATATGTTGTCTACAACAAACCCACTTTAAGTATGAAAAGACACAGATAGATTAAAAGTAAAGGTTGGATAAAGATATGCCACGCTAACATTAATTTTTTAAAAGCCTGAAGCAGCTATATTAGTTTCAGATAAAGTACATTTCAGAGCAAGGAAAACAGTCAAGGATAAAGAGGGGCATTCCATAATGCCAAAGGGGCCAGTTCTCCCAGAAGATTGATAATTTGAATAGGTCTATATCTATTAAATAAATTGAATCAATAATTAACAATCTTTTGAAACAGAAAACACCAGGCCCAAATGGTTTCACTGGTGAATTCTACCAAACATTTAAAGAAGAAATAATACCAATTCTCTACAATATCTTCCAGAAAATAGAGGTAGAGGGAAGACTTCCTAACACCGTAACCAGGGAAGACATTACAGGGAAGGAAAACTACAGACTCTCTCATGAACAAAAATGCAAAAGTCCTCAACAAAATATTAGCAAATTGTATCCAACAATGTGTGAAGATAATTCTCTGTGTCATGAAAAGTGAAATTTATTCTAGGTATGCAAAGCTAGTTCAACATTTGAAAATCGTTGAATGTAATCCACCACATTAACAGGCTAAAGAAGAAAAATCATATGCTCATAACAATACATACAGAAAAAGCGTTTGACAAAACCCAACACCCATTTATGATAAAAATTCTCACCAAACTACAAATACAGGGGAACTTCCCCAACTTGATAAAATAAAATCTCCAAAACCCCACATCTAATTATATTAATGCTGAGAAACTAGATGCTTTCCCCTAAAATTTGGAACAAGAGAGAGACGTCCCCTCTAACCACTTCTCTTCAACATTGTCCCAAAAGTCCTAGCTAATGCAACAAGACAAGAAAAGGAAAGAAAAGCTATACAGATTACTAAGGAAGAAATAAAAGTGTCTTTGTTCACAGATTATATGATTGTCTATGTAGAAAATTTGAAAGAATTGAACCTCAAGGGAGGTTTGGGGCAGGGTTTCCTGTCTTTTGATTTTAAAAGAATAAACAGGGGAATAACAATTTAAGAAGGAAGAAAGCCAATTAAGAGACTAAGGTTTCTAACTAGAATGACTAAATGCTTAAAACATTTCCCCAGACCAAAACACTTCTTTCAGGCTGGGCAGAGAGGTCAGTAGTTTCCTTGGAGGAATTACAGAGAAGGTCTGCATGGAGCACCTGGAAGGCTGGATCCCAGGCCCAGCCACTTGTTCTTTGTCAAATATTCCTATCCCTTTGAACAACAGGGAGGCCACAGGGTGGTGGATCTAAAACAGTCATGTAAACTAAATACAGATGACTGCCGTGGGGTGGGATGAAATACCTTGACCCTGTATTAGATCACCAGGTAGGAAGAACCCCAGAATATTTGAGATAAATTTCCTGTAGTCTAATGGGGCTGGGGTTTAGAGTCACATTTCATTTACAGAAGACAAAGAAATGTAATATTTCATGTAGAATATACTGATTCTAAGAAAACCAACCAACCTCCCTCCCCTCCCCTCCGCCATACACACATACACACACAAACAAAATCACTATTCCCAGAATGCAATTCTGTGGACCAGTAAGGACAATTTGTGTGCTAGTTACCTTATTTTGTTGTCTTCTTACTATAAGTTTCCATGATTATTTTATTCCTCTCCTTCTCTCTTCTCTTTGTCTAACTTTTTTTTACAAAGTTTTTTTACAGTTAATAAAGCAGCAGTACTCATATTTTTTAACCTTTGCTGCCACCCTGTGGCTATCTTTCATTACTGTACATGAAAAGAGGGCATCTGAGAACTGCTAAGGTATCAGATCAGCGACAAGCATAAGGGAAGCACATTAAAAAAAAAAAAATTGGCACAACATCTGAGATGGTCTTTCACTATAATGCTCAGAATCTGAGGCATGAATCTAGTATATGCTATATGTGTCTCTTATGTATCAGTATTTGTCCTTTAAAATCCTTTTAGTTTGTGTCTAACCTTATCTTAGTAGTCCCCCGTTCCTCCTCTTAGTTCAAACTAAGATGCATAATTAATCACATTAATTGTTGATCCTAACTTGCCATTAGTGTCAATTATGGCTTTTAATGGACTTGGAAAAAAACTGCATAGGAAGCTGAACCTATTTACAGTAGGCCCACATATTAAAATTTCTTTGTACACTTTCATTTTGGTCTAGAACTTGTCATATTAATGCGAAGCATTCTGGCTTTCTCTAAGTGTTAAAAATGAAAGAATCAGTTTTAAGAAGTAGAATATATTCCCAGCCCATTTTCCACACACATTTTTCCTGAGAAATAAGGGCTACTGTAATTATCTCCTTACCACCTGTCCCTACCACCCTAGCCCCTTTCTGCTGCTTGTTACCATCTTAAATCAAGTATGATCATGCCACTATCCTGTTTTTAAAAGATTCCATTGGCTTCCTATTACTAATAGGATAAAACATAGACTTCTTTGAACACCCTTGATAAATCAGTCTCAACTGATCTGTCAAGCCTCATTTTTAATCGCTCCCATAAACACTGCCTTTTCAACATTCAACCTGGTCTGACTCTCTTAACACAGAATAAAATTGAAACCTGCTTCCACCTTCTCTCCTAGGTCTTATATTTTTTTCATGGCAACTGGGCAAAAATATTAGAGCATCAAGAATCAGAGACCAGTCAACAGGATTTCCCCCATTCCTTTCTTCCCCTCCACATGCAATGCTAATGGTCTTTGGTTATTTATTTGCAGTGCTTCTAACTCATTGCATGAAGCTAGGATTCCCCATTATGTCCTTTTTTTGGGGGGAAACCCCACAAATCTGGGCTCCAAGCTGATGCAGCTCTCTTGTGATTGGGGCATGTAACAGAGGGATAACAGTGCCTGTGGGCATGGCCAGATCCAGTATGAGGGTGGAGGGTCTCTGACCCTTTTGTTGTGATCATTCAGAGGAGGAATCTTGGATCCCATGATATTATCCCATCATAAGTTTACTAGTTCTTTCAGAATACTGAAGGGTTCTTTTCTTTTTTAAAAAAATTTTAAAAAATTATATGTTGGGCTGGCCAAAATGTTCGTTGGGGTTTTTCCGTAAAATGGTACAGAAAAACTCGAATGAGCTTTTTGGCCAACCCAATAATTTTTAAAGGTTACTTTACATTTATAGTTATTACCAAATATTGGCTATATTCCCCAGGGTTGTACAATACATCCTTGAGCCTATCTTACACCTACCTAATAGTTTGTGCCTCCCACCCCCAAACCCCTTTATTGCCCCTCCCCCCCTTCCCTCTCCTCTCTGGTAACCACTAGTTTATTCTCTAAATCTGTCTCTGCTTCTTTTTTGTTATATTCCCTAGTTTGTTGTAGTATACAGTATTTGTCTTTCTCTGACTTTTTTCACTTAGCATAATGCCCTCCAAGTCCATCCATGTTGCTGCAAATGGCAAAATTTTGTTCTTTTTTATGGCTGTGTGGTGTTCCATTGTATATATATACCACATCTTCATTTTTAAAAAATTTATTTATTTATTTATTTATTTTTGGCTGTGTTGGGTCTTTGTTTCTGTGCGAAGGCTTTCTCCAGTTGCGGCAAGTGGGGGCCACTCTTCATCGCGGTGCGCGGGCGTCTCACTATCGCGGCCTCTCTTGTTGCGGAGCACAGGCTCCAGACGCGCAGGCTCAGTAGTTGTGGCTCACGGGCCTAGTTGCTCCGCGGCATGTGGTATCTTCCCAGACCAGGGCTTGAACCCGTGTCCCCTGCATTGGCAGGCGGATTCTCAACCACTGCACCACCAGGGAAGCCCAACCACATCTTCTTTATCCATTCATCTGTTGATGGACACTTAGGTTCCTTTCATATCTTGGCAATTGTAGATAACGCTGCTATGAACATTGGGGTGCATGCATCTTTTTGAATTAGTGTTTTTGTTTCTTTTGGATATATAACCAGGAGTGGAATGGCTGGGTAGTTCTATTTTTAGTTTTTTGAGAAACCTTCACGCTGTTTTCCACAGTGTCTGTACCAATTTACATTCCCACCAACATTGTACAAGGGTTAGGGCTCTATTTTTCTATACTCTAGAAAGAAAGATAACAAGTCAACATAATCTTTAAATAAAAAGGCTCTAAGAAAAATGTGTAGGTGTTACCCCTTCTCCTCCCTCAGTGTAGTTTGACTTTTGGGAAAGTCATATATTCAAATCTTGGGCCACACTGGTCACAGTCTACAATCCCATATGCTTCACACAAGAAAGGGACAATTGTGACATGGCAATGCCAGCAGGTCTCATATGTGAACTCACCTGAAGGTCTCCCAGAAACCCTAACATCTGATTTTCCTTCTTCCTCTGCCCCATTTTTCTTACTTTTCCCTGCTCCCATATACATTTCTCTTCCTTTGCACACATCTCTCTTTTTGAATTCAGCCTCCTACCGTCATCTGAAAATCTCAAAAGAAGAAATAACCTTCTCCATCCACACTAAGTGATAGAGGGATGTGGGTAAGGGTATGGACTCATCACTAGAAAGCCCAGCTTCCAGCTTCAAATCTTGTCTTCCTCACACTTGGAGTTTGGGAAACTTTCTAAACTTCTTTCTGAACTTTCTAACTTCTCTAAACCTCTGTTTGCTCATATTTAAAATGGCATTAATCATAGTATGTACCTCATAGAGTGATTGTGAGGATGGAATTCCATGACACAAACAAAATGCTTAGAACAGTGCCTAGCAGATGGTAGACACTCAGTATTGGTTTAAAAAAATTGTCAACCTGTATACCTCTTTTTATGCTTCTACATTTTCTTATCTCCTCAGAAACCTTGTTCCCGTACTTGTCACTTTTTCAGTAACATCAGACTCTCTCTTATACATGAAATTGATATCTAGAGGTTAGCTGGTTGATTGAAAGTCAGACACATGGTCAGTGGCAGATTTTGGACTAGAAGTCAGGCCAATGAATTCCTACTTCAGAGAAATTAGCGTAATAGTTTTCTGTCTCCTACCTTAACATAACTTATTAATGAAGTAATTTTTAGCATCCTACAACATGGAACTCCTGTCTAGTCAGGCCAGTCATTTTACCTGGCATAAAGTACACTCTATGTCTTTGTGAAAAGTACACTTTATGACTTTGTAAAAAGTATACACCCAGGTATACTTTGTACTCTTCTTGTCACTAATCTAACCACCAAAAAACTTCTTTGGAGGTAAAGATTTCTCAGATTGCCGTTACATTTATTTTGAATATTCTGAAGTTCTGCAGGATTGAGGCTGTTTTGAATTATTCCAGTTTTTATACTACACGTTATCACCTCAACTAAAATGTCATCATTTGTTCATTAGAAATACAGGGTACAATGCACGGCACTAAGTGACCTTGGAGTAAATTTACATTAAATGAAGAAGGAATCAATGCTAGATACTCTCTGGAAGTATATATTTATTTACCATCCTTGTTTAGCATCTGTATTGCAGACAGAAAACAATCCTTTCAAAGAGTCCTGGTTTTGAGGATTCCAGCAAAGCCCTGTCTATAGATATGGGCCTCAAACATTTCCTTGCTCTGTGTCTGTGGAGAGAAGAAAGTAAACAGGATGATTTAGGGCTTGACAAGGGTGAATATAATTCTAATTGGATATGAATGACAGGGCTTACTAAAGGAAACCAAACTGACTGTGGTTGAGATTGGGATCCATCAAATATCCACCCTACAATCAATACAGACTCTTCTTTTTTTAATAAATTTTATTTATTTATTTATTTATTTTTGGCTGCGTTGGGTCTTCGTTGCTGCGTGCGGGCTTTCTCTAGTTGTGGCGAGCGGGGGCTGCTCTTCGCTGCAGTGCGCGGGCTTCTCATTGCAGTGGCTTCTCTTGTTGTGGAGCACGGGCTCTAGGCGCGTGGGCTTTGGTAGTTGTGGCTCGTGGGCTCTAGAGTGCAGGCTCAGTAGTTGTGGTGTGCAGGCTCAGTAGTTGTGGTGCACAGGCTTAGTTGCTCCACGGCATGTGGGATCTTCCCGGACCAGGGCTCGAACCCGTGTCCCCTGCATTGGCAGGCGGATTCCCAACCACTGCGCCACCAGGGAAGCCCAATACAGACTCTTCTGATAAAGGAATTAGAAATAAATCTTTCAGAGAGTTAGTGCTCTTCTCCCAAGGTGTATATTTCTGTGTTATTATGCAGTATGAGGAATCTGAGATCAACTAAAAAAAGATGTAGATGATTCTGTATTTAGGAGGACTGGCTTTAAGAGCAAAATAAAGGCTTGACACATGGAACTCAGACTGCTTATCTGTGTTGCAGGGAGCACTGTACTCAGCCAAAGCTGCTTGATCTGAAAGACAATATGGGGGAAAACCTTGAGAATGGGAGCTTCAGTGGGACAGGGTTTCATGGAGAGGTTTTGACATATCAGGACTGCACACTTCACTGAATCAGGAGCTGCATCATTGCAGAAATGTCGGTTTGCTGGGGAAGTAGACAAGAGTGGTCTTGGGATTTCCACTCTTGGTACCATTGACATAATCCCCTTCTCTGTGAGAGAAATGAAGGGCTGACCACACTGCAGTCGTTCAAGCAAAGTACAAGGGGGATAACTGTAGGTGTGTGTCCTTTCAGTTCTGCTTTGATATTTGCTTCTTTCCCCGTTCATGATATTTTCTTATCGTTTTCTCCTAGTCTGCAACATTCAGCATGTTCCTCTCCACTAATCAGAATAACACCTACGTTTTATCTTACAACTCAGATTTTATTTTCTTTGTTTGGTCTTCGTTGACCACTCAAGGGATTGTTCTCTTCCTATCTCTAATTTCCTCCCCTAATTATCTGTATAATTCTCCAGGCTCTTATTTATTACTTTGCATTGTTATAGCATCTTTTAAAGGAGATTTATATATCTCTTTATCTGTAAACATTTCTTTGTAAAACTCTTAGTCCCTTGGAAATTTTTGCATGATTGGCAGACTTATGTTGTAGGTAGTTTTTGTAGTAGTTTTATAGGCCAAGGTAGCAGAAATAAGGTAACAGAATATGTTGAAAACAGGGCTTACTTACAAATGTCTGTCACACTCTAATTCCTTTATTATGGATTGAGGTTACTTACGGTTCTTAGTCCTCTGTTACTCACCAGTCTCATAGTAGTCATAGACTTTCACAATAGCAGGTTGCAGATCTCTTACAGGGATGTCTTGTAGAACTGAGAAGGAAAAGCTCAGTGTCTGATTGGTTACCTGAAAAAAGAAAGGGAGAATAATCCAGAATCAGGGAGACCTCACCTCTTTTCCTTTGGTGCCATTCAATCTTCGTCCTTTGAGGAACAGTTCTTAGTTGGCTGACAGAGTTCAATCTCAAACCAGCTGTGCGCCCTAACTTCTCACCTAGGAGGATGGCGATAAAGATTTTAGAGTAGGAACCTGAGGAGCTAGAGGAGAGCTCCTTAGAGTAATGAAAATTTACCAGATTTTTAAACAATTAAAACAATTCATATTCCTCCATAATGTCCATACATGGCTCTGCTCATAGTGAGAGAAAAATTCTTTTCACTGGCAGACTGACTCTATCCATAGTAATGTTTCCAAATATTTAGAAAACAGACATTTTTCAAAGTATAAACATACATGTACAAAATCACAGTGGTTTCTTGTGTTGCTAATGAAATCAATTACATTATGATAAAACTGACTGTGATGAATACATCTAGACTGATAACATATCATCTGTCTATATCTATCTATGTATCTATGTATCTACATATCTATCTATCTAACTACCTACCTATCTACTTGTCTATCTGCCTATCTATCTACATCTAATTTTTTGTATACATTTATGTTAAGGTGAGGTTGACATAATCATTGGCCAACTCCTGGGAACACTTCCTACCCTTAATCAGCAACTGTTCAAGTAGGCTTCTAGATGATCAGGCGTGTTTGCGGAAAAGAGCATCTACCTGAAGTAAGCAGAAATACTCATATTCCTATTTTAGTACAAACAAATCCATATCCTTTGGTCCCCCCAACCCCCATACTTCTGACACTCCAAACTCCAGGGAAGCCTGCAATGAGGAAAGAAAATTTAAAATATTATCTAATGGAACAGAAAGGATGTACTTTTCAAAAAGGCTTTCCTCGTGATTGCTCTTCTCATACCATGCACCTCCTAGGTGAAGAGACCCGTCTAAAAGGACTATCCACCTGGATGTGTCTAGCAACGCTGCAGGGCCCTTACCTGTTCCAGGTAAATCAAGACATTGTTGTTGCTCACTTCTGTCCTGCTCATGTGGCGTGATAGTTCAAGCTGAGGGAAATGAAAGAAATCACCAGTGTTACTGAATAAATGAAGCCCTTGAGGTACTAAGAGACAAGCGGACTGTGGGACTGAAGTATGTACAAAGAGGAAGCTGGGATTAAATTCCTTGAAATGAGGTTTGCAGATACTCATCCAGTAGAATGGAAACATATATAGAAAATTGTGAATACCAATACATCAGATGTAAGATTGAATATTCATATGACTCAGTAACAGGTGTCCTTGTCTTCAGTTTGAAGGTAAGGGAGAAGTAGCCTTAAGTAAGATAACTACTCATCTGAGATTATTTATGAAGGTATCTTTTTTTTTTCTAAAGTTACAACAAATAATAATAGTTTACATTAATTCAAACACAGCTCTGAGCATTCATTGTGTCTTTATCTCATTCAGTCCTCCCCGCAACCCTATGGGACAGGCACTTGTTATGCCCATTTTACAGAAGAGGGGACTGAGGCATAGCAAAGTGAAGTGACTTGCCCTACGTCACACAGTAAATAGCCAAACCAGGATTTGAACCCAGGAAGTCTGGCCCCAGAGCTTGTGTTCTTAGCTGCTAGGCTGCCCCACTCTCTGCATGGAAAACTTACTCATGGGTGTGGAGCTGAAGATATCTTTATCTATTCTAACTAACACTGATCTCAATTTTTTCTGAATTCCCACAGTATTTGAAGACTATACCGATAATTTTGGTACTTAATTACATCTTGTCCCAAAATGTTATTTGACGATTTCAGTTACCCATTTCTAAATATTCTTAACTAGAATGTAGGCTCAATTAATTCAGACATCTTTCTTCTTTTTCTTGTATTGGTACTTAGCACAATGCTAAACGTATGCTGGGTACCAAATAAATTCAATTTCTTTAATTAGGACCAATGTTGTTTTGACAAGTTGACCTTATGAGGATGCTGTTGGTATGGTCCTACGCTGGGGATACAGAAAATTCAAATACCTAGGATCTACTTACCATTTTCACTGTTGGTTTCAGGGGAATGAAACCAGATATCATCTTTACATCAACAATCACAATGTTGGAGACCGGATGGTTCCCTGTGTATCTACAGATACAAGGAAGGGAAGAAACAGGCCCCTCTATATTTGAATCTTGCCCTCCTTTAAGGTCCAACATAAGCCCTAGCGTCTTCGAGTAGTTTTCCTAATGATTGCCTTGTCCTCAGTGATCTTTCCATACCCAGAAATATATAACCTTTGTAGTCAATATGAGTGGTTCTAAAAACTGACTGTATGGCAGAATCAGCTGCAGAATTCATTAAAAAAGTGGATACCGGAGGATTAACCAAGATGGCGGAGTAGAAGGACGTGCTCTCACTCCCTCTTGCAAGAGCACCAGAATCACAACTGGCTGCTGGACAATCATCGACAGGAAGACACTGGACTTCACCAAGGAGGATACCCCACGTCCAAGGACAGAGGAGAAGCCACAGTGATACGGTAGGAGGGGCACAATCAGAGTAAAATCAAATCCCATAACTGCTGGGTGGGTGACTCACAGACTGGCGAACACTTATACCACAGAAGTCCACCCACTGGAGTGAAGGCTCTGAGCCCCACGTCAGGCTTTGCAACCTGGGGGTCCGGCAACCGGAGGAGGAATTCCTAGAGAATCAGACTTTGAAGCCTAGTGGGAATTGATCGCAGGACTTCGACAGGACTGGGGGAAACAGAGACCCCACTCTTGGAGGGCACACACAAAGTAGTGTGCGCATCGGGACCCAGGGGAAGGAGTAGTGACCCTGGGGGAGACTGAACCAGACCTACCTGCTGGTGTTGGGGAGTCTCCTGCAGAGGCAGGGGTGGCTGTGTTTCACCGTGGGGACAAGGACACTGGCAACAGAGGTTCTGGGAAGTTCTCCTTGGCGTGAGCCCTCCTAGAGTCTGCCATTAACCCCACCAAAGAGCCCAGGCAGGCTCCAGTGTTGGGTTGCCTCAGGCAAAACAATCAACAGGGAGGGAACCCAGCCCCACCCATCAACAGTCAAGTGGATTAAAATTTTACGGAGCTCTGACCACCACAGCAACAGTCAGCTCTACCCACCACCAGAGCCTCCTATCAAGCCTCTTAGATAGCCTCATCCACCAGAGGGCAGACAGCAGAAGCAAGAAAAACTACAATCCTGCAGCCTGTGGACCAAAAACCACAGTTACAGATAGATAGACAAGATGAAAAGGCAGAGGGCTATATACCAGACGAAGGAACAAGAAAAAACCCCAGAAAAACAACTAAATGAAGTGGAGATAGGCAACCTTCCAGAAAAAGAATTCAGAATAATGATAGTGAAGATGATCCAGGACCTCGGAATAAGAAGGGAGGCAAAGATTGAGAAGATGCAAGAAATGATTAACAAAGACCTAGAAGAATTAAAGAACAAACAAACAGAGATGACCAATACAATAACTGAAATGAAAACTACACTAGAAGGAATCAATAGCAGAATAACTGAGGCAGAAGAATGGATAAGTGACCTGGAAGACAGAATGGTGGAATTCACTGCTGCGGAACAGACTAAAGAAAAAAGAATGAAAAGAAATGAAGACAGCCTAAGAGACCTCTGGGACAACATTAAATGCAACAACATTCGCATTATAGGCGTCCCAGAAGGAGAAGAGAGAGAGAAAGGACCAGAGAAAATATTTGAAGAGATTATAGTCGAAAACTTCCCTACCATGGGAAAGGAAATAGCCACCCAAGTCCAGGAAGCACAGAGAGTCCCATACAGGATAAACCCAAGGAGAAACACGCCGAGACACATAGTAATCAAAGTGGCAAAATTAAAGACAAAGAAAAATTATTGAAAGCAGCAAGGGAAAAATGACAAATAACATACAAGGGAACTCCCATAAGGTTAACAGCTGATTTCTCAGCAGAAACTCTACAAGCCAGAAGGGAGTGGCATGATATACTTAAAGTGATGAAAGGGAAGAACCTACAACCAAGATTACTCCACCCAGCAAGGATCTCATTTAGATTTGATGGAGAAATCAAAAGCTTTACAGACAAGCAAAAGCTAAGAGAATTCAGCACCACCAAACCAGCTCTACAACAAATGCTAAAGGAACTTCTCTAAGTGGGAAACACAAGAGAAGAAAAGGACCTACAAAAACAAACCCAAAACAATTGAGAAAATGGTCATAGGAACATACATATCGATAATTACCTTAAACGTGAATGGATTAAATGCTCCAACCAAAAGACACAGGCTTGCTGAATGGATACGAAAACAAGACCCATATATATGCTGTCTACAAGAGACCCACTTTAGACCTAGGGACACATACAGACTGAAAGTGAGGGGATGGAAAAAGATATTCCATGCAAATGGAAATCAAAAGAAAGCTGGAGTAGCTATACTCATATCAGATAAAATAGACTTTAAAATAAAGAATGTTACAAGAGACAAGGAAGGACACTACATAATGATCAAGGGATCAATCCAAGAAGAAGATATAACAATTATAAATATATATGCACCCAACATAGGAGCACCTCAATACATAAGGCAACTGCTAACAGCTATAAAAGAGGAAATTGACAGTAACACAATAATAGTGGGGGACTTTAACACCTCACTTACACCAATGGACAGATCATCCAAAATGAAAATAAATAAGGAAACAGAAGCTTTAAATGACACAATAGACCAGATAGATTTAATTGATATTTATAGGACATTCCATCCAAAAACAGCAGATTACACGTTCTTCTCAAGTGCGCACGGAACATTCTGCAGGATAGATCACATCTTGGGTCACAAATCAAGCCTCAGTAAATTTAAGAAAATTGAAATCATATCAAGCATCTTTTCTGACCACAACGCTATGAGATTAGAAATGAATTACAGGGAAAAAAACGTAAAAAAGACAAACACATGGAGGCTAAACAATACGTTACTAAATAACCAAGAGATCACTGAAGAAATCAAAGAGGAAATCAAAAAATACCTAGAGACAAATGACAATGAAAACACGACGACCCAAAACGTATGGGATGCAGCAAAAGCAGTTCTAAGAGGGAAGTTTATAGCTATACAAGCCTACCTAAAGAAACAAGAAAAATCTCAAGTAAACAATCTAACCTTACACCTAAAGAAACTAGAGAAAGAAGAACAAACAAAACCCAAAGTTAGCAGAAGGAAAGAAATCATAAAGATCAGAGCAGAAATAAATGAAATAGAAACAAAGAAAACAATAGCAAAGATCAACAAAACTAAAAGCTGGTTCTTTGAGAAGATAAACAAAATTGATAAGCCATTAGCCAGACTCATCAAGAAAAAGAGGGAGAGGACTCAAATCAATAAAATCAGAAATGAAAAAGGAGAAGTTACAACAGACACCGCAGAAATACAAGGCATCCTAAGAGACTACTACAAGCAACTTTATGCCAATAAAATGGACAACCTGGAAGAAATGGACAAATTCTTAGAAAGGTATAACCTTCCAAGACTGAACCAGGAAGAAACAGAAAATATGAACAGACCAATCACAAGTAATGAAATTGAAACTGTGATTAAAAATCTTCCAACAAAAAAAAGTCCAGGACCAGATGGCTTCACAGGTGAATTCTATCAAACATTTAGAGAAGAGCTAACACCTATCCTTCTCAAACTCTTCCAAAAAATTGCAGAGGAAGGAACACTCCCAAACTCATTCTAGGAGGCCACCATCACCCTGATACCAAAACCAGACAAAGACACTACAAAAAAAGAAAATTACAGACCAATATCACTGATGAATATAGATGCAAAAATCCTCAACAAAATACTAGCAAACAGAATCCAACAACACATTAAAAGGATCATACACCACGGTCAAGTGGGATTTATCCCAGGGATGCAAGGATTCTTCAAAATACTCAAATCAATCAATGTGATACACCATATTAACAAATTGAAGAATAAAAACCGTATGATCATCTCAATAGATGCAGAAAAAGCTTTTGACAAAATTCAACACCCATTTATGATAAAAACTCTCCAGAAAGTGGGCATAGAGGGAACCTACCTCAACATAATAAAGGCCATATATGACAAACCCACAGCAAACATCATTCTCAATGGTGAAAAACTGAAAGCATTTCCTCTAAGATCAGGAACGAGACAAGGATGTCCACTCTCACCACTGTTATTCAACATAGTTCTGGAAGTCCTAGCCATGGCAATCAGAGAAGAAAAAGAAATAAAATGAATACAAATTGGAAAAGAAGAAGTAAAACTGTCACTGTTTGCAGATGACATGATACCATACATAGAAAATCCTAAAACTGCCACCAGAAAACTGCTAGAGCTAATTAATGAATATGGTAAAGTTGCAGGATACAAAATTAATGCCCAGAAATCTCTTGCATTCCTATACACTAATGATGAAAAATCTGAAAGAGAAATTATGGAAACACTCCCATTTACCATTGCAACAAAAAGAATAAAATACCTAGGAATAAACCTACCTAGGGAGACAAAAGACCTGTATGCAGAAAACTATAAGACACTGATGAAAGAAATTAAAGATGATACCAACAGATGGAGAGATATACCATGTTCTTGGATTGGAAGAATCAACATTGTGAAAATGACTATACTACCCAAAGCAATCTACAGATTCAATGCAATCCCTATCTAATTACCAATGGCATTTTTTATGGAGCTAGAACAAATCATCTTAAAATTTGTATGGAGACACAAAAGACCCCGAATAGCCAAAGCAGTCTTGAGGGAAAAAAACGGAGCTGGAGGAATCAGACTCCCTGACTTCAGAGTATACTACAAAGCTACAGTAATCAAGACAATATGGTACTGGCACAAAAACAGAAACGTCGATCAATGGAACAAGATAGAAAGCCCAGAGATAAACCCACGCACCTATGGTCAACTAATCTATGACAAAGGAGGCAAAGATATACAATGGAGAAAAGACAGTCTCTTCAATAAGTAGTGCTGGGAAAACTGGACAGCTACATGTAAAAGAATGAAATTAGAATACTCCCTAACACCGTACACGAAAATAAACTCAAAATGGATTCGAGACCTAAATGTAAGACTGGACACTATAAAACTCTTAGAGGAAAACATAGGAAGAACACTCTTTGACATAAATCACGGCAAGATCTTTTTTGATCCACCTCCTAGAGTAATGGAAATAAAAACAAAAATAAACAAATGGGACCTAATGAAACTTCAAAGCTTTTGCACAGCAAAGGAAACCATAAACAAGACGAAAAGACAACCCTCAGAATGGGAGAAAATATTTGCAAACGAATCAATGGACAAGGGATTAATCTCCAAAATATATAAACAGCTCATGCAGCTCAATATTAAAGAAACAAACACCCCAATCCAAAAATGGGCAGAAGACCTAAATAGACATTTCTCCAAAGAAGACCTACAGACGGCCACGAAGCACATGAAAAGCTGCTCAACATCACTAATTATTAGAGAAATGCAAATCAAAACTACAATGAGGTATCACTTCACACCAGTTAGAATGGGCATCATCAGAAAATCTACAAACAACAAATGCTGGAGAGGGTGTGGAGAAAAGGGAACCCTCTTACACTGTTGGTGGGAATGTAAATTGATACAGCCACTATGGAGAACAATATGGAGGTTCCTTAAAAAACTAAAAATAGAATTACCATATGACCCAGCAATCCCACTACTGGGCATTTACCCAGAGAAAACCATAATTCAAAAAGACACATGCACCCGAATTTTCATTGCAGCACTATTTACAATAGCCAGGTCATGGAAGCAACCTAAATGCCCATCAACAGATGAATGGATAAAGAAGTTGTGGTACCTATATACAATGGAATATTACTCAGCCATAAAAAGGAACGAAATTGAGTCATTTGTTGAGACGTGGATGGATCTAGAGACTGTCATACAGAGTGAAGTAAGTCAGAAAGAGAAAAACAAATATCGTATATTAACGCATGTATGTGGAACCTAGAAAAATGGTACAGATGAGCTGGTTTGCAGGGCAGAAGTTGAGACACAGATGTAGAGAACGGACATATCGACACCAAGGGGGGAAAACTGCGGTGAGCTGGGGATGGTGGTGTGCTGAATTGGGCTTTTGGGATTGACATGTATACACTGATGTGTATAAAATTGATGCCTAATAAGAACATGCAGTATAAAAAAAGCAAACAAACAAAACAACTAATACTAAACTTTCATTGGGTTATTTGTATGGAAATATGTTAATATAAACGTTTCAGACATTACATGAAATTTCTAAAAATCTTATATGTTCTGGTATAATGTTATAAGTCATAATCCTAGTTATTACTTTAAAATGTATATCTCAGGGGCTTCCCTGGTGGCGCAGTGGTTGAGAATCTGCCTGCCAGTGCAGGGGACACGGGTTCGAGCCCTGGTCTGGGAGGATCCCACATGCCGCGGGGCAACTAGGCCCGTGAGCCACAATTACTGAGCCTGCGTGTCTGGAGCCTGTGCTCCACAACAAGAGAGGCGGCGATAATGAGAGGCCCGCGCACCGTGATGAAGAGTGGCCCCCACTTGCCGCAACTGGAGAAAGCCCTCGCACAGAAACGAAGACCCAACACAGCCATAAATAAATAAATAAGTAAATAAAAATTAAAAAAAAATGTATATCTCAGAAATAACTAATTTTCTTGTCAACTGCATTATTATGAACTTTCATCAAATCTTTAACTGTGGTCATTTTTAAGTCTTTTGTCATTTACAGACAGTTCTGGGTGTACTCTGGTGCTTTTGCAAATATGTTCCTATAAAAGGGTTTCATCTTCAAGAAATTCATGGAAAAGACTCTGACAAGTACAGGTTTCTGGTAACTGACTGTACTGCTGAACTGAATGAATAAGCATTTTCAGAACTCTAATGAAAAACTGATGAACTCATAAAAGTGCTAACAAAAGATCAAGATGAAAAAAAAATTAATTACATGGGACTGAGTGAACTGATGATGATGAGTATAATTTTTGTGACTTTCTGTCTGAATTAAAAAAAAAAAATCCCACAAGGACTCAGAGGCAAAGAACATACAAATCGATTTTCACTGCAAAGTAAAGGAGCTGCTACAGTGGAGGATTACTGGACTGAATGTCAATATTATGACATAGTATGAGTGTGTTTCATGTTTGGTAATTGCAATCATTGTTGCTTTTGTTGTGGTCATCCATGTACAATGCTTGGTGTCAGTCTATTTATCTCTTGTAAAAATAAAATACAGTGTGTGTGTGTGTGTGTGTGTGTGTGTGTGTGTAAAAAAAAAAAATAAATAAATTACAAAAATAAATTACAACCCCTCCCCCCCCCAAAAAAAGTGGATACCTGAGCACAGCTCCAGAAATACTGAATTAAATCTCTGAGGGTGGGACCTGGCAATATGCATTTTTAAACAAATTTTGCAAAGGACAATAATCAGATTTTAGAATCTCTGGTATATGCTACATCTTTGCAACTCATACATTTTAGATAAATGATTATCATTTTTTTATTTGAAAATTATCTTCACAACTAGACTGTAAGATTCCTTTAGGTAAGAGACCCAGTCTGTATTTATATTCACTGTAGCTACGTGAGTGTATTTTTTATTTTTGCTTAATTAACATATCTTGCTTTTATGAAGTACATTTAAGTTATTTGTCTATTGATGATTAACCAAATTGAGAATATTATTTTTTCTTTTCATCTGAGACTCATTAGATTTGTCATTATAATCAGTCACTTGTTCTATTCCAAGTAAAGCTCGGAAGAGTGTTATTGAATTGTGAATTCTTTCTCTCTAGAAACATGAAATTTTAAAAGACTAGAAAGCCTTTCCTTTAGAGATAAGGAAGAAAGATCCCATGTTAAAGTATTATTGAAAGGAATTATTTATTCTTTAACAATAGTTGTGGGTAATAAAATAATCCTGGAGGCAGACAAATTGAGCTCATAACACTATAAATTCTTCATTTTCCATGTTGGTGAAGACATTCTTTTGTTTTTTTTTTCATTGACAAGGCAAAAAGTTAGTGAAGAGGATAACTTTAGGTCGTTTTGAATCTATGTACTCAAGAGTACTAGGCAGCTAATATTTTCAGAAGTAGGTAACAGAGACAGGTATTCTTACCTGACCTCCAGTGAGATTTGGAAGCTTGTGTGGGCTTTGAGTCCGTCACAAGTTTGGAGTATTGTCTGTACATGTAGATTGAATGCAGATTCCTTCTTCTCCAAGAAGACATTGTATTTCAGAGCTGTCTGTGAAACATTATGAATAAAATAGTTTCCACTCCACAGGATCCTTCGGTCTGTCACAATTTCATTTCTCCTGATTTTTGCTTTCACAGCCCAAGTAAGAATAAATAGTTTCCATTTTCAGAAGGAGGGTTTACAGTTGAATCTCTCCAGCTTTCCCCAAGAGCCTTACCTGAATATACACACATGCTTCCCCTGACACATTTATGCTGTACTCCCCAGGAATGTCTGGTAACGAGACCTGCTGTAGTAACAGGCGGTTGGTGTTGTCCACTTTGAATTTTGTGGAATATGTCCCTGAAGACTGGATGGTCACCTGTGCTGCCTTCCCAGTTCTGGCAAAGATGGCTGCTCCGTATCTGGACAAAGCATGGAGAGCCACAACTGTGTCCTGGAAGAGATGTGTGTGAAAATCCAGGATAGGGTCAACTTTTGGGGCCTTGGGTTCTTCCCAAAGTTCATTTTTACTATTACAAAGGTGTCATGAAATTTTCTCCCTCATTATTTGAATTCTGGGATCTTAATTCCAAGACTGATTTCAATCTTTGATATATCTCAGGATCTAAATTTTACATAATTTCTGTATACAGCTTGCACTAGAGCAAGCAAATTCTCTCACAGCAAGTGGGAAATTTATATATGAATCAGGCTCATTGCCTGGTATTTGCTATTCCTCTTTCTCTGCCTCTGACACCCACCATCTCTTCCCACAAAACTACAGTCTTGCTCTCTCTCGTTACCAAACATGTACTTTTTAAAAATTAATTAATTAATTGATTTTTAACATCTTTATTGGAGTATAATTGCTTTACAATGGTGAGTTAGTTTCTGCTGTATCACAAAGTGAATCAGCTATACGTATACATTTATCCCCATGTCCCCTCCCTCTTGTGTCTCCTTCCCACCCTCCCTATCCCACCCCTCTAGGTGGTCACAAAGCACCAGCTGATCTCCCTGTGCTATGCGGCTGCTTCCCACTAGCTATCTATTTTACATTTGGTGGTGTATATATGTCCATGCCACTCTCTCACTTCGTCCCAGCTTACCCTTCCCCCTCCCCGTGTCCTCAAGTCCATTCTCTACGTCTGCGTTTTTATTCCTGTCCTGCCCCTAGGTTCTTCAGAACCATTTTTATTTTTTTTAGATTCCATATACATGTGTTAGCATACAGTATTTGTTTTTCTCTTTCTGACTTACTTCACTCTGTAGGACAGACTCTAAATCCATCCACCTAACTACAAATAATTCAATTTCGTTTCTCTTTATGGCTGAATGATATTCCATTGTATATATATGCCACATCTTCTTTATGCATTCATCTGTTGATGGACACTTAGGTTGCTTCCATGTTCTGGCTATTGTAAATAGAGCTGCAATGAACAATGTGATACATTGCTATTTTTGAATTATGGTTTTCTCAGGGTATATGCCCAGTAGTGGGATTGCTGGGTCGTATGGTAGTTCTATTTTTAGTTTTTCAAGGAACCTCCATACTGTTCTCCATAGTGGCTGTATCAATTTACATTCCCACCAACAGTGCAAGAGGGTTCCCTTACTCCGCACCCTCTCCAGCATTTATTGTTTGTAGATTTTTCTGATGATGGCCATTCTGACTGGTGTGAGGTGATACCTCATTGTAGTTTTGATTTGCATTTCTCTGATAATTAGTGATGTTGAGCACTCTTTCATGTGTTTGTTGGCAATCTGTATATCTTCTTTGGAGAAACGTCTATTTAGGTCTTCTGCCCATTTTTGGATTGGGTTGTTTGTTTTTCTGATATTGAGCTGCATGAGCTGCTTGTATATTTTGGAGATTAATCCTTTGTCCATTACTTCATTTGCAAATATTTTCTCCCATTCTGAGGGTTGTCTTTTCATCTTGTTTATGGTTTCCTTTGCTGTGCAAAAGCTTTAAAGTTTCATTAGGTCCCATTTGTTTATTTTTGTTTTTATTTCCATTTCTCTAGGGGCTGGGTCAAAAAGGATCTTGTGTGGGAGTGTTTCTCCCTCTGCTATATTTTGGAAGAGTTTGAGAAGGATAGGTGTTGGCTCTTCTTTAAATGTTTGATAGAATTCGCCTGTGAAGCCATCTGGTCCCAAGCTTTTGATTTTCGGAAGATTTTTAATCACAGTTTCAATTTCAGTGCTGTGATTGGTCTGCTTGTATTTTCTTTCTTCCTGGTTCAGTATTGGAAGGTTGTGCTTTTCTAAGAATTTGTCCATTTCTTCCAGGTTGTACATTTTATTGGCATATAGTTGCTTGTAGTAATGTCTCATGATCATTTGTATTTCTGCAGTGTCAGTTGTTACTTCTCCTTTTTCATTTCTAATTCTATTGATTTGAATCTTCTCCCTTTTTTTCTTGATGAATCTGGCTAATGGTTTATCAATTTTGTTTATCTTCTCAAAGAAACAGCTTTTAGTTTTATTGATCTTTGCTATTATTTCCTTCATTTCTTTTTCATTTATTTCTGATCTGATCTTTATGATTTCTTTCCTTCTGCTAACTTTGGGGTTTTTTAATTCTTCTTTCTTTAATTGCTTTAGGTGTAAAGTTAAGTTGTTTATTTGAGATTTTTCTTGTTTCTTGAGGTAGGCTTGTATTGCTATAAACTTCCCTCTTAGAACTGCTTTTGCTGCATCCCATAGGTTTTGGGTTGTTGTGCTTTCATTGTCATTTTTTCTAGGTATTTTCTGATTTCCTCTTTGATTTCTTCAGTGATCTCTTGGTTATTTAGTAGTGTATTGTTTAGCCTCCATGTGTTTGTATTTTTTACACTTTCTTTCCTGTAATTGATATCTAATCTCATAGCATTGTGGTAGGAAAAGATACTTGATATGATTTCAATTTTCTTAAATTTACCAAGGCTTGATTTGTGACCCAGGATATGATCTATCCTGGAGAATGTTCCATGAGCACTTGAGAAGAAAGTGTATTCTGTTGTTTTTGCATGGAATGTCCTATAAATATCAATTAAGTCTTTCTTGTTTAATGTGTCATTTAAAGCTTGTGTTTCCTTATTTATCTTCATTTTGGATGATCTGTCCATTGGTGACAGTGGGGTGTTAAAGTCCACTACTATTATGGTGTTACTGTTGATTTCCCCTTTTATGGCTGTTAACATTTGCCTTATGTATTGAGGTGCTCTTATGTTGGGTGCATAAATATTTACAATTGTTATATCTTCTTCTTGGATTGATCCCTTGATCATTATGTAGTGTCCTTCTTTGTCTCTTGTAATACTCTTTATTTTAAAGTCTATTTTGTCTGATATGAGAATTGCTACTCCAGCTTTCTTTTGATTTCCATTTGCATGGAATATTTTTTTCCATCCCCCCACTTTCAGTCTGTATGTGTCCCTAGGTCTGAAGTGGGTCTCTTGTAGACATCATATACATGGGTCTTGTTTTTGTATCCATTCAGCCAGTCTGTGTCTTTCGGTTGGAGCATTTAATCCATTTACATTTGAAGTAATTATTGATATGTATGTTCCTATTACCATTTTCTTTATTGTTTTGGGTTTGTTTTTGTAGGTCTTTTCTTTCTCTTGTGTTTCCGGCCTAGAGAAATTTCTTTAGCATTTGTTGTAAAGCTGGTTTGGTGGTGCTGAATTCTCTTAACTTTTGCTTGTCTGTAAAGGTTTTCATTTCTCCATTGAATCTGGATGAGATCCTTGCTGGGTAGAGTAATCTCGGTTGTAGGTTTTTCCCTTTCATCACTTTAAATATGTCCTGCCACTCCCTTCTGGCTTACAGAGTTTCTGCTGAAAGATCAGCTGTTAACCTTATGGGGATTCCATTGTATGTTATTTGTTGCTTTTCCCTTGCTCTTTTTAATATTTTTTCTTTGTACTTAAGTTTGATAGTTTGATTAATATGTATCTTGGTGTGTTTCTCCTTGGATTTATCCTGTATGGGACTCTCTGCACTTCCTGGACTTGACTATTTCCTTTCCCATATTAGGGAAGTTTTCAACTATAATCTCTTCAAATATTTTCTCAGTCCCTTTCTTTTTCTCTTCTTCTTCTGGGACCCCTATAATTCGAATGTTGGTGCATTTAATGTTGTTTCAGCAGTCTCTGAGACTGTCCTCAATTCTTTTCATTCTTTTCTCTTTATTCTGCTGGGTGGTTGTTATTTCCACTATTTTATATTCCAGGTCACTTATCCGTTCTTCTGCCTCAGTTATTCTGCTATTGATTCCTTCCAGAGAATTTTAAATTTCTTTTATTGTGTTGTTCATCATTGTTTGTTTGCTCTTCAATTCTTCTAGGTCCCTGTTAAACATTTATTGTGTTTTCTCCATTCTATTTCCAAGATTTTGGATCATCTTTACTATCATTACTCTGAATTCTTTTTCAGATAGACTGCCTATTTTCTCTTCATTTGTTTGGTCTGTTGGGTTCTTACTTTGCTCCTTCATCTGCTGTGTATTTCTCTGTCTTCTCAATTTGCTCTACTTACTATGTTTGGGGTCTCCTTTTTGCAGGTTGCAGGTTCGTAGTTCCTGTTGTTTTTGGTGTCTGCCCCCAGTGGGTAAGGCTGGTTCAGTGGGTTGTGTAGGCTTCCTGGTGGAGGGGACTGGTGTCTGTGTTCTGGTGGATGAGGCTGGATCTTTTCTTTCTGGTGGGCAGGACCATGTCTGGTGGTGTGTTTTAAATGTCTACTTTTGATGTGCCTTCCAGAGACACCAAGGCAGTCAATGGTTATTAGTCTATGGTCTGCACTCTGATCAAATAAAAGGAAAAACTTTTTAATTCCAGTCTTTCCTGTGGATTATTTCTCTACTGATACCATTCTATTAGAATGTACTTCATGCCCCAGAAGATCTCTCTTTTAGAACTCCTTCTTTCTTCTTATTAAAAATGAGTCTCAGGACTTCCCTGGTCGTGCAGTGGTTGGGAGTCCGCCTGCCAATGCAGGGGACATGGATTAGATTCCTGGTCCAGGAAGATCCCACATGCCGTGGAGCAACTAAGCCCATGCGCCACAACTACTGAGCCTGTGCTCTAGAGCCTGGGAGCCACAGTACTGAGCCCATGAGCCACAAGTACTGAAGTTGCACGCCTAGAGCCTATGCTCCACAACAAGAGAAGCCACTGCTTGCCGCAACTAGAGAAAGCCCATGCGCAGCAACAAAGACCCAATGCAGCCAAAAATAAAATATAAAATAAATTAATAAATTTATAAAAAAATGAGTCTTGACACTGTCTTTTGGACAATGGGACTGAAAGGAAGAGAAAACAAACATGAAGAGGGTATTTTAACATCAAAATGAAGATTATCCATTTCAGAGGAACAAGAGAGACAATGAAGTGAGTTGCAAACCAGGGTGGCGCACCGGTCATTGAGATTTTGCTTCTCTATATTTTATTTATCTTTTAGAATAGTCTACCATTTCACCAAATTTCTGTGAAGATAAGTTCTTCAATGTACACTCAGAATACTGAGAGTGGAAATTACAAGGTATTACGTTAGATGTGTTTCTTTAGAAATAATATTTGATACGGCTGGATGTGGCTGGACGATTAAAGTTAATGGTTTATAGTCCTGATTGAACCCACATGTAGAGAATGGAGAAGGGAAGCATGAGTTTGTGTTACTTTTAAGAAAACTCAAAGAAGTTCTGTGGCATAATAAGAAATATGTATTTGGTCTCTGCCCCTGGATCCTGATACAAGAATTTCTAGGACCCTTGAAGTCTTTGGAGTGATGAGTTTCTTTTTGTATGCCAGTGAAGTGACTCTCGGAGGATGGGGGATGGTTGCCAGAGGAACTAGCCACATGATTAAAGGATTGGAACTTTCAGGCTCAACCCCCCTCCTACTACCCACCCTCTACCTCTGGGGATTGGAGAGGGGCTTGGGATTGACCAGTGGTCAGTGATTTAATCAGCCATGCCTATGTAATGGGACCTCCACAAAAACCCTAAACAAAGGGGTTCAGAGAGCTTCCAGGTTGGTGAACAGGTGGAGGTGCTGGGAGGGTGGTGTGCCCAGAGAGGGCATGGAAGCTGTGCACCCCTTCCCACAAACCTCGCCCCGGGCATCTCCTTCATTTTGCTGTTCCTGAATTGCATCCTTTATAATAGACTGGTATTAGTAAGTAAAGTGCTTTCCTGAGTTCTGGGAGCCATTCTAGCAAATTATCAACCTCAAGAGGGGGTTGTGGGAACCCCTAAATTATAGCTGGTTGGTCTGAAGTACAGGAGGCCTGGACCGGTGACTGGCACCGGGAGTGAGGGGCAGTCTTGTGGGACTGAGCCTGTGAGGTTTATGCTAACTCCAGGTTGTTACTGTCAGAAGTGTTAAGGGTAGAGGAAAACGGTTTTCCCTTTAGGATCTATTTGTAAGTAAAATTAGGAGAGTCTGTCAAGAGGGGAGGGAAAGGAGAGGCTAGCTGGTGCAGTGGGACAGAAAGACGTGGGTGAGCCCCTTTTGTTCGTACATCATATTTTAGGCAATTAACCTCTCTGGTTCAGTTTAAGGGTCTGCTTCTAGGTTTCTAGACTTTCCAGAATTTTAGACATTGTCCGTAAATTAAGGTTGTGGTTTCTGAGCAAAATGTGGTGTGGTACAAAGTGAGGTATAAAGAAAACTCTAGTTCGCTAGCACAGGGATTAGGACAATTTATTTTGGGAAATGTTTTAGACTCTTTTCCTTATTTCCTACAGACTCAAAATGATAACAGATATCCTTTCCCTCATTTCATGTCCTCTTCTCCCTTTTCCTTGCTCTTGTCACTACAGATTTGTCTGTTGTTCAAGCCTCCCAGCTGCACCCTAACCGAAAGGGGAACCACACACCTGGGTGGAGGAGAAGCCCCCGTGGGAGTTCTGCTGCTTTGAGATCCACTTCACGATGTGCGTGGGGGGGGTCAGGTCCTCCGAGGTCAGGGCAGGCTGGGCCGTGAGGTAAGCGAGGAGCACATAGGCTGTCATCTCCACTTCAGCAGAGGGAGCCTGGGGTTCGTAAAGATCCTCCACTGGTGCCTTGGGTTTCTGAGGTTGCTCCCAGTGCATTGCGTTGTCTTAAGGATAAGAATAGAGAAAGAATGAAAGCTATTGGTGTTTAATGTATGACAGTATGTTTATATTTAGTAAGAAATAAATGTAGCAAAAGCTGAAGTAAGTTTTTTACTTCAATCATAATATCCCTAGATTTCTTATTTCTGAGTAAAAATCTGAACTTGGCTATGGTCTAGTGTGGTCGAGGGAAATATTGAGGACAGAAATTTATAAGATGTGAACTGAACTACTTTCTCAAGTGTTGTTCTGGTAGAGCTGGTGGTGAAAAGTCAGACATGATTTCCTCATTTGTTGGTTCCTTTGCTCCCAATCTAAAATGATTTGGTCATTGTTTAGGTTTTTTTTGAGATGAAATATAAAATCTTCCATCTTATTTCAGAGAGTTGTATTAGAAACAGTAACATGGAAGTTGTAATTATGGATGACATTGTCTTTGCTATGGTACTTAGTAGCTTCTCCTCACCCTGATACACATTCATTTACCATAAAGAAAAGTATAAATGTCAACTATGTTTGTCTTTGTAAATAAAGGGAGACTGAACACCCCCCCTCCAATTCACTCTGTGATGTTACTTTTATCTATCTTGTTTTCTCTATAACAGAAATTCCAGGGAAGATTTGTGTGTAAAAGGAGCATTAATCTCTTAATGGATTAGTCTGCATAAAAATGTCAGCATTTGTAGTGGTATAGACCAAAAAGGAGGTTATTTTCAGGAATTCAATATTCTTCCCCTTTTCTATCCAGTGGAAGTGGATAGGATGAACAGCTTGATGTGTGCTCTCACCTTCTTTTATTGCTTCCTCATCAAGTGATTTCAGTTAACTCTCTCCTTTTGGCCTGGTCACCTGCCAGGGCAAAAGCATAGGCCAACAGTGCCCTGGAGTAGATGTGGCTGCCTCGGGCCTCTGCCTGTGTTCTTTTCTAGGCTGATTCGAGGCAGACCAGGGCCTTGTGGACAACAGGGTGCTGTGAAGGGAGAGCAATAGTATCCTGAGTTACGTGGAAAGGGTTCCTGGCATATCCCAGAACAAACATAAAGACAGTAAGATACGTGGGACCAGTGCTTTTCACATAAAAAAAATTAGATCAAATGGCTTTATCTAACCATCTCCTGATCATCTTTTTAGAAATCACTGTTTGTTTGTTTTTTTTCTGGCCACACCACGCAGCTTGTGGGATTTTAGTTCCCGGACGAGTGGTTGAACCCGGGCCCTCATCAGTGAGAGCTCAGAGTCCTAACCACTGGACTGCCAGGGAAGTCCCTCACTCTTTTTTTTTTTTTTGATTGTAAAAAACCACACAACATAATAGAAATCACTCTTTAAAAAATTACTTTCTAAGTAAAATAAACTGATAAGGGCAGGGCTAGAGGCCATGTGTTTTAGGATTAGCTTTGGCACATAGTCCAGGTCTTTACTGAACAAATGAATCCTTCTTGATGGGTCATTTGGAGTCTCTATGACTGTGGCAGATGCATCAGCATTGAGCAGAAGGAAAGCTGTCACTGGGCTTTGAGAGGAGTATTATTAGCACAATAGGGCAATGGTTTCATGGTGGTCTGGGAAGCTGAGGAAGTGATGTGGTGCCTACAGTGACAGGGAGTGGAATCTCCAGAAGGGCCATGGCAATATAGGCAGAGAGGGTCACTTCGTCGTCCACTACACCCTGTAAGTACAAGGGAGGGAAAGAGAGATTATTTCCACTTCAGGAAACCTTTTGAAGATATCTCCTCTCCTCATGGTCAGTCCTTTCTCTTGCATGGTCCCTGGGAAGTTCTCATATACATCTCTCCCCACCGTACAAAGTGCTACTCTCAACTGAGATTCCATTTCTTTTACCTCAGTGGTACGTGGGTTTATTCTCCCACCCTAACCTTCTCCCGTACTTCCTAGTCCTTTCCTTTAGGAATTCGTATGTGCCTCCTTCTTATGTGCCTTCACCCTTGGACAGGTTGCCATGGAATAGTGAGGTCAGGAGGTTCAGACTAGCTTACAAAAGCAATCACCTTAATGGCACTGTTGAGCAGTGACCCAGAACTCCTGAAACAGCCATCACTCTTCTGCTTCTCAGAGAGCCAGGTAAGGGCTTGGGTAATGTGGGCTGCATCAATGAAGATGAAGGCTCGAGGCTGGGCGAAGGTCTTGAGAACAAAGGCTGTGAGCTTGATGGAGGAGGAAGAGTGGGCTGATGAGGCCATTTGTTTTCATGCAGCACATTCAGTGCCCAGGCTTCACGGGGACCCCTCCACACTCGTGAGTCAGTATGAGGGGTTCGGAGTGCTTAGAGCTGGGGAATCTGTCTTTGTTCCTCCAGGACAAAGTGGTTTCAAGTGGTCCTTACTACCTTGTTCACGTTCTCATTGCTTCAAGGATTCAGGCTTCATCTTCCTTATTCAGGTGATTGACTCAGACATTTGCACTCTCATGCTAGGTTTTCTCCCTCTCTCTGATTTTCTATTGTAGATGAGACAAACCTTCTTTTCTGCCATCCCTGGTATATGGACTAACCTCTTGGTGATGTTTGCATCTTCAAAAAGTGAAATACTCCCCCCTGAACCTTCCTTCCCTCTCCTTCCACCAACTGCCTTTTCATTAATTACCTCTCTTTTCATTAATTGCCTGTGTGTTTTGTCTCAGAGGAACAGCACTTTTTGATACAGGGTTGTGTGAAGAATGGCAGCAGTTTTTCTAGTCTCAGTTTCTATCATCTCTGGGTACTGGAAAATAACTTAAGGTGGCCAGATTTTTTTTTTACTTATGATGGTATTAGACATGAGAAAGTACATCTTAATTACTGTGTTGAATCAAAAATGCATTTGGGAGTCAAGGTAGATAAACCTTGAGACAAGTCCCAACTCTGCCATTTATTATTTGTGCCACCAAGAAACATTTACTTAACAACACTAGGTATAAATTTCTACCTTTATAAAATGAGGTTCATAATATCTAAGTTGTAGGGTTTCCATGAGGAATAAGAGTGGCTATGCTTGTGCAAAGTTTGTCCTATAGGAACTTTTCTTACCAAGTGTTGCCTTCCTTTGTGACATGTTGGTTCCCAAAGGCACTATAGGAGCCACCTCTGTGTTTGTAGTTCAGCTGCCTCTGATAACCTGGAACGGAAGGTTTCAGATGGCGCATGAAGTAGCAGTGGCACATCAGAGAAAGAGGATTCCCAAATGGGCAAGCTGATGCCCCTGACGTGCCCTGGCCTCTCAGGCACAAAGGACCCACCAACAGCACTGCTCTTCATGCCCAGTGGATGTCACGCCTGTTTGTGGAGAGAACACCTACAATAATAAAGTGGACTCACCAGCATTGAGATGGCCAATGGCCTTGGATTTGACCTCCTGAGTCAGTTGTTGGGTTTCATTCAGATATTTCAGTACATAGATATTAGGAGCAAACAGGACCATGTTCTGTTCTCCACAGCCATAGGGCATCTGGAGAAGGTTTTGTGTGTTTTTTTTGGCAGAACCTAGTATGTCACCTGGAAATGAAAGATGAGATGTCAGAACAAGGAATTATAACTTGAATGTTGGATCAGATATGCTGGAAACCAAGTAGCAACTGAGGAAAATATAGAGGTATGAGAAAGAAGTTGAAAAGCTGAAGTGCAGTTAAAAGCTATATTTGAAAAAAGTAGGGGGAATGGCAGTGGTGGTTGTCCCACGTTCTCCAGGGACTGAGTGACTCAGTCACCCAAAACAGAGAAAGAGGCTCTGGCTGATTCTTTCACTACCTTTGGTGGGAGATTCAGGGACAATTTTTCAGATACCCCAACATCTAGATAACACAAACAAATCAGATACAAAGAGGATTATGTGTGATGTCTACTTTTCTGGAAAGTTCTAGGGCCAGTGGTTTTGGGAATGCATCTTAAACTTGGACTTGTTACTTCCTCAGAAAATGTCCCTGATTTTAATATTACAAATTTACATTTCCTGGTACTGGGTGGCTTGCCAAGCTATGTCTTATCCACTTTTATTATCCATAACATTGGATTGCACAGCAGCCATCTAAAAGAAGGCTCTGAGTTTTCTCTGATATATGATTCTTTTTATCGAAGCCTTCTCTCTTTTTTTTTTTTAACGCATTGTTTACTCTGTTTATTTATTTATTTATTTATTTTTGGCTGTGTTGGGTCTTCGTTTCTGTGTGAGGGCTTTCTCTAGTTGCGGCAAGCGGGGGCCACTCTTCATCGCGGTGCGCGGGCCTCTCACTATCGCGGCCTCTCCCGCTGCGGAGCACAGGCTCCAGACGCGCAGGCTCAGTAACTGTGGCTCACGGGCCTAGTTGCTCTGCGGCATGTGGGATCCTCCCAGACCAGGGCTCGAACCCGTGTCCCCTGCATCGGCAGGCAGATTCTCAACCACTGCGCCACCAGGGAAGCTCTATATTTAATTTTTGATAGTTTGATTAATATGTGTCTTGGCATGTTTCTCCTTGGATTTATCCTGTATGGGACTCTCTGTGCTTCCAGGACTTGATTAACTATTTCCTTTCCCATATTAGGGAAGTTTTCAACTATAATCTCTTCAAATATTTTCTCAGTCCCTTTCTTTTTCTCTTCTTCTTCTGGGACCCCTATAATTCGGATGTTGGTGCGTTTAATGTTGTCCCAGAGGTTTCTGAGACTGTCCTCAGTTCTTTTCATTCTTTTTTCTTTATTCTGCTCTGCAGTAGTTATTTCCACTATTTTATATTCCAGGTCACTTATCTGTTCTTCTGCCTCAGTTATTCTGCTATTGATCCCTTCTAGAGTATTTTTAATTTCATTTATTGTGTTTTTCATCATTGCTTGGTTCCTCTTTAGTTCTTCTATGTGCTTGTTAAATGTTTCTTGCATTTTTTCTATTCTATTTCCAAGATTTTGGATCATCTTTACTATCATTATTCTGAATTCTTTTTCAGGTAGACTGCCTATTTCCTCTTCATTTGTTAGGTCTGGTGTGTTTTTACCTTGCTCCTTCATCTGCTGTGTGTTTTTCTGTCTTCTCATTTTGCTTATCTTACTGTGTTTGGGGTCTCCTTTTTGCAGGCTGCAGGTTTGTAGTTCCTGTTGTTTTTGGTATCTGTCCCCAGTGGCTAAGGTTGGTTCAGTGGGTTGTGTAGGCTTCCTGGTGGAGGGGACTAGTGCCTGTGTTCTGGTGGATGAGGCTGGATCTTGTCTTTCTGGTGGGCAGGTCCACGTCTGGTGGTGTGTTTTGGGGTGTCTGTGGCCTTACTATGATTTTAGGCAGCCTCTCTGCTAATGGATGGGGCTGTGTTGCTGTCTTGCTAGTTGTTTGGCATAGGGTGTCCAGCACTGTAGCTTGCTGGTCATTGAGTGGAGCTGGGTCTTGGTGTTGAGATGGAGATCTCTGGGAGATTTTCATCGTTTGGTATTACGTGGAGCTGGGAGGTCTCTTGTGGACCAGTGTCCTGAAGTTGGGTCTCCCACCTCAGAGGCACAGCCCTGATGCCTGGCTGGAGCACCAAGAGCCTTTCATCCACACAGCTCAGAATAAAAGGGAGAAAAAAATAGAAAGCAAAAAAAAGAAAGAGGATAAAATAAAATAAAGATAAAATAAAGTTATTAAAATAAAAAAATAAAAAATAATTATTAAGAAAAAAAGAAAAAAATTTTAATGTTAAAAACAAAAACAAACAAATAAAAAAAGGGACGGACAGAACCCTAGGACAAATGGTGAAAGCAAAGCTATACAGACAAAACCTCACACAGAAGCATACACATACACACTCACAAAAAGAGGAAAAGGGGAAAAAATAATATATCTTGCTCCCAAAGTGCACCTCCTCAATTTGGGATGATTCGTTGTCTATTCAGGTATTTGACAGATGCAGGTACATCAAGTTGTTTGTGGAGCTTTAATCTGCTGCTTCTGAGGCTGCTGGGAGAAATTTCCCTTTCTCTTCTTTGTTCGAACAGCTCCTGGGTTTCAGCTTTGGATTTGGACCCGCCTCTGCGTGTAGGTCGCCTAAGGGCGTCTGTTCTTTGCTCAGACAGGATGGGGTTAAAGGAGCAGCTGCTTCGGGGGCTCTGGCTCACTCAGGCCGCGGGGAGGGAGGGGCACGGAGGAGGCGGGGCGAGCCTGCAGCGGCAGAGGCGTCCTGACGTTGCACCAGCCCGAGGCGCGCCGTGCGTTCTCCCGGGGAAGTTGTGCCTGGATCACGGGACCCTGGCAGTGGCGAGCTGCACTGGCTCCTGGGAGGGGGGCTGTGGAGAGTGACCTGTGCTCGCTCACGGGCTTCTTGGTGGCGGCAGCAGCAGCCTTAGCGTCTCATGCCCATCTCTGGCGTCCGCGCTGAAAGCCGCGGCTCGCGCCCTTCTCTGGAGCTCGTTTAGGTGGCGCTCTGAATCCCCTCTCCTCGCGCACCAGGAAACAAAGAGGCAAGAAAAAGTCTCTTGCCTGTTCGGCAGCTCCAGACCTTTTCCCGGACTCCCTCCCGCCTAGCTGTGGCGCACTAGGCCCCTTCAGCCTGTGTTCACGCCGCCAACCCCAGTCCTCTGCCTGCGATCCGACCGAAGCCCGAGCCTCAGCTCCCAGCCCCGCCCGCCCCGGCGGGGGAGCAGACAAGCCTCTCGGGCTGGTGAGTGCTGCTCGGCGCCGAGCCTCTGTGCGGGAATCTCTCCGCTTTGCCCTTCGCACCCCTGTGGCTGCACTCTCCTCCGCGGCTCCGAAGCTTCCCCCTCTGCCACCCGCAGTCTCCGCCCGCGAAGGGGCTCCTAGTGTGTGGAAACCTTTCCTCCTTCACAGCTCCCTCCCACTGGTGCAGGTCCCGTCCTTATTCTTTTGTCTCTGTTGTTTCTTTTTTCTTTTGCCCTACCCAGGTACGTGGGGAGTTTCTTGCCTTTTGGGAGGTCTGACGTCTTCTGCCAGCGTTCAGTGGGTGTTCTGTAGGAGCTGTTCCACGTGTAGATGTATTTCTGATGTATCTGTGGGGAGGAAGGTGATCTCCGCATCTTACTTTTCCGCCATCTTCTCCTAGCCTCTCGGTAAGATATCTTTAATTGTACTTTATAGAGTAAGTATTCTTTCTCGTTGTATAGATTGGCAGGTACTGAATTCAATATTTCTTCTTAGACTTAAGCTTCTTATTCACTGGATTTTAGTTTAATTTTCAGAATAGTAAATATGTTCAAACAGTTCAATAGTCAAATAATTTTAAATGGTATTCTCTAAGTGGTCTCCTTCCCATCCTTGAAAACTTCCACTTACTTTACACTGTTTCTGTAGGAAGGTAAATACTTTCTTAGTAGCTTTTTTTTTTTTTTTTCTGGTGGGTATCATTCTAGTCTTAGTTTATGTAAGTGCAAAAAGAAAAAACAAAGGACATGCTATTTCTGCTCCCACCCTTTTATTATAATATGAGTCCATAATATGTACCCTGTTCTTAGCTCTACCGTTTTCTCTTAACAGTATAATCCTGGGGATATTTCTTTAATGATACATAGAGTGCTTCCTCATTCTGTTTCCAGCCACATATTTTGCCATCATTTAGATGTTTCCTATATATTCTGAATTCTTGTGACCTCTTTCATACAGTAAACTGCCATACTCTAATCTTCCAGGGTTAACTTTTGATTTATCAGTGGGGTTTAAATAAATATAAAAGTTATTTATTCTTGCAAGGTGGATCAAGTATTCTATTTCTTTCTCTTTGAATTCCTGCCATAACCACCCAATTTCCCTGAGGCACGGGGTTGCCTCTGACCAACTCACTCAAGGTGGGGAAGGATGAGTTTGGTGATGAGGCACATGTGAGAAAATGCAAGCATATAGCACCTTATTATTTTTAAAAATAAAATATAAAACTCTATATAAACTGACCCCTGAACATCTCTATCTCATTTACTGTCATGTCTCCACATCCTTTTACAGAAAGAGTAAATCTCAATTCACAAAATTCGATGTAGTCAAGATATGTCACTCTTTAAAATTCTACCCAATTCTACCCACCAGTAGGCTGGTGGCAAATCCATTTTCAATTATAATTAGACCTTTCCCCAGGGTAAAGAACACAATGTGAAAATTCATGGCTCAAGAGGATGCACGGGTCCAGGTCTCCCTGGTCACAAAAATAGTGTCCAAAATCTTACAATACAAATGAAAGAAAAATGAAGCAAATTATAAATGAATTCTTAGAGAGTGCTTGATAATTACTAGAATATCAGAACTTGGATGTGGTACGTCAAAACTTGAGAAGGTCACTGTGCCTGGAGTCCATCTTGGTAATAAATAGTTTGCAGTACTTATCATGTAGTATTATAATAAGGCAAATATGTATCTTTTTCTTTTACTCTGCAGTGTAATTTCTCTAAGGAAGGAATCCCATTTTATTGAATTCTGTATCATAGCGTGGAATATAGTGCCTGACACACAGGAAGTAATCAGTAAAGGTTTCTGGAATGAATCTTGGTCCAAGGAGACACAATGATTGATTTGCAACAAGTATACTCTTCAAGTACATTTGCAGTCATGATTTGCAATGAACAAAGAAAAAAGGACTAGAACTAACTGATAGAATTTATTTTAATCCTGTTAGTTTATTTCCTTTCGTCATACCCCTAATTTTTTTTATATTTCATGCCCTGGATGGATGCTTAATTGATACTAATTATAACATTTATTCAGCTCTGAAATATGTTTTTTTCTTGGCTTTCTTGTCTGAAGTGGGCTGGAGAGACAGCATGGTTTGAGGTTATGAGTGTGGACTTGGAAACCAGACCTCTTAGTATTGAATTCTGGTTCAGCCCTTTACTAGCTGAGTAGCTTAGGGCAAGTTACACCTCTCTGTGCCTCACTCTCCTCATTTGTTATAAGAATACCTATTTCATAGAGTTGATATATTAATACCTATGAGGTGCTTAGAGTAGAATCTAGCACAAAGGTGATAACATTTATCTTTTACTTTTGCCTAGCCTGGAGACAGAGCTAAGGGTGCTTGAACTTCAAGTCCTTTAGAGTTCTTAGTTTATAGCATCCAGGCTTCTGTCCGACTCAACCAGATGAAGACTAGGACTCTAGGACTTTTCAGGGACCTTCTCTTCAAACTCCAGAAGCTTCTGCCCCTCCATCCATATAATGGATGATTTTAATACTTAATGCCTCTGAATACCTCCTTGAGTTTGTATCCATCCTTTGGTTCTGGCTCAAAGTTGCAGAAAAAAGATGTAACAGTTCTATTTGGGCTTTGAATCCTATATATTCTTTCTTCTAGGAAAATTCACTTCTACTTGAATCACCTCTTCAGCATTTTCAATCTGTCATCCTTTCTTGAATCTGAAACCCAAGGTTAACTGACTGATCACTTGTATTGGTCAATGGCAGATTTGGTTCTGAGGTCACATAACTTCCAATTCAGATCAAGTCCCAATTAATTATGCTGCCTCCCAATGTTGGACATATCCAACATTCTATTTCATATTTCCCTTTAGTGTGGAAAGTCTTTCCTTGTCAAGTCAGCCTTTTATTCTCTCATAAATCCACTCTTTGGCTTTTTCGTAGGGTAATTCTATAACCAAACTCACTTTACATGCTCCTAGTACATAATCCAATACTTTCTTCTTTTCCCTGCAACCTCTAAATGAAGCCTACTGTGACGACCACCTCTGTAAGGTTTTTCAGTTTTTGAAATCCTTTAGCCCTTGATTGCTATGAATTTTTATCTCAGGAGTCTATTGGGAATCACATGGAAGTGTAATAAGTGTTTACTGAATAAATGAGTAAACAGTGATATGGGCTGACCAGAGAAAAAGGTTTATTCAACAAGCCTTCAGAGATATAAAAACTCTTTTCTTCCATGGAGACCTGAGTCTGTGGAACAGGGACTCCAGCAAAGCAGTTTTCATTGATGTGGTCTTTAGGCATTTCCAGTGTCTGTGATAGTGGAAAGAATAGAAAATTAAGATGGACTTGGGTTTCTGGAACAGTGAATATTCCTTCCTTTAGATTTGGGTAGCATGGTACCTGAGGAAATCCAATTAGTATAGTGGGAAATGAGATCCATTACTTAAAATTATCTAATGTGCAATTCTGTGAACTGAGGTGTGACTATCAGGGGCCCTTTCCCAATAAATATATTTTTCTATAATAAGTTGCACTGTGAACAGTATGATGTCTATGAGAAATATTTAGCCAGAATTTTATGGAGGAGATTTGAGGGACAGGCCAAAGGGGTTCTGACTCCATCTGGAAGGAGTATGAATTGCTTACCTTTGCTGCAAGGAGCATTGTACTCAGCAACGGCAAACTCATCTGAATAAAAACAAAAATAGTCAGGAGAAGTGAGAGGGAAAGCGAACATCTATGTTACAGGTCAGTGAAAGAATCTTTATTGTGGGAAGAATTGTATCGGAAACCTCAGCATCATTCATTTGATGTGCTGCTTTCTGTCTTATATTTTCAAATATTGTATGTTATGCTTTCCTTTACCCTAAACTCCTGAAGGGTAAGAGTACAGATGTTATACTTATTTAAATTTCATATTGTCCTACAGTTGATTTTATCTGAAGAAAAGGGAACTAAATATCTTACAGGTGCTTTGTATTAGTAATAATATATTTATATCAGACTTGATAGAGACAAAATGAAGTGATGAGAGTGATTAGTGTAATGAATTGCCCCAACACATCTCTCAAATCTAAATTTCTGTGATCAGGTATTTAATTTCTGTGTGAACTTTACTTTCACTCACCTGTCTCATAATAATCATAGACTTTCACTATGGCTGGTTTCAGATCCCTTACTGGGATGTCTTGCAGAACCGTGAAGGACAAGCTCAGGGTCTGATTTGTCACCTATAAAGCAAAAGGGAATTAAATGACTCTCCAGGGAGCTTTCCTGTATCTTCTTTGAGTGAATTTAAGTATTCATCTATTTTGGGGAAAAACTTTTTGTCAACTAACAGGGTACTTAAATTGGGCCAAAAGCTCTCAGAGTAGGTGAAAACTTCCCCAAATTGTTTCTTAAATAACTAAAACTGTTCATATATTCCCATCAATGTGAGTGCGTGGCTCTGTTCCTAGGGGGTGAATGAGGCAGGCTTTTTATTGTTTGAATAGCTATGTTTAGTTTTAAGTATCAGAGATTCAGTACAGCTTCACTACTCTATCTTGTAGAAATACTTGTGTCGACTCAAAAAGGAATATAAAAGGTGGATCACTGCAGCCTATGTTTCATAAAATTTGTAAACTATAATATCCGTCAATATAGTAATGAATAAACTATGCAACAACACACAACTGTAAAATCAGATTGGTTTATTGGTGCACTGATCTTGTTTTATGGTCTAAGTCCTTGCTGAGATTGATAGCATATTCCCCTTTTGTCTTTTTGATGTGCTGTTGATATAATAATTGACTAATCCCAATGGTTACTTCCTTATATGTATCTTCAAAATAACTTGTGCATAACATAATGAGCACCTTTTGTGGAGAATTTCTTGCTTATGGGGTCCTAGAAATATTCATATCCCAATATTATAACAAGTCATTTCTTCCCATAGTCCCAGATGAAATATAAATAGAGAAGGAGAGGAGAATATTCACTGGACCTAATGTTAGAATTCTCAAATTTTTAGCGTGGAGGTGATGTCTCCAAAATGCCTTCACTCACTTCCCAGGTAGCTCATTATCCATATTTTTTTGGATAGAATGGCAGGGCTCTCACCTTATCCAGGTAAATCAAAACATGGTTGTTGCTGACTTCTGTTCGGCTCACGTGGTCAGATGTTTCAAGCTGAAGAAAATTAAGACATCACAAATGTTAATAAACAGAAGAAAACCCTGGGGAACCAGAGAAAAGAAGAATGTTTATTACCAAATTAAGCCTGAGGGTAAAATTTCTTCAAATGCTTTTTGTAAGCAAAGGCAATAATGTGGCAGAATTAAAAATGAAAGATAATTGGGATGCAGGGTTTAACATTAGTACGACACAGGACCTATGTGTAAATTGATTTATTTGAAGAAAAGGGAACTAAATGTCCTAAACTTGGAAATTACCCATATTTCAAGGTTCAATTCACATTCCATTCCTTTATGAAGGAGGTTTTTGGTTTTTTACTTTTTTTGCTTATTCTAACTTGTAGCAATCTCAGTTTCCTCTGTACATCTGTAGTAGTTCTAGTTTATGTCAATCAATCTTTCTCATATTTTTTCACTAGTTCATGTGCGTATGCTTTATCTTCTGAAGATTCTAAGCTCCATTAAAGCAGTAGCCTGCTGACAATTTTTTCCCAGTAGATGTGGCTCCTAGCAAAGTGCTGTTCATGACAAGAGATAGACCGTTGCTGTGGGTGTCCCTAAAGCAGTGGACAGGAAGGCTGCTGGAGCTGGCACGGTCACCAGGTCTGCGCAGAGAGTTCAGAAGGCTAAATGAATATGATCCCTAATACCTGCCACCCCAGTTTGATCAATGGTGGAAGCCCCATCTCAAAACCGTCTGAATTGACCATTGAACTTAGTAGTGAAAGACTGGTTAATGATAACAATGTATCGTAAAAGTAGAAGAAAAGGAGAATGTTTTATGGATCATTTGTTTTTCTGTGGGCGGCAGTTTTGAGTTATTAGTTTTTTAAATTAGTATTTTTATTAATACCTTAATGGAAACTTGACCAAAAGTCCATCATAAAATTTTGAGACCCATTTAAACAAAGTTAAATGAGAAAACAAACAAACAAACCCCCATATAAACGTGCTAAATTATATTTCTGCTTTTGGAGACAGTCATGTCTTGGATAGAAGTTCATTTAATAGTATTTTTATATTAATGTTGTCTAAGTCTAGAGATACATAAAACATTTAATAAAATAGGGTCTCCTGGGCTTATAGTAAACCTACCATTTTCACTGTTGGTTTCAAGGGAATGAAGCCAGATACCATTTTCACGTCAGCAATCACCATGTTGGAGGCTGGACGGCTTCCGGTGTAACTAAAGATCCAGAGAAGAAAGGAATTAGGATTTTCTGTGTTATTAAATATTTTTTTTCGATGTCCACAGTAAGCACTCAATAGCCCTGAAAAGTACCAGAAGTCTTCCTAAATTTCCTACCAAGTAGCTCAAAAAACTGGCTGTGCATTAGAATCTTCAGGGGAGCCTGTTAAAGCCACAGAGACCAGGCCTATACTCTAGACCTGATGAATCAGAATTTCATGGGTGTGAACCCTGAGGATCTGCATTTTAAGAAAGCTCTGTAAGTGATGCTTAGCTGGACATGAGACTGCTAAGCTATCCCAGTTATTTGTTACATATACTTTGTCTTTTTTCCTGAATAGTATCCCCAACCAGGTTATAATATTCTTGAGGACAGATACAAATAGCCCTGTAGGTATTTGAATATGGCTGCTTATGTATGTATTTTCCCCAAAATTGATTATTTTATATATAATCTGAGATTTAATTATTACCAGGAGGAATTCTAACTAGAGAGTCACTACTTCCTTCTATTCGTGCTTTTCAAGAAGTCTCCACCTCTGTCCCAGATAAAGCAAGAATAATATAGGATTTCATTACAATAGAATGAAATCAGGATGATTAATTACATTAGAATAAAGTCAGGATTCAGGTTAGAGGTTCTTTATTTATTATTGAGGGGAATTAATAAGCTGTAAATAATGAGACTAGACACTAATAGATCCTGGAATTGGGGGATGTGCAATGTAAGCCCCAACACTGAGAAATTCTGTGTCAACACAAGAACACGTTGCTTTTTCAATAAAGGTAGAACAAACATTCACTGTCACCCTACTCTGCTTAATGCGGAGTTCCAGTAAGAAGATTGGTTGTTATACCCAGAATTGCATGATGCAGTCAGAGATCTTACCTGACTCTCAGTGAGATTTGGAAGCTGGTGTGAGCTTTGGGTCCATCACAAGTTTGGGGCAGAGTCTGCACCTCCAAAGCAAATGGGAACTCTTCCTTTTTCGGGAGAATATTGTATTTCAAAGATGTCTGTGGAACAGACAAAAATCTGTGATTTTTCCCTTGTCCAGGATTCCTCCCAACTTCCTCAACTCTTTCTTTGATTTGCCCCATCATTTGCTGCGTTAGGCCTTCTCAGTGACAATGTTACTCTGGACCTTTTGTCCCCACCTGCCCCTGGAATCTCACCTGGAGGTAAACACATCCTTCTCCTGTCGTTGTCATGCTGTACTCTCCGGGCACCTCTGGCAACGAAACCTGCTGTAGTAACAGGAGGTTGCTGTTGTCCACTCGGAATTTTGTGGAAAATGTCCCTGAAGATTGGATGGTCACCTGTGCAGCCTTCCCAGTCCTGGTGAAAGTGGCTGCTCCATATTTGGACAAAGCATGGAGAGCCACCACAGTGTCCTGGAAGAGACAGGTGAGGGAAGCCACTTAGGCATGATAACCCTTTGAAGACCCAAAGGCCCATGTTAGCTGCCACAAAAAGGGCTTTGATTTCCTATCTCCTGTTTCCCTCACTGCTTAAATATTGGGGTTCTCATTTCAAGATTGATTATAATCCTTAGATAGATGACAGAACCATAACCTTCACATATCTGCCTTGGACTATATGCTTTAGAAATTTATTTCTCAGAAAATCAGTTCTCTTCTCTCTATAAATATATGTGAGGTATGCAATGTGGAGAATATATATGAATGGGAATTATTTATTAGCATTAGCTATTTGCCTAAGATGTCTTTCTTTTTTTTTTTTTTTTAATTTTATTTATTTATTTATTTATTTATTTATGGCTGTGTTGGGTCTTCGTTTCTGTGCGAGGGCTTTCTCCAGTTGTGGCAAGTGGGGGCCACTCTTCATCACAGTGCGCGGGCCTCTCATTATCGCGGCCTCTCTTGTTGCGGAGCACAGGCTCCAGATGCGCAGGCTCAGCAATTGTGGCTCACAGGCCCAGTCGCTCCGCGGCATGTGGGATCTTCCCAGACCAGGGCTCGAACCCGTGTCCCCCTCATTGGCAGGCAGATTCTCAACCACTGCGCCACCAGGGAAGCCCCTAAGATGTCTTTCTTGACACCTGTGGTCATATCTGTTACCACCCAACCGAAGTTCAGTTTGGCTCTCACCCCAAGCTACACTCTGCTCTGCTGCTGAGGTCAGTGCCCTGAGAAAACCCAGGGTCCTTTGCAGCCATGATCAGGGTCATGCTTCAGTTTCTCCAGAGGAAATAAAAAATGAATAATTATAATTATATTCTGGATTTGTTGACATTTTTATTTGGTTCTCTCTTTTTCATCAGAAGTTTGGATCCCCCTCCACCGGGCAGGTCACATTCTCAATTCTCATCCACATTGAACCTGGCATCCTTCAAATAATAATTTTCTAAGAAACGAATGATAACTTTTAACAAAATTATTTTCTCCATTTATATGGAAAAATAAGAGATTAAATACAGTGGAAAAGGGATGGAATGTCTTTCTGTCACATTCTGCTTCTCTTTTAGGGTGCATATGCTAACCCCTGAATTCTCTGGAGATGAAACTCCCTGCTCTGTCTATATTGATGAATTTTTTAGATATAAGACTGTATAGTTAGGCTCAGGAGTTTGGATGAATAAAGACAGTTCTTTATGCTCCCAATGAACAAATGTTTGTATATTAAGAGGTGGATAGAGAAAGCATGAAATGTGTCAGCCTTAAAAGAAGCCAGTCAAAGTGGACCTAGAAATGGAGAGCTTTGCAAGGAGAGATGATTGGTTTCTGAACAGTGTTTCTGGGAACAACTTGAAAGGACTCTTAGAACTTCCAGAAGAATGGTGGATTTTTAAATTCGTTCTGCTGTGGCCATTGTGTGTAGGGTCCTGGTGCCCCACTATTGCTTTAGGGATGTAGAGTTGTTACTGGAAATAGGAGCCTGTGATAAAAATATGGGATGGGGGTGGGGCAGAATTGGCATTTTCTTTACAGCCCTCTTTGACTCTCATTTTTTCTTATTTCTCACCATCCTTGAATACTAATCACATTCTTCTCATTTCAAGTTATTCTTATCTTCATTTCTTTTCTTCTTGTATGTGTTTGCATCTCGTTCAAACATTTTTCTACCTGAAGGTAAAGTAAAAGGCTCTCGCTAACCACAGACCTGGGTGGAGGAGAAGCCCCCCTGGGAGTTCTGCTGCCTTGAGATCCACTTCACAATGCGCGTGGCAGGGGTCAGGTCCTCCGAGGTCAGGGCAGACTGGGCAGTGAGGTAAGCGAGGAGCACATAGGCTGTCATCTCCACTTCAGCAGAGGGAGCCCGGGGTTGGTACAAAGGCAGCACTGGTGCCTTGGGTTTCTGAGGTCGTGTCCAGTGGACGGAATTATCTGGAGGTGAGAAAAAGATCTGCAAGTGACCACATGTTCATATTTAACTTCAGGTAAAAGTACAAGGGCCAGTGCTGAAGTGCGTGTTGCCTTCCAGTGATAATCTCTTAAATCTTATCTGGCGGCTTCCCGCCTACAGACAGCTGAATAAGGCTTGTTTCATCTGGGCTAAGGAGTCAGAAGCTGTGCCATCTAGGTTTTCAAATGGTTGCGGTGGTTGCGTTGGTGGAAGAGAGAAATGGCAGAGCAAGTTCTCTGACTGGTTGTGGTAATTTCCGACGTCTGATGTTATCCAGACCGTATCTAGGGCTTGTTCAGCTTTCTATAAAGACTGTCCTCGGAGGTTTCTTATGAGGATCACAGATCACATGAGATAATGGAGTTTACACTCATTAGGTTAAGAAAAAAATAGAGTAATCCTCAAAATAGCAAAGGCTGACAGGGTGTGAAATAACGGGAACAGATTTACACTGCTGCGGGAAGAAAACAGCTCTTTGGAGAGTAATCTGATGATATCCAGCAAAGGGGAAGATGTGTTTAGCCCGCTAATCAGCAGTTACTCTTTCTAAGTACAAGTTAGAGAAACTCACACACCCCCTCAAGGAGATGGGTATATGAGTATTCATTGCAGCATGGTTTGCAATAGAAGTAAATAAGAAACAAGAAAAGATCCACGAGGAGAGACTCTCTAAATAAATGATGGCCTTTTAAATATATTGTAATGTATCATGCAGCAGTAAAAATTAACATACCCATACAGGAGACTCCTCTCAGCCTGCCTAATGTTGAACTTAAAAAACAAAAGGCAGACAGACAGACAAGGATCAAGCAGAAATACTCAGAAGGATGATACTTCTTATCTAAAGATGAAAAATGTAAACATTCTGAATATTATTTAGGGATACATATGCAGTAAAAAGATAAAGAAATCCATGGAATTGTCATGACAAATTCAGGATAACGATTACTTTTGCAGGTAGGAATGGTACGCAAGGGATTTTTCCAGCATTGGTAATATTTTGTTTCTTAAGCTGGAAGGGAAGTATTAAAGGTGTTTGCTTATTATTCTTTATGCCTTTTTGTATATATAAAGTACATTGCCTCTTATCTTTGCATGTGTGACTTGAGTAAGAAATCCTTGAGTCCATAATGACATAGACAAAAGAAGAGAGGGAAAAGGGGTCCTGAGAGGTAGTCATGGGGTATTTTTGATATGGAGTCCTTGATCCAGAGACTGTGGGATGGGAGAAAGATCCCGGGTGTGCTCTCACCTTCCTTTACGGCTTCCTCATCAAGTGACTTGAGTACTTCTCTCCTCTTTTCCTGGTTACCTGCCAGGGCAAAGGCATAGGCCAACAGTGCCTTGGTGTAGACATGGCCGCCTCGGGATCCTTCCTTGGCTGACTTCCAGGCTGACTCCAGGCAGAACAGGGCATTGCGGACGACGGGGTGCTGGGAAGGCAGAGCGAGAAGGGAGCGAGCTCTGTGAATAGCGGGGCTAGTGCTCCCGGGTAAACACAGACCACAGCACAGAGGTCAAGAAGTTGTTGGAAAGCATTTGTCTTTCTAGCCTCATTCTTACGGATAGAGAGAATAGTATTTTTTTTCATCTGTTAGTCTCACATTCATAAGGCAGGAATATAGGCCATATCTTTAGAATTCATTCTGCATGTGTGGTGGTGGTGGTAGTGGGGTTGCTAGGGGAAAAATAGACTAGGGCCATCACTGGGGAAGTGTAAATCTTTCTTAATGGACTGACTAAATTCTCTACTGATCTGGGAAGCATTGACATTGCATAGAAGGAATGCCGACAACTGGTTTTTAGTGGGGTGTTGTTTCAGACATCAGGTCAGCAGTTTCATTGCATCTAGAAAGAGGCTTCAGCAAGGGCACCTACAGTGACAGGGAGAGGAATCTCCAGAAGGGCAATGGTGATATAGGCAGAGAGGGTCACTTCATCTTCCACTCCACCCTGTAAATATGAGAGAGAGACAGATTTGAATAATTTGAGGGACATTTATAGCGATACAAGCTTACCTCGGGAAGCCAGAAAAATCTGAAATAAACAACCTAACCTTATGCCTAAAGCAACTAGAGAAAGAAGAACAAACAAAACCCAAACTTAGTGGAAGGAAAGAAATCATAAAGATCAGAGAAGAAATAAATAAAATAAAAACTTAAAAAAAATAGAAAAGATCAGTGAAACTAAAAGCTGGTTCTTTGAAAAGATAAACAAAATTGATAAACCTTTAGCCAGACTCATCAAGAAAAAAAAGGGAGAGGGCTCAAATCAATAAAATCAGAAATGAAAAAAGAATTTACAACTGACACCACAGAAATACAAAGGGTCATAAGAGACTACTACCAGCAACTATAGGCCAATAAAATGGACAATCTAGAAATGGACAAATTCTTAGAAAGGTATAATCTCCCAAGACTGAACCAGGAAGAAATAGAAAATATGAACAGATCAATTACCAGTACTGAAAATGAATCAGTAATTTAAAAACTCCCAATAACTTTTGAGAATGCTCTTAATCAGCTCCTTGTATTCTGCTGTCATGGAATTTGTCCTTACCCATATACATCCCCATGAAGCAAAGTATCACAATCACTCTGAGTTCCATCCCCTCTTTCTTGGTGCTATCCAGGTTTTATTTTCTTCTGATACCTTCCTTAAGGAATTCTTATGTTATCACTTCCTCTCCTCATCCTTGTAGACAGTGTAATGGACAAATCAACACTAGCTCCGAGAACACTTCACCTTAATGGCATTGTTGAGCAGTGACCCAGAACTCCTGAAACAGCCACTGTCCCTCTGCTTTTGGGCGAGCCAGGTGAGAGCTTCGGTAATATGTGCTTCATCAATGAAGATATAGGTTCGAGCCTGGGCAAAACTCTTCAGTACAAAGGCTGTGAGCCTGAAGGGGAGGAAGTGATGATCACATTTATGTTGTTACAATGGTTTTATAACCACGTCACAGCAACAGGCTTCATAGGACACTTCTCACACTGATGTGAATCATCTAACAGGAATTCTTTACTTAGAGCTCCCATTGCCTTTACTTGATGAATCTGCTAGCTCTCGTACAGCTGACCCTTGAACGACATGGTTTGAACTGCATGGGTTCATCTGCACATGGATTTTTTTTTTTACTAAATATGTACTACAATACTACATGATCCCCAGTTGGTTGAATCCGTGGATGCACAACTGGGGATACCGAGGGCCGACTGTAAAATGATATGTGAATTTGCTACTGCTGAAGGTCAGCGCCCCTAACCCCCATGTGTTTCAAGGGTCAACTGTACTAATGTTACTTATTTTTTAATTTTATTTGAGTAAGGCTTTAAATCTTTTCTTTAGCGATTTTCTTCTGTAGATGGCAGAATCTTCTCATACACAGCTCTTACATGCAGTAACTTCTGACATTGCTTTGCCTCAGGGATTTTAAAACAGTGTTTCATATCACTGGGTCCATCTCATTTCTTTCCTCCTATTATTGAATTTATTAGTGATTAAGATGAATATGATCTAAAAACATAAACTGAAGTGAACATGGTTTATCTAGAAGTTATATGTTATGTTTGCTGGCTATCTCATTAAAAAAATCATGGTTATGGGGGCTATTTTAGAAAAAAAATAATAGCTATTTCAGAAAGAATACCTTGGTGTATTATGAACAGGATGAATTCTGGGGACAAATCTAACATACGTGTATTCGAATCTCAGCTTTTTTGCTTGTTACCTTGCTAGTTTTGGTATATTTATCTAGTATAACCAACTATAGGTTTAATAATACATATCTGATAGGGTTCCTGGGAATATAATTTTGATAATATATGTAAAAGACCTGACACAAAAATAGGAGCTCAAAAAACTGTCTTTCCCTTACCAGGTATTACCCTCATTGTTGCCATGTTGCTCCCCAAAGGTGCTATAAGAGCCATCATAGTGCCTGTAGAGCAGCTGTCTCTGGTAACCTGGAATGGAAGGTTAATGAAGCAACATGATGGGTTGTACATTCTGTAGCCAGAGAAATAAACAAAATGCCTTGGCATCTTGTGATAGTTCCTAAATTTTGCTGCAATATGTTAGATGGTTCTGAGTCCTAAACATTTTATTGGAGGTTGGACACTGGATAGGTACCATGAAATCAACTGTCATAGTATTCTTATTATTGTAACTTTCATAGTATGATAAATTTACATATCATAGAATTGATAAGTAACTCAAGCCTATTGGGGATTCCAACCTATTGTTAAAATTGCACTGTGAAATTTTCGCTCCCTTATTCAGTGACTCACCAGTGTTGAGGTAGCGAATGGCCTTGGACTTGATCTCTGCAGTCAGTTGCTGTGTTTTATTTAGATAATCCAGAACATAGATGTTAGGAGCAAAGAGGACCATATTCTGTTCTCCACAGCCATAGGGCATTTGGAGGAGATTTTGTGTATTTCGCATGGCAGAGCCTAATATGTCTCCTAGGAAATGGGAGAGATGGGAAGTCATAAAGCTTATAGATAATAATCTATCAGAATCATTAAGAAGAAATGAATAATTAGCTGAGGTAAAGAAATGAGGAATTTTAGGAAGGGTGTCTTCAAGGAACAGAAGTATGATTGGAAGCAATAAGTAAGTCCAAAGAAGAAAGAAGTTAAAAGTATAGCTGTTATTTTGAGAAAGTATTTATGGGAAAAAATATAGTAGACATTGTTTAATATAGTACAGTAGTCCCCTAGGGCTGGAGACTCACCCAAAACTGAGAAGGAGGCTCGGGCAGATTCTTCTACCACATTTGGTGGCAGCTTCAGAGATAATTTTTCGGACACCTCGGCACCTAGAGAAAGAAACAAATCAGCCACAATGAAGATGATTTCTGCTGTATATCTTCCTGAAGAGCTCCAAGACCCAGAAGCCAGAACTATGCCTTGTACCTAAACTTCTTCTGAAAAGTTGTCCCTCTTTTAATATTCCAGTTTTAAAAAATACCTTCAACATATATGAATGGGATTCTGAGATTTCTAGAACTTTTCCTTCCCCAACCTCCTTGTGTGTGGAGTTGCATTCCAAAAGAAGGCTACAAACTGACAAGTACCTGTGATGTTGTGATTCTGTCGTAATCATCCTATGGCTAACACAAGATTGTTATCACAAGGTGATATATTTCATGTCCATCCCCAGCCTCCTTACACAACAGTTGTATGCAGAAAACCCGCTATGTATATATAAGCAAAGGAAAAATCTTCAAAAAGTTCCTGAATTCTACCATAATGCTCGGTCTTTACTTCCATCAAATTTCACCAGATATGAAGACAGTATTTTTAATGGAAGCGCTAGACATGGGGCTAGGGGTGAAGATGCACAGTATTTGACTCAGTGAAAATAGATTAATTGCTGCTGATAAGCATACATTTGCTGGCATTTTAATATTGGTGAATTACATGAAGATGGAAAAAGAAAAATGTAGTATTTATCATTATACTGCATCCTGTCCTCATAAGATTAATAATAAAACTTTTGTCAAAGGGTACAACCTATCAGTTATGCAAGATGAATAAATTCAAGAGGTCTATTGTAAAAGCATAGTGCCTACAGTTAACAATACTGTATTGTAAACCTAAACATTTGCTAATAGGATAGATCTTATATTACAAAAATATAATAATAAGAGAGTGGGAGGAAACTTTTGGAAGTGATGGATAGGCTTATGGTATAGATCGTGGTGACAGTTTCACAGGTGTATACTTATCTCCACACTCATTAAGTTGTATACATTAATTATGTATGTATTATCAATTATATTAATTACCGGTAGTTATGTAGTTAAATTTAATCATGTAGTTAAATACATAATATAATTATGTGTTAAATACATACATAGTTATATTAATTATGTATGTATTATTTGTATGTCAAAAACTTCTCTTACCTTCAAAAAAAGTTTTGTAAGAAAACAGATGACATATATGGATTTGGCAGTAAGGACTAAATTCACTTAAATGTAGAAATAAGGCTAAATAATAAGGCAATTATGTTTTTAGAATACATTTTATATACTTTAAGTATTGACATGACAAAAAAGATAATAAACAGAAATTAGTAGGTACAGAAAGGTAAGGAACACATGATGTTGATTAGACATTGGTTTGATATGAGAACACATTGTGTTGATAAATTTCTTAGTGTACTAAATTTCTATAAATGCTTTTGTTTAGACTAGGAAATTCTCCACAAAGATAAAGCTGTATCTTTTACTGTAAGCTTCTTTAGTCCCTTCCCAATGACTGATAGGATACTAGGTATAGGATTGGCACCAAACAAATATTGACATGACAAATGGTAAAGGCTATGGCAACCTTTTCTTCTGGAAATAGCATAGTCTCATTATCCAGTGCGGTTAGCTATGCAAAACTCAGTGTTGAAGGGGCTTGAATTCAGCTACCCATGTGTGGTATTACTAAATATCCAAGGAAATATCCCCTTTGGCAGTATTCATTTTGAATCTACCCACTTTCTACCTATAACCAGATCATACACTGGTCAGAAGGACAATTTGATGTTTGCACAGGTGCTTAAGAAATAAAGACTCAGAATTCCTGGGATACGGATATTCAGCTGATCAAACTACTTGGCCTCTCTAAAAACCAGTTTCCTCACTTACCAAATGGGTTGATGGTTCTTCAGGTCTTGCTTACCTCATAGGGAAAGTGTAGGAATGGTATATATAAAATACTTTGAACTTCAAATATTGTATTCTAGTCAATGTTATTTTAATTATGATGACTGAGTCTTACCTGATGGACACAGCAGGGAGTTGAATGTTGCTTCCTTCTCTAGTCCTTCAGGCTTTAGGTGGAAAGAAAGAAAAGTTAGAAGTGAGAATAGACTGACTTTCAGGACATGTGTGTTAATACTACAGGTTTCTTGATGAAGAGAAGAGTTGGAACTGACTTTCAAATGTATTATAGAAGCAAATTCTATAAGTGTAAGTAATATGAAGGAGACAGGTTGATAGATAGAAAGGGAGGAGAAAATTGCAAAGTAAAATCAAGAGAGAGAGACAGAGACACACAGAGAGAGAATCATATTGTGAAATATCCCATGACTACTATATATATATATATATATATATATATATATATATATATATATATATATATATTTCTTTTTTCATATATCTATTTTTTAGCCCTTCTTACCTAAAAGCTGGAACCCCAGCTGGATTCACCATTGTTTTTCTTGACTCACCGTGACTTATCAAATGGGCAGGCTTACTTACTTCCACCAACAGGGGCTTGATGACTGTGTCTTTCCTTCCATGTTCAGGGACCACAGCCACCTCGGTCCCACACAGCTCTTGAGACTCCAGTGCCTCTGCACTCACTGTGAAATTCACATTCCCTGGAAAAAGGGGCCAGTAGAGATGAGCACCATCTCTCTCTTCCTCCATGCCTCCAAACCCCAAGATTTATAAATGTTTAATGCTTTGTGACCTTATTTTTTTGTTCTATAAAAACATAGGAGCAGGAATGGAAGCAGCATAGACTAGAGGCTAATGATACTGAGAATCCAAGGTGGAGCCGGAGGTGAGGGAAGGGGGTATATCCTTCTAGACATCCTAGGATGAAAGACAAAGAAAAAACTTCTACCATTTGGCGGGGGGTGAGGGCGTCTTTGCCTGGATATGAGGATCCCATAGACAGACACACACAGTCTTTGAGTAGAGAACTGCCTCTAGGAGGCTGTCTCTCACCTAATGACTTTGGGGTTACTGCCCAGGACACGGTTTGCCGGCCATTCCCACAGATGCACTGAGTCTCTTGTTCCTTCTCTCCTGGGACAGCTAGGAATGCAGGAGAGGCTTCTAGGTGCACTCTGACCTGAAACCACACATGAGACAAGGAGACAAATAGACCAGAGGGAAAGGGGGCCAAAGGGAGAATGGCTTGAAATAAAGCACATTGAGGGATTGGGTAGATTTCAGGTTGCCTAATATTGAAGATAATGTAAATGAAGACTGAGCATCTTATAAGTGGATCTGACATCTAAACATTAGTATTTGGGGATAATCTGCTCTTTCACGTGGTAGGAGCAGAGGAGAGGAAAAGTCATGATGGTATGTTTGTTGCCTGTAGAAGCTCTGCTCCTTTGGCTTAGGATCTTGACCATACCCTCAGCTCTCCCAGCAGAGTATACAAGATTTATAAACAGTTATGGTAAGATGCACATAAATAACTTTAAAAGTTAAGTTTAATACAGTTAATCATATAAGAAAAGTTAAATATATGGGAATGTAGAGGTTGAAACCTTGGAGAGTATAAGACATGAGAATCAGCATACTGGTTTTTGTTGTTCATGTCAGAAATCCTCATGTTACGCAAACTTCCTAACTTTAAAGGGTTATGATAAGGGTCAGAACCTTGTTTTAAGTTGTCATTTGGTATTTGGAGATATCAGCAACCATAGTCATATAACATATGAGTATCTCTGACAGTATTATCTCCTGGTGAGCCCATCTTATACACAGGAGTTTGTCAGTATTCCCAGGAATGCAGTTTTTAATTTACTTGACTGTTACCTTGTGTTCAAGTTAATAAAGAGAAGTCCTTACCCGGATGCATTTGGGAAGGTAGTTTAACACAGTGGCCTTGAGTGTGAAGGCTTCTCCGCGGATCACAGAGTAGGGCATCGTGAGATCCACAAAGAAGGGCTGGAAGGCCCGGAGAGAGGCAGTCGGAGAGAGACCAAGTCCAGTGTCACTGGACAGGCAGAGGGCCCCTGCTTTCCACTCAGTGATGGTATCAGGGACTATTACTCCTACTTCAGCCACACCTGAGGAGCTGGGGAGGATGGCAATGTGCAGAACAAAAAGTAAGCAGTTAAATACAGGCATGCCTCATTTTTTTGCACTTTGCTTTATTGTGCTTTACAGATACTGTGTTTTTTTTTAAACAAGTTAAAGGTTTGTGGCAACCCTGCGTCAAGCAAGCCTATTGGTGTCATTTTTCTAACAGCATTTGCTTGCCTTATCTCTCTGTGTCACATTTTGGTAATTCTCTCAATATTTCAAACTTTTAAATTATTATTATATTTGTTACAATGATCTGTGATCAGCAGTCTTTAATGTTACTATTGTAATTGCTTTGGGGTGCCATGAACTGCACCCATATAAGATGGCAAACTTAATAGATAAATGTTGTGTGTGTTCTGACTGCTCCACTGACCAGCCATTCCCCTGTCCCTCTTCCTCTTCTTGAGCTTCCCTAGTCCCTGAGACACAACAATATTGAAATTAGGCCACTTAACAACCCTACGATGGCCTCTAAGCATTCAACTGAAAGGAAGAATTGTACACTTCTCACTTTAAATCAAAAGCTAGAAATTATTAAGCTTTGTGGTGAAGGCATGTTGAAAGCTGAGATAGGCTGGAAGGTAGGCCTCTTGCACCAAACAGTTAGCCAAGTTATGAATGTAAAGGAAAGTTCTTGAAGGAAATTAAAAGTGATACTTGAGTAAACACTTGAATGATAAGATAGCATAACAGCCTCATTGCCGATATGGAGAAAATTTGAGTGGTCTGGATAGAAGATCAAACCAGCCACAATATCCCCTGAAGCTAAAGCCTAATCCAGAGCAAGGCCATAACTCTCTTCAATTCTGTGCAGGGTGAGAGAGGTGAGGAAGCTGCAGAAGAAGAGTTTGAAGCTAGCAGAGAATGGTTCATAAGGCTTAAGGAAAGAAGCCATCTCTATAACATAAAAGCTCAAGGTGAAGTAGTAAGTGCTGACGTAGAAGCTGCAGCAAATTATCCAGAAGATAATTAGTGAAGATGACTACACTAAATAACAGATGTTAAATGTAGATGAAACAGCCTTATATTGGAAGAAGATGCCATCTAGGACTTTCATAGCTGGAGAGGAGAAGTTAATGTCTGACTTCAAAGCTTCAAAGGACAGGCAGACTCTCTAGTTAGGGGCTAATGCAGCTGGTGACTTGAAGTTGAAGCCAGTGCTCATTTATCATTCCGAAAATCTTGGGGCCCTTCAGAATTATGCTAAATCTACTCTGCCTGTGCTCTATAAATGGAACAACAAAGCTACAGGCTTTGTGACAGCACATCTGTTTACAACGTGGTTTACTGAATATTTTAAGCCCATTGTTGAGACCTACTGCTTAGGAAAAAAGATTCCTTTCAAAATACTGCTGCTCATTGACAATGCACCTGGTCTCCCAAGAGCTCTGATGGAGATGCACCATGAGATTAATGTTGTCTTCATGCCTGCTAACACAATAGCCATTCTGAAGCCCATGGATCAAGAAGTAATTTTGACTTTCAAGTCTTATTCTTTAAGAAATACATTTTGTAAGGCTATAGCTGCCGTATATGGTCATTGCTCTGATGGATCTGGGCAAAGTCAATTGAAAACCTTCTGGAAAGGATTCACTGTTCTAGATGCCATTAAGAACATTTTTTTTTTTTTAAGAACATTCTTGATTCATAGGAAAAGGTCAGAATATTAACATTAACAGGAGTTTGAAAGAAGTGGATTCCAACCCTCATGGATGACTTTGAGGGGTTAAGACTTCAGTGGAGGAAGTAACCGCAGATGTGGTGGAAACAGCAAGAGAACCAGAATTAGAAATGGAGCCTGAAGATGTGACTGAATTGCTGCCATCTCCTGTTAAAACTTGAATGGATGAGGAGTTGCTTCTTATGGATGAGCAAAGAAAGTGGTTTCTTGAGATGGAAGCTACTCCTGTGGAAGATTGTTGAAATGACAACAAAGGATTTAGAATATTACAAAAACTTAGTTGCCAAAGCAGTGGCAGAGTTTGAGAGGATTGCCTCCAATTCTGAAAGAAGTTCTACTGTGGGTAAAATGCTATCAAACACCATTGCATGTTACAGAGAAATCGTTTGTGAAAGGAGGAGTCAGTTGACGTGGCACACTTCATTGCTGTCTTGTTTTAAGGAACAGCCCCACCCCAACCTTCAGCAGCCACCATCCTGATCCGTGAGCAGCCATCAGCATCAAGTCAAGACCTTCCACCAGCAAAAAAATGATGCCTTGCTGAAGGCTTAGATGAAGGTTAGCATTTTATAGCAATAAAGTATTTTTGATTAAAGTCTATACATTTTTAAAGACATAATGCTATTATACACTTAATAGACTACAGTATAGTGTAAACATAACTTTTATATGCCCTGGGAAACCAAAAAATTCATGTGACTCACTTTATTGTGATATTCGCTTTATTGGAGTATCTGGAACTGAACCTGTAATATCTCTGAGGTATGCCTGTAAATCCCTTCTAGGAAGAGAACCCCTACATAAATGATTCTATTGTCATGACTTGAATGCACTTAGTAGAAATACCAATAATGGAGAGTATAATCAAGGCTTGAAATGGGAATGTGTAAGTCCCTTTTTTCCAACTCTGTTTTCAATTCTAGTCTATATCACTCTCCTTAGACATGTAGTTGTAGTATAATCTATTATAGACAATATAGTGATAAATATGTAGTTTTAGATTGTTATTAAATTTTTTTCTCTAAAATACTGTTCCACTGAGGGAAGGTTTATAATTTTAAATTCTACTACTACTGTGTAGAGCTGGCTTGACTGACCCTGTGCTTAACTCAGGACTGCCGAGCAATGAAGGATCTCTTATAGGTGTTAATCTGTGCAGTGCTTGGTTATATTTAGTCCTTATGCTCATTTTCTGGAAATCTTAGAATGACATTTGTGCAAAATTTCTGATACAATTTGATTAGTGAGACTTCATAACAGAAGTATTATACTAAACCTCTCCTGAACACAGCAATGTGTCCAAAAGATATACTTGGATATTGAAAAACTGGCTAAAAATGGAAAATTGTGAGGAATCTATATTGTTGCATCTTATATATGAAAGAAGTTACTTACTCTACTGCCACCAAATCCCAGATCCATGTCTCAGGGAAGTACTTTCGCACAGTCTCTGTGGGAGGCTCTGAAATATGTATTATATGCATAAGTTCACGACCTCTTCCCATTTCAGCTATGACTGCGGAGGAGACAGAAACAATAAATATAAAGATAAGGCTTATGAGAGATTGTAGTAAGTGCTACAAAAGAAATAGGGTGATGAAATAGGTAGGAACCAGGAGAGGACACTTGGGTATTAAGAGAAAGCTTCTTGGAGGAGGTGGTATATTTAGATGAATTCTGAAGCATTACAGTAAGCTAGGAGTGAGCTGGGGGAAGAGAATCACAATCAGAGAACAGTGAGACCTAGAGGCAGAAAGAGTCTTGGATTGCCTGGGAAAGAGACCTAGAGGCAGAAAGGACGCTCTGCAGCTCCTGCGCACTGTGCTAAGTGGGGAGTGCTGTGACTTGAGGTCAGGATTTGGTCTGCACCTCTGCGGGAGCAAAGAAAAATCATACCCAGACATTTTGACAGTGGCTTTGAGAAACCGTTTGTAGGAGTGAGAGGATCAAGAATTTTAAAAGCTCTTTATTCCCAAATGTGTCAGAAGATAAGAGTTAGGATCTCTCACCCTATTTACCTTCTGTAAATATTTAACAACCGGCTCACTGGGACAAATCTTGTGCATCTATACACTTGTTCATACATAAATTTACTACAAATCTTATTGATAAAGGATTAAAGGATATAATTTATAAATACTAATAAAAATATACAATGATCTTTATTTAAATTCCGTGTAGCCATTTGATTCTCACTGAATGTTTACCTTGATTTTTGACAAACTCTTTTGTTTGTACCCAACCTATATTCAACCATGATTTGACAGTATCAGACCATAAATAAATAAATGATTGATTACTATATGATTCATCAAAGAAGTAGCCCATATCATTGACAGATGAGTGTGATTTCAATATGGATATTAGCTGATGTTTTGGGGAAGTTAAAGAGCTTCTTTTCTTGACTGGTGAGAATATAGTCCCAATTTGTGAACATTTCTGTTTCTGTTTACATTATCCTATGCCTGGAAACTTTCCCTTCCCTTTTAAAACTCACACATCTCCATTTACTAGAAGCAGATTCTATATGAATGACTTCTTGATTCGTCAATCAGAATCAATCCTTTCTTTTATTCTTCATATCTGCACCTGTCTTATAATGCTTTTTACAGCCTGCCTTGTGTTCTTTCCAGCTGCATACGTGGGACTGGACACAAACAGAATTTTTTGATTTGTATCACTATGTGACCTTGAGCAAGAACCTTAATATATCTAAACCACAAGTTCTTTTTTTTTTTAATTGAAGTGTAGTTGATTTACAATGTTGTGTTAATTTCTGCTGTACAGCAAAGTGATTCAGTTATACACATATATACATTCCTTTTTATATTCTTTTCCATTATGGTTTATCTCAGGAGATTGGATATAGTTTCCTGTGCTATACAGTAGGACCTTGTTGTTTATCCATTCTAAATGTAATAGTTTGTATCTACCAATCCCAGACTCCCACTCCATCCCTTCCCCACTCTTCCCTCCCCCTTGGCAACCACAAGTCTGTTCTGTATGTCTGGAATCACAAGTCCTTTTTAATTAATTTCATCACATTTTATCTTTTTTAAAGAATTAGTTTATTTGGTTCAATATATTAGGCAATTAATTTTTCTTAATTTCTTACCTGGAGAAGATAACAGTCTTTGAGATGACTGTATTTTATAGTGTTGGGGCTGTGGACATATTTTGGGTTTATGAATTTTTGAGTTGGTGAATACCTTTAAGCCCATATCCTGTAAAGGAAATCACAACCTAATCAGTACACAAATATCATAAAATATGTGTATACACATACTTGTTTTCATTGAATTTAACAAACAATCCAACTAGCTTAATATTAACCTTTTTTGTGTTTTTGGATTTGGAAGTTGTTTCTTTCAAACAGTGTCCCTGCCTCTTGTCACCCCAGCGTTAACCTGTAACTGTTACTCTAACACCCGTCTTTACTGTGCACTGAGGAAGCTCAGTCAGAATCCAACTTTTGAGCCTCACCACTAGCATCCTTAAACATGGGAAGCCCGCGCCATAAGCCCTGGTGCTGAGTATGTGTGGTTTAAGCACATTTCAGAGTAGCTGAGGTCATTCTCTCCTGCAAAGACTTTTTTCTTTGGAATACAAAGGCTTGCATTGTTTCACTTGATGTGTAAATATTACAGTTTTTCAGCTGTCTAATGATTCTAATCAGGTAGAACCATGTGAAATTACTGATATTTGACCATTTTAAAAAAACTTTAATTGGAGTATGGTTGCTTTACACTGTTGTGTTAGCCTCCACTGCACAACAAAATGAATCAGCCGTACACGTACAGATATGCCCGCCCTAATATTAAACTTGTAATGTTCACATGAGTAGAAAGGAAATTGATATACTTATAGAGATAATTTCATTCTGTTTTTAAACCTTTTTCAACAGTAATTATTTTACATGTGTAATATTTATAAATGAATGAAATGAATGAAGAAAAAAAAACTTGCTTAATAATCCCAAAAGTTCCAGTCCTGGCTCTGTTGTTATTAGTAGATCTGCTACTATTAGTGACCTTGGAGAAGTCACTTGACCTCTCTATGTCCCATTACCCTCAACTATAATATGGAAGCATTAAAATAAATATTTTTTTCCATATATAATATTTTGTGAACCTTAAGAACTGACCATCAGCAATATAACGGACTTACCTTTAGGAAGCTATACATATCTTTTTCATTTGTATTTGATACTGGGGAATACATGATCCCATTGAGATAGATATTATGGTGACTGATGCAGTCTTCATTGTCTTCCTTCTGTTGATTTAAACGCTCAGGGAAACCGCTGAGGTCCTTTACTGGTAGCAGGTTATAAACCTGTACAAATGCAAAGGGCAAAAGGAGAAGCTTACTTGTGGCTTATTTTTCTTAAGTGCAAGGAGACAAGAAAAGAATAATCACTACCAGACTTTCTTTGAGTGGCTCCGTTGCCTAGATAATTTACAGAGAAGATGATTTTGAAAACGTTTAACAATTTTAGGGAAAAAAACAATTAAAACATTCCTATCTAAGTACTCAGGATCATAATCTTTTGTTACACAATTCAGAGGCAAACCCTAGACTCTATGCTGGAATGAAATAAAACTTAATTAAGAGAAATTGAGGTTTGCCATATTTGAGACATTGTGCAATGCTTCAGGATGACAGAATTAGGTAATAGTTTCATCTCTATCTGGTGGTTAGCAACTGACTCAGTGTTTAACAAAGTAAATGGACAACATATTCTAAACAGGCACATGGATAAGCATGTATCCTCTGTATAGGTCAGGACAGTATTTTCTTAGTATTCATGGGAACTAAATGCTCCATATCTTTATAAAATACATAAAACTTTAACTGTAGAATACTGAAAATGATACTTTCCAATTCACTTCAACAGGAAGAATAAGACAAACATAAAAATCCTGTAGGTGTTTTATATTTAAAGGAGTTCAAAATTGTTTGATAAGAATAGATTAGCAAAGTGAGTAGCACAATGAAATGAAACACTTTCTCAAAGGCAGCTCCTTCTTAGCGTTCTCCATCTCCTCCCTCTGCTTTATTTTTCTCCAAAGCATATCACATAATTATTGTCTGTCTCACCTATGAAAATGTAAGTTCCATGAGTGCATGGATTTTTGTCTTTCTAGTAGTTCACTATGAGATCCCCAGAATTTAGGCACACAGTAGACACACCCAGAACACAGTAGGCACTAAATAAATGTGTTGAATGAATGACTTATGCTACTAGGTGCAAGCGTTTCATCAGTGAAACATTATCAAAGATTGAGAGGAACCCTTGTTCTAACCCAGGTCTACTCCTAGATACATGGAAGCTTCTGCTTTATTATTAACAAACTAATAGAATTTTCTGCCTTATCTATCCACTAGGATTGTTATAATTAAAAAAAACTTTGAGAACTATAAAATTATGTTATATAAACATAAAACATTAATGTTATCGTTCCACATATTCCCTTGCTTCCACTATGCACTTAATATCTCCTTTAGAAGTATTCTGATATTTTTAATTAAATACCATTGGAAGGACCAAAAAGTAAGAGATCTTTTCTTGTAAGTTTTTCTTGTAGGGAAGTAAAAACATAACTTTCCCTTTATAAAATTTTGATAGTGAAAAAAACTTCAGTAAGAGGTTATTCCAATTGGCCTCATTGAAAATTTGAAGTAATGGGCAAACTACTATTAGGACACATTAAGTAGTTTCCTGTTGTTATACTAAGCATACCCTTTTGCTATTTTTCCTATTAACCCAGTATTTTAAAAGGTTTCATTTATTAATGTCATTTATCACATAGTAATTAATATTTCCTAATTTTTATTAATCAGAGACAATACAGATCTTCCTTCAGAAACTGTGTTCATCTTGGGCATGCAGTGTTTCAACTGATACAATTCTTATTAAAAGAAATTTGATATTTCACTTAGCCTGTGCAGTCTAAGTGCAGTATATGTACCACTTATGTTAGACTTTTTGAAATATTAAAACTAGTTTGAAAACTCCTACTATTGGTTTCATCGAGCTCTAGGATTTCAGGGATTTTGGATGGTGCATGATTTATATTTACATTCATATGTAATATCTTCCTCACCAAAAAAAGTGCACATGAAAGAGCTCAAAACTATTAACTCCTAGATAAATATAACTTTAATAGATTCTATCCCACTCAGGGTTTCTCCTTGCTCTGAGTCCCCTGGGGCTGACGGAACTCACTGTGGCCGCGGAGAGCTCGGCCTCGGGACTCATGAGCAGCACACTTTGGTCCACGGCACGGAGGGCGCAGAGGGACTGAGGGGAAGCGGTGACTTTCAGGTGGGCGTGGGAGGCTGGGAGACTCTGTGCTGGGCTGAAGTTCAAACCCACCTGTGGAATTGGGGACAAAGTCAGAAAAACAAATTTCCTGATTTACCCATGCATTCACCAGCATTTCCTGCGTGCTCCGCAAATTCAATGCATAATCACTTTGTTTGACTTCGTTGATATTTGGCACCATGTAAGTCTTGAGGCCTTTGGTTCCCTATTTTGTCACTCTGATTCTCATCAGTTGAGCTATTATAATGATATCTGTTTTTATAAGTTATTAAATTGGAGATGCCATTTTTTACCTTCGATACATAGCGAGGTGTTCATTAACTAACTGTGGGCGGAATGCAAATGGTTCTAGACGCTCTTGTATTTTTCTTTTGGCCCTTTTGTAGTCTTATAAACTTGGTTACATGTTTCCCAACATTTCATCATAAGAGAAGGGAACAAGGTACTCTGAACTGTATCATATGGTAAGAGACAATGCATGAGAATTTTGCACTAGGAGTCAAGTGACATGGATGGCTTCTTTTTTTTTTTCTTAAATTGGGGTATAGTTGCTTTACAATGTTGTGTTAGTTTCTGCTGTACAACGAAGTGAATCAGCCATATGTATACATATATCCCCTCCCTCTTGAACCTCCCTCCCACGGCCCCCCCCATCCCACCCATCTAGGTCACCACAGAGCACCGAGCTGAGCTCCCTGTGCTATACAGCAGGTTCTCACCAGCTATCTGTTTTACACACGGTACTGTTTATATGTCAATCCCAATCTCCCAGTTCATCCCACCCTCCTTTCCCCCCTCCTTGTCCACATGTCCGTTCTCTATGTCTGTGTCTCTGCTCCTGCCCTCTATTCCCAAATAGGTTTATCTGTACCATTTTTCTACATTTCACATATATGTGTTAATATACGATATTTGTTTTTCTCTTGACATGGCTTCTTAGTGTGATCTGCCATCACCTTGCTGAAAATCTCTGGGGAATTCATTTAACCCTTTTGGCCCCAGAGCTTGCATGTAGAAAATAATTAGTGATAGTGATAGTAACTTCTAGTTTTAAATGTTGAAAAATTTATGATATAAAACACCTACCTTGTTGGCCAGACAGTTTTCGACCTCATATTTTGCAGAGTCCCCAACCACTTCCCCATCAGGTAAAATGGCATAGATGAGCAACCTAGCGACGGGAGCGATGTCTGACTCCACGGGGACTGACAGGGGAAAATGGCCTTTCACTGGAGCCCAGAGAGAATGAGAGGAAGTGGTCATGGGTTAGACAGCTCAGGGCTGAAATAACACTTTTCTGCTGTACAACGTTATTTTAGGAGCCTGGTCTGGTTGATGACTCTATTAGTAGATGTAATAGATATAAGAAACAGTAGATGTAATAAATGGATGACTATCTCTAAGAATCCTGGCTTTAAAAAAAAAAAACCGTATCAAAGCCCCCTCTTCTCTCAAAATCACATAATGATTTCTCCCCAGTTTTAAGCTTGAGTTCATCTGTACAAAGTTCTGATGCTATCTAAGGACGTGGAGACATCCATTTGGCTACCATTTGATCTAGACTTTACACTAGAGAAGGGAAATAGAACTTGAAGTTGCGAGATGTAATAGTAAGAGTTTAACACATTGTATTTACCCTGATATCCTCTTTAACTTTCTATGAACCAAATATTCTATTCTTTCTTCTTAAGAGGAGTACTGAGCTCCTTTGCAACTTATTTTTTGATGCCTACATAGAATTGTTAGAAGTTGCATCAAACTTCTCTACTATAGTGCTTCTGTGTTGCTACAAAGTAGCAACAAAAGAGTAGTTCACTGATAATTTTCTTAAGGGAACTTTTAGACTCCCTTAGGATAGGTGAAACCTTCAGAGGATTACATTGTTCCACATTTGTTCCTGGGGAGAGTCCAATTTACCTCTTCATAAAATCATAACTATCTTCAAAAGGGAAATATGATGTAAAGATATAAATGACTCAGCACAAGACCTAACATATAGAAGACACTCCAAAGTTTTACCTTCTCTCCATTGTCTAAAACAATTTTGAAATGTCATTTTGAGAAGGAGGTCCATGACTATTTATGGTTTGAAAATTTGGAATAAGCATAAATTATGAAACAACCAAACACTTTAAATAATCTGAACAGAATAACCTGAAAGAAAAGAAAATAAATATTTGATAAAGGGTTTAAAAAAAAACATTATTGCTTTCCCCTTTCAACTTCTTTATTGGGGTTAGATGAAAATTCTCTCTGTTTATTTGAAGCTATTCCTGGTATTTCTGCAGCGTAAGGTTGCGTGTGACTGAGTAGGGCAGAAATGGGGAATTATGGAAATACTCACTGTCTCCCTGGTGCACGGGCAGTACGTGAGTCCCAGATCGGACAATGCCTCCCTTTGCCATTACCTGCAAAAAAGGAAATGAAAAGGGATTTAATGTGCCGGACAGAGATCTGACCCCAAGTCTTGCTCTCTATGTGATATGCTTGTTTTATTGAGCCCCTGCCGGCAATAATTAGCCCTGAGAGAAGTCAGACTTTCAAAAGGAACATGGATAAGAGGTCAAAGGAGTGATGCCTAAAGAGCTTCATAAATCCTTGCCCACACAGGAGTTTACAGATGAGTCAAAGTAGTGGCCTTCCTTCTCACCAGGTAGTAGAACACGAGCTCCTTCAGCTCCTGCAGGACCTGTCCATTCAGTACATAATGTGCTTGGACTGTCTGAGCTCGGCCGCAGGGCAGTTCACGAGGCAAGGGCTCAAGGTGGACAAAGCTCTTGCTTCGGGAGAATACGAGATTAGCAGTGTGATAAGCTTCTTCATATTCTTCTGACAGCCACTGGTAGCCGTAACAGGGACTATGATCCTTGTGTTTGACCTAATGAATTAGAAAAACAATATTATCTTATAGATTACGTGTCATAGAGAATCAGTGTGCTCACAGAATTGCATTCGTTTAGTATCCTACCTTAACTAGTACCTAGAAATCTTGTGCTCCACACTCAAAAGTGAGAGAGGAGGGTCCCTTATTTTGTTTATCTGTATTGCAGGCCTTTACAGGGCGGAGGCTCCTTGAGTTGGTATTGATTTTTACATTTGTGAAGAGCATAAAAGGAGGCATCCTTTGCTCTGATTAGCTTGGCTTACATTTCTTTGGCCACTTTACCTATTCAGACAGAGACACTGGAGCTATGAAACCTCACTGAGGAGACTAATCCTCAGAAAAGGAAGAATTGCATTTCAGAGAGTAGATGCCCCATTTATGATGGGTTTCAAATGGGTATTATGAATAAATGTAATATTGCAACCTTAGGGGTCTGAGAACACTTTCTGTAAATAGCATTGGTTCAAGAGTTGAGTTAGTGAAGTAGTTGAAGTCTATACTCAACTCTTAGTTATTTGCTCTTAATATAGAGTTGAGCCAGGATTTTGATCTAATTTATCTGATTCTGGAACCTACACTTAAAAAAGTTGTGGTAAAAAACACAACATAAATTACCATCTTAACCGTTTTAAAATGTACGGTTTGGTAGTGTTAAGTAATATGCAGCCCATCTCCAGAATTCTTTCATCTTGCAAAACTAAGACACTGTCCCCATTAAATACCAACTCCTCATTTCTCTTTCTTCCCAACCCCTGGCAACCACCATTCTACTTTCTATTTCTATGGCTTTGAGTACTTTAGATACCTCATGCAAGTGGAGTCATACACTATTTGTTTTTTGTGACTGGCTATTTCACTTAGCATAATGTCTTCAAGGTTCGTCCACACTGTAGCCTGTGACAGGATTTCCCTCCTTTTTAAGGCTGAATACTATTCCATTGTACATATATACCACATTCTGTTTATCTGTTCATCTGTTGATGGATATTTGGGTTGCTTCCACCTCTTGGCTACTGTGAATAGTGCTGTTATGAACAGGGCTGTGCAAGTATCCCTTTGAGGTTCTGTTTTCAGTTCTTTTGAAGGTATACTCAGCAGTTAGAATACTGGGTCATATGGTAGTTCTCATTTGGGGGGACTGCCACGCTGCTTCCCACAGCGTTTGCACGATTCATGTCGCCACACGCGAGTGCACACGTGGAACCCCCACTTTAGCCACAACACTATACTGCCTCCTTTTAACAAACTTTTTCAAAATTGACCTTGAATTGGTTTTTACTTTCTCATTTTTTGTTCCTAAGACTAAACACAACTTGGAAATGCCATCACTTTTTGGTTGCAACCTTTCTTCCAAGACTACTTTACATCATTGGTAACTTCCCTCCAAACTTACCCTGACAGTGAGGGAGGTGCCCGTGATGCTGGTGGTGTTGATGGAGAACTGCACCAGGCCGTGCTCATCAGTGGTGGCGTTGGAGTCATAGTGGGCTTCATCTGCTGTGATGAAGATGAGTTTATTTGGTATAGGGACACCTTTTCCATCCGCTAGGCGCACCTGAAGATTAAAAGCTGCAGATCAGTTACGTGGCTAATATCCAATAGGCACCAAATATTCATTTTATTACACATATTTATTGAGTGTGTCCAATATGTCAGACATGGTTCGAGGCATTGAGGCTACAGCAGTGAACAAAACAAAGTTCCTTCCATCATAGAGCATACGGTCCAGTAAAAGAGATAGCTGCTAAATAAATGCGTAATATATACTTATTTAGTGGTAATCAGTCCTAAGACGAAAAATAATGTTAAGGGGTGGAGAATGATGGAGATAATAGAAGTGACCTGAGAAATGTATTCTGTGGATATTTTGGAAACTCTATATATTATATATATATAACTTTTGGAGAGTCACAGACCACAAGAGCCATAATGAAAATTTTTAACCCATTAGTCAAATTTAATTGAGCCTCAAATACTTATTTTATAGCAGACCATTCCCTTTCTACAGATTAGTGTTCTGAGGTTTAATATTAGCAATTGCTAATATATTGTCCTGTGTGCTCCTCTAGTTTTATATATGATATCTGCTTCTTGACCTAGATTTGCAAACTTTTGGAAGGTAGGTAGATTTTATGAGGTACTTCCCATCTGAAAAATGTAAAATTGAAAAGAAGCATAGAATATTAAATAAGGGCCTAAAGTCAACTTACTGCTAATATTGAACACAGAAGATGAGTAGTTCAGTTCAGATTTTAAAGATGGTGATTTTTTTTTCTCAGTATAAGCTACTTTTGGTAGAAGGAAGCACAACCAGCAGACTTGGATTAGTATTTGTAATTGATTAACGAGATCTAAGTTTGCTAATCAAATGTCAGCTGTATGTAGGAAGACCAGGATAGGTACAAAATTCTGATTCTTTCACTTTTGGTGAGAGAGTCTTGTGATAATAGGATAGTTATTTAGCAGGAATAAAATCTCAAAAAAGTACAATATACTTCTGAGAAATTTAAAGAAGTGAACTTTCATTTTAGGAAGTGACCAAAGTTTCTGAACATGTTTGCTGTCATAACATAATCAAAACATTCTAAAATTTATTCCACTACTCTTTTGTGGAGCCTGGTCCCTCTGTCTTTTACACTCTCCACAGCTGACATCTTATAATATTTCCATTAAAAACAGGATGCACAGTAATTACACATGGAGGTACATACAACTCTCATCTCAGACTTCTGGAGTCCGAAAGCTCCATTAGCACATCTGCTTAAAACAGTAAGCAGAAAAATAACAGTAGCAGATTCTTTTGTAGATCTGAGAGAAAAAATTCATATCTTTAAAATCTGGGTATACTTTAAATAGCAGTATTTTACCCCTCTGTGCTGTTTTTAAAATATACTTGCTAAAATAAAATAAATATATTTGAATAAGTATACTTGAATAAAATAAAATATACTTGAAAAAGAAATGTATATATAATACCATGAAAGAAACACTAGGTACAGTAGAATCTTTTATATTTCAAAATAAAAATGAAAGCCACCTACCCACCCATTTCCATAACAAGTTAATGTTAGAAGGATAATGTGATTGGCCATAAGGAATTTCGAGACGCTTGTGAAAAAATATTATAAAAATCTGAGACTGCCTGGTAAACCATGGGAAAGAGATTGAGTGACATCACGCAGGGCTGTTCCCAAAACCTTCTAATTTTGCTAGTGCTTTAGAATGGTTTTAGAGATTTGATGTACAAATTTACAGAGGAACAAATCTATTTTATGTGGTTTTATACCTTTGATTATATTAATCAACAGATAATATTAACCAGGTATAGTTTTAGCAGAATATGTTGTGCATATTAGGTGAGAGTACAGTTTGATTTGTGAATTTAAAAATACCTCACCTGCCCAAAGAAGGGAATCCCTCGTCTAGCGTCTGAGTCTACTTTGACAAATGAGAGTTTGGTTATGGTTCTTGTTATTTCAGTGGTCCCTTTTCCAGTTAATTCCACCTCTGAAAAAGAAGGAAAAAATAAGTTCTCTTTTGGAAGGATGCACTCCGTGAACTTATCCTACTTCCTCCCTTTCAGTTCACTGTTTGGCAAAGGAACTAAATCCATGTCCATGTTCTTTCTCCCATACCCATGAGGTATACACACCTGTTCCTTCTTCTTGGATCTTGGCCTCCACTTCAATTTTCATTTCAAACTCTTGTCTCTTCATTTGGAAGATCTTGGTCTTTACTTGCTGAGAGAAGCAGCCCTGGCTGTTTAGCTAGGAGGGGACGAAATAAAATACAAAAACATAAGACTGGACAAATCAGTGGTCAGTTAATCTGGTGGGATTTTTTTTTTTTTTGAGGCAACATAACCTAGGAATTTTGTATGATGAGAACACAATAAATATTCTCTAGGGATTAATTATAATTACATCTCACAACAGTTTCTGGCTTATAACTGACAGGTGTATTCCTTAGTATCTGATATTCCCCAGAGTGAATGAGGTGAAGAAATGAATAAATGCCTTAAAAATTGGGGGGTAATCTTAGTGTAGCAGGCAGCTAACGCTTCACCGAAGCCTGGCTTCCCTTCCGTAGTTTACAGCTGTGGCTGGGAAGCGGCTGCCCATCTGGGGACTGTGTTTCCCAGCTCCCTGGCATCTAGGTGGGGCTGTGTGACAAGCTCTTGCTCATAGAAAGAGAGAAAAACTGACACCCTTCCCAGCCAAGGTGGTTAAGATTTGTATGTTTTTTTCTCCTTCCTTTACATAATTGGATGGATACTCAAGGCGGCTTTAGATACCAGGTACTGGAGATGGTTCAACTTCGATCATTCTGGGTGCTTGGTGCACCAAGAATACCCACAATGGACAATTACAAGAAATAATTCCTATTGTGCTAAGTCACTGATTTTTAAAAAACGACTATAGCTAGCATAGAATTCTCTTACAGATTGGTCTCTTCCTGAGTTACCACCATGTTGTAACTCACTGCTCATCAACAGTGCCTGGGCTGTTAATCCCTAGGAGTAGTTTCCCACATACCTGCTGACTGAACTTCTCACAGACAGCATGTGATTCTCCACCAAAGCAGTTAGAAGGGTTACTGTACTTTCTGCACATGTTTATAGTCACACGTCCTGGGACAGGCTTCCCATATGTGTACCTGTCATAAGAACATTGCCAAATGGATCAAATCAGACATTGAACACCCCCATTTTCTACCTGTTTATATTTTCCCTTTAGCTATAGTATATATATATATATTTTTTAAATTTTTTTTAATTTTTGGCTGTGTTGGGTCTTCGTTTCTGTGCGAGGGCTTTCTCTAGTTGTGGCAAGCGGGGGCCACTCTTCATCGCGATGCGCAGGCCTCTCACTATTGCGGCCTCTCTTGTTGCGGAGCACAGGCTCCAGATGCGCAGGCTCAGTAGCTGTGGCTCACGGGCCCAGTTGCTCCGCGGCACGTGGGATCTTCCCAGACCAGGGCTCGAACCCGTGTCCCCTGCATCGGCAGGCAGATTCTCAACCACTGCGCCACCAGGGAAGCCCTATAGTATATTTTTAGACTCTGTACTTCCCTCTAATTTCTGCAGGGCTCATATAGTGTTGAGGGCAAGTAAACTAAGTAATGAACCTTCTCTTTTAGAAATTTCCAGTGCAACATGCTGGAATTTACTACAGTCTTCTTTTACCATGTCTTTTTTTTTTTCCTAATCTCTAATTTTCAGTTTCATCTTTTAAAAAATATTTTTATTTTGCCAAAGCTACACCAGATCTTAAGAGAAAAAACAATACCAACAAAACAAAACAAAGACAAGAAATAAATGCTCTCAATTCTACCTAGGAATATAAACTATTAATATGATGGTATCTCTCCTTCCATCATCCTCTTCCTATGTGTAGCCATCTCTGTTCATGTAGACTTTTGCTTGTTTACTTTTTACAAAAATGGGATTGTGCCATAAATATGTCATTGATAATTGCTGTGGTTTTGAGGGTATTTGTTTCCTTCCCTATTCAAAATACCCTCTATATCTATATTTGCAAGAGTACTGGTTCACCAGCTCTGTGGGATCAGGAGCTTGGTGACCTTACTCTGAGATAGTGCTGGGGCAGGGACCCAGCTGAAGGTCTTTAGGACTGGTTTCTTCACTCTGCCTGTTCTCTCTGTACTGCTACTGCTGGGCTACTGGAGATGGGAGCAATAAGATCCTAGAAACATGAATTTTCAAGGTTGGAAAAGACTGTGAGATCATGTCTACTCTCATCAGTGAAAATGGCAGTTCAGAGAAGTATGTGACATGCCTTAGGTAGACAGATGAGTTAGACGAGATTTCTGTAATATGCCTATCTCTACAAATTCTGAATCTGAGCCATTTTTCCACTATGTATCCAAGGTCAAGTAAATGATCTGTTGATGATTGAGTTTAGTTTACAACCTGGTAAAGGGAAAGTCACTACCCTTCAACACTATTTCATTTGTGTGTGTATGTGTGTATGTGCATGTGTGAGTAGCTTTATTACTTTCAGAATCAATCCTACTAGCATAGCTTAGCTCTAGGAACAGTTGCCTGCCCCATGATAGTTATAATAATGTTGGAAAGGACATGAAAGAAAATAAGAAGAGAAATAGAAAAGCAACAGGAGAGGAAAGTTCTAGAGATGGGGATGCTCCCATGTATTTAAGGTATTTGTGCTGCACTGCTTCTAGACAAGCTAGTCAAAATATCTCAAAGGGTGAGTCTCCTTAAAATAATTCCCCTTGCCAAAGATTTTTTAAAAGTATAAACTCACAGGCCACACACTGACACATTCATCTCTTCTTCCAAGATGGTGATTATCCTTGGCACTCTTACTTGCACTTCAAACTTAGGAAGCACTGTTGATTGGAGATAAAGGAAGTTGGTGATTGGTTTTCAACTTCTGGGGAATTGGTATTTCCAGGTTCTCATAACAATTCTCTACTCATATTTTAGGGCCCTGAAAAGGTAGCCCTCTTCTCCAATATATCCACCTTTCTCTCAAATGGAGATCCTGGTTGAAGGACTATGATGGATCAATGTAACCTTAATGAATTATGGGAGACTCCACTGGGCTAAAAATGTTTTACATTTTTTTTGAAGATTAAAAATGACTACCAAAAATGCTATATGACGTCCTATTCACAAATCATTGATGGTCCTCATTGGATTTAGAAGTAATTGGTTCCACTCCAAGCCTAATCTCACCCATGGGAAATAGAAAGTAATTCCAAAGAAACTCAAATTCTAGGCCCTAGAAGTTTAAATATGAAAAAACTGTTCGATGATTTTGCATAATCCATACCAAATTCCTCCACGGTGAAGGGGTGCTCTGCCATTCCACCTGATTCCTTCTGTACCACCACCTTATAGGAGCCCTGAAAGGGCTCTGATGAGAGGGGAAAGGTCAACTGCTTGAGGCCACTCTCTACCTTGAGGTTCTGCCATTGCATGATGCGATTTCCTTTAGGGTCCTGTGGACGCAGTAATTGTAATTTACAAAAGAGCCCAGAGCATGAGAGACAATAAAGGAAATCTATGGGGACTCCTATGTTATCCACAAAGAGGTGGGGAGGGGTGGGGAAGGGAGATGACTTGGAACCATCTAGTGTTACATGAGTTTGAAGGCTTCTCCCTTAATGACAAGTTTCTGAAATATTGTAAGAATCTCTCAAATAAGAACATTTTCCCTAAGTTTATTATTTGTGTCTAATTATGGAATGTTTCACGTTGCTTACCTCAATATATACTAGTGGAATCTGAAAGACAAAAGAGAGAGAAAGAAGTTTAGAATTGTTCTCAAATATTCTTAGTTCTGATTTATAAGCAAGACAGCTTTATGCAGAATAACTTTATCTGTAGTAAAACACAGAAAAATTCCAGATTAAGTTTTACAGAACTTTTGATTAATCCATTACAAGCAATTAATAAGTAATGTTAAGTACTTACTGGGTGTGAGCAACAAATGCATATGTGCCATTCATTAGGAATGGTATTTACTGATATTACTTAAATGCTTTTAGTATCCCAGTGAAGAACATTCCTTTGCTATGCTATTTTACAGATTGAGAAATCAACACTAATGGAATTATAAGTAACAATGTTCAGATCCAAATATTAAGGTGGGTCACAGAATTCTTAGGTAGTTCTAAGAATAAGGATGACTGGGAATAGCTCCTCTACTATCAATGCTTATTCATTTTTAAAACTAATATTTATTAAGTGCCTAACATGTGCTGTGTATCATTCTAGGTGTTATGAATACAGCAGTGCACAAAAGAACAACAGATCTGCTTTCATGGAGCTTACATTCTAATAGGGATGGATACATGAGAAACACAGACATATATGAAATATATATTTTTGATATATATAGATATATATTTGAGATATATATGTTTGACATATATTTGAGATACATATATTTGATATATATATTTGAGATATAGATAGATATATAGATAGATAGATTTGAGGTACTGGTAAATGTCAAGAAATAAAAATAAAGCAGAGTTAAGCTGATAGAGTGAAGGGCTAGGTGTTTGATTTTAGATACAGGAGTGTAAGTGGAAACCAGGAGACCAATTTCAAGGCTATTGTAGTAGTCTTGTTTAGAGGTGATACTGGTCAGGACAAGGTCGTAGCGATTCATTTTGTAAAACATAGTCTGGATATATTTTAAACTAACATGATTTTCTGATGAAATGGATGCGGGTGAGACGTAGGATTATGCCCTTAATCCTTTGCCTGAGGGGCTAGAAGAAAAGAGTTGCTTCTTTCCCTCCCATCCCTTTCCCTTCTTCACCCCCTAGCAAAGATGGGTTTGATCAGGGTCAGCAGGGAATTGCAAACTCTATGGCAAGGGAAAGAGAACACTTTTAAGAGGGGAAAAGGAAGCTGGGGCCGGAGGGGCTATAGTCAACAGAGTCCCTGGCTTTTCATTGAAAATTGCCTCTTTCTGAGATAAGAAAATGTGGTTGAGGACTAGATCTAGGAAAGAAAAATTAAGACTTTGGTTTCTTGTCTACATTAAAATTGAGAGTGTTAGTCTTGAGGAACAAACATTGATTACACTTTCCTTCCTTTATAGGAGAGGTTTTGTGTTTAGAAAAAGTTTGAATCTTTGAGAAGTCATTTAAACCTAAGTTTTTTGATGGTTTATTTATTATATCATGTATCTTTCTAGTTTGGCTAATTGAGAATTTTCTAAAGAGTAAGTTTGTGTGACAACTAAGTATCAGTACCAAGAAAGAATCAGCTACTCTCTGGACCCAGAATACTGTTTTAAATGAGGATCTTGCACTATGGCAATGCCAGAAAATACTGCTATCAGTACCAGATTCTTCCTCTCCCTGGTTCTCCCCCAACACCAGAAACAAACTCTCAGCCTGTTTATATAGATAATAATAATTCTAGATCGACATTAGGACACTTACCAACTCATTCAGGGGGTGAAAATTTTCATCCAACAAGACAACACGAAATTTCACTGAAACAGAAATATTTTTCATGAGTCCCAGAAACCTTAAGCCAGGCCTATAGGCTAGTAAGACAGACTATAAAGGAACCAGGATTCCTTTGACCGGGGAATACACAGGGGAGGAAGATCTTTCTTTTTTGAAGTTGTCCTGACCATAAGCCTTTTTGTACCTGTCTGCCCTGGTTTGTAGATAGGTTTGTCTGTCTGGACAATGACCAGACTCTCTTCATTTTTAACCAGCACTGTGGTCCGCTTCTTGAATTCTTGGGTTGGTCCTTTCACTTGGATAGTGAGGAACATTACCTCCTCATTGGATGGAGCTCTTGGGATCTGAAATATAGGAGAGATCCTGAGAACCCGCTCATCTGCCAAGTTTCCTCCTCGAGTCCCTGTCCCACTTCTCCCTGGGGATCTTGTCCCTTTTACTTAATTTCACTCTCTCATTCTCATCAGGGAAATTTGGCATGGACAGGAATTCACAGACAGAATGACTTCTGTCATTTACAAATGGGAAGACAGAACACAGGATGGAGGAAAATACATCAGTGAGAGAGGTCATAAATGATACTCACATCTCCTTATAGATCAGCCAATACAGGTTTTTAAAAAATATTTTTGCTTTATTTATTTATTCATTTTTAAATTTTTATTTTATGTTGGAGTAGAGTTGATTAACAATGTTGTGTTAGTTTCGGGGGTACAGCAAGGTGATTCAGTTATACACATACATGTATCCATTCTTTTTCAAATTCTTTTCCCATTGAGGTTATTACAGGATATTGAGCAGAGTTCCCTGTGCTATACAATAGGTCCTTGTTGGTTATCTATTTTAAATATAGCAGTGTGTACACGTCAATCCCAAACTCTCAATCTATCCTCCTCCCCACCCTTCCCCCGATAACCATAAGTTTGTCTCTAAGTCTGTGAGTCTGTTTCTGTTTTGTAAATAAGTTCATTTGTATCAATTTTTTTTAGATTCTGCATATAAGCAATATCATATGATATTTGTCTTTCTCTGTCTGACTTACTTCACTTAGTATGATAATCTCCAGGTCCATCCATGTTGCTGCAAATCAGCTAATACAGTTGTTTTTTTTCTTTCATAATTGAGATGTTTTATTGGTTGTTTTGAGGATCAGTACACAGACATTTCAATTTGTACACAATTCTTAACATACATACCAAAAATCTAAAAAATCATGTACTTGTGATTCTTTTCTGAACAGTTATTCCAGTGACTTTCCAGCTTAAAATTTGGAGGCAAATTTTCCTTGACAGGCTATCGAGTACCAATATCTTCAAATATTGATATGCTGTTACATCGTAAGTCCCACTAATTCACAATTTAATATCATATACACTACATACCCAAACTGTCAATCGTTCACAGCACATTAACAAAGTTACTAGAAGAACTGGACTACTATGACCAAAGATGTTACAGAGTGCACAAAATTCTGACCAGGAGAGCCAAGATCAAGGGGTGAGTGCTTTGCTTTAGGAAATAATTCTACCAAAAACAACATGGGAAGAGAAGTAATTTAAAGTGTTCAAGACATTAAATGCACAACTGACTCCAAACTGCCATTTAGTATGCTTTGTATTATAGGATATAAAATATCCCCCCATCTGTGGAATGTTAAGCTGGCACCCAAGACAATGCCTGCCACATTCAATATCCCACTATTTTCTGGTTGTACCAAAAAATAAACAACCAGCAAATGATTTCACCTCTTAAAAAAAAGCATTTACACTTAAAAAATGGGATGAGATAGGATTCCCTCCTTTTTAAAAATGTTTCTAAAGCTACTAAATAGCTTGCATTTACAAAATAGTTGATAAAAATATTCCTCTGTATTGTACAAGAAGGGAGACAGGGACCACTGTAGGACCAAGTGTGTGATATTCATTAGACTTGGCTTCTTTCTCTCCTGCTTCATCAGAGGCTGGGCTCTCCTCGTTTTTAGTTTCTCCGTTTTCTGCAGGTAAGTCTTCTTTTGTCTCTTGGTTAGCCACTTCGGCCTGTTTTCCCTTTGCTCCCCTTTTCCTTTTCGTTTGCACTTTTTTGTCTGAAGATTTATCATTTCCTGCCGCTTTTTTGGCTTCGTTTCCACTTTTGCAGGAGCCGGTTTCGCTGACAGCCTCGCCAGTCTCCTCTTGGGCTCCTGCTTCGCCGCCCCTTCGGCGGAGCTGACCTTCCTCTTGGCCATGGTGGCGGCGGGGCTGGCGCGTGCCGGGGGGCCTGCGAGCCGCGCACGCCCAGAGCCTTCGCGAAGCTGGGCTGCCGGGCCGCTGCCGCCCCTCCCGCCGCCCGAGCTCGCTAATACAGTTTTGATTCACTTATACACTGAACTTTACCAAACTGATGTTATGTGGTAAAAGAGCATGGTACAAGCCTCTCTTAAGGCTATGAGAAAGGAAACTGCAACGTATTATTGGCTGTATGCTGTAAGGATTCTGTATATGGGCAACGCTGAAGAGCTATTGGATAGTCACTCATGGTAATTTCTACAAGTTCACTCTTAGAAAGAGTATGGGGTGATGTGTTCCTGTCAGCCCACTACTGGGGCTTATGTTAAACACTGGCCTAGTTTTCTTTGTTAGTATTTTTTCCATTTTAATTTTCAGGAGAACTCATATTTTCCCTTTGTCTAGTGCATACTGCTTTTTTTTTTTTTTCTGGCTAATAGGAATTTTCTCTAATCATTAAGTTGATTTTAATATCTCTATAAATATTGGTCTACCAATATTTATATTGGAAATTCATGCATTGCTTCTTAATTTCTACACTTAGTCGCTACATTTAGATTCCTTCCTGAAGTCCATGCCAGCCTCTCAAAGTCTTACCTTGACTGAATTCTGGTTGCCTATCTTCCTGACCAATAGAAACAAGTATTTTAAGTCAAACAGCCATACTCACAGTGAAGGAGACACAGTGGAATAAGTCCTCCTCTGCCACCACATCAGTAAAGAGGCTTCTGTTCTCTCTGAGGGACTCCAAGGAGGCGCTTACGGTCACCGTCTCATTCAGGTGCCTCAGAAGGAGGCAGCCCTTCTCAGGGGTCCCAGTGTGGAGCAGGGAGGGGACCAGCACCATGTAGTGCCTGGGGATGGGGGAATCCAGTTAGAGGAGAGTGTAGGAGGCGAGGCATTATTATCAGCAGCACTATCTTCCGCCGTAATTCTTGTTACTATCGTTAGTTCTATGCCAAGAGGAGACATGTTGATAAGCATGAAATTGATCTCTGCCGTTGGAGGGCATGCATGAGAATTACTCCCCTTTCCATCGTCAGTGCCATAGCAGTGAACATTTTACTTGAAGTGAGCCTTTAAGAGGTTAACATTTGCAGGTATACCTCACTTTAAAGAACCCAAATATCCGTCTGTGAGCATCTGAATTCAAATAAAAATATACTAATTATGTATATTTATGCTGTAAATCTATTTTACATTAGGGTTGCTGTAAAAAGCAAGCACGTTCTCATGTGGAACACTACAGAAACCAATCCACTTAGAACATATATATATACATATATATATAAACAAGCCTGTAAAAATGGAATGGCAAGTTCTTGCTTTCCACTTTACAGATATGGACTCTGAGGCTTAAAGAGAGTCCTTAGTTTAAAGTCTCAGTGTGTTAAGCAACTAATGAAATCTTAGTGTGTTACCTAACCCTGGATGTTTGCATATTAAATATTTGCCTTTCAACTCAGGGTAGACAAAAATGGTCTACTCAAGAATGGTCTTCTAGAGATTGAATCTGGGGTCCTCACGAACAGAACAGAAACTTTCTCAATACTCTCATATATAATTTTATCGACACTCGAGTTTTCAAACATTTTTGCTCACAGAATTCCTAACTATTTTTAGACACTATGCCCTCCTTACATATATTCAAGTAAACATCTGTTTTTTTATCACAAGTTTAAACAATAGCAAAATATATTATTTTTGATGACATTTTAAATTAAAACTTACATTACTTTTTTGTATGTCTCCCATGGAATCTTAAATATCATAGTGATAAGATATCCAGTATGATCTATTTAAAAAATACACCAAAATGTTCTTTTCGTAATGATCAGAAATTTAGCATCTTTCCCCCTTTTCCTCCTTGAACTTGAATTTTCATGCCATTTACCACACAGGAGTTTGTCCTAACATTTCTGTGCTTCAAAATATTTTATGGATCACTCTTCCTTCTTTGTTTATATATATATGTGTATATATATATATACACACACATGCATATGTTATATACACATATATATGAAATATTATATGTGGGTATATAAATTTAACTTTAACTCTTCTTTTAAATTTAATGTGACCTTAAAGTTGTAAACGTTAAACATTTTCTTCTGGATTGAATTGTTTTCAAAAGTCTTATTAGTATACAACTGATCAAAACAAAATAAATATATTACAAATTATGATTCATATTTATTATATATAAAATCAAAATACTTTTAAAGTACATCTTTAATGAAAATGAAGAGTTGTTCTTATGTATCCATGGATGGATATTCCTTACTGCAAGAATTAAATAAGGTCTAACGTTAACTCTGTTGCTGTTTTTGGTTTGTGTAGATATAAGTGCCATGAAAAATTGTTCACATAAAAGTAAATAGATGACAGATGAAACAATTGTATCATTTTTACCAGTTCTTGTAACTCCTTCTGCATTACATGCCAAAGATCACACAGTGCCCTATTATCAAGAATTGCTTGTAATTATTTATCAGCTGGTATTTCCCTTAGATCTTCCTTCAATTTTGTTGAAACAAAGAATTCGTCACCACAAGATCTGCAAAAGGATTTTTTCTCCTGCCATTAGAGTCCTTTGCTTTCTCAACATCAACATCGGTATTTCAAATTGCTCCTTTATTTGGCACCCTAGAGACTTTTATACTCCAGGACAGTGTTCCACAGTAAAATCTGATTGAGGGAGGTTTGTCTTTCTCTTTTAAAGTGAAAGATAGGAAATTAAGAAAGGGGAGGTAAGAAAGGATAAATAGCATGGTCTCAAGCAGATCAATATGAATGTGAGGATCTGAAAATTGATTCCTTTAAAAGTATCAATTTCCAATGCCCTTTAGAAAGCCTTTGTATATCCCCAGAGAATTTAGAGATTCAGAGATTCAGAGATCCAGAGAGTTGGAGAAAAATGGTTAAGAATAAGTGAAGACTGAATAAACCAGATTTGTAAAATCTCATCATTGGAAGACACCTCAAAGATAAGAAGGTGACAGTTCCATAGGGAAGACAAATGAATGATAAGGAGGATTTGAAATAAAGGAAAGGACTCTTCAAGTTTATGCTCTATGTGAAACTCACGGTATTCCAGAGACTGAGGCATCTGTAGGCAGGAAGACCAGAAGAAGGAGAGTAAGACTTGGATGGAGAAGTTTGTTCTTCCCCATGCTGTAGGGAGAAGGGACCAGAGGAGACCAGACTGTATTGTGCCTTTCTCCCTGCAGCTGGTCTGGTCCCAAACATTCCTCAGAGCAACTAGGCTTTATGCTGTTCTCTGTGTAAACAGGAAGTTCCACCCACACAAGGTGTCTAAACAGAGTAGAGGTCTTTGAACATTCTCTGAAAGGGTCATTGCTCTCAGGGACTTAATTACAGTCAAGGTTAATTCCTGGTGGGCTAAATAGGATTCCTGGAGGGATAAAATCCACATTCCCATTAGTGCTCACTTTCCCTGGGTTTTACCGTAAAGCAGCTAATCGGCTTTTCAACTCCTTCTCTCTCTTACTCCCTCCTTCCCACTTCCCCATAGTGCCTTTTATGGCTTTCCTCACATCTCTTGCATGAATAGCTGGCAGGGGAAGCTATAATTTAAGCAACACAGGACAGGCTCAAAATAGATATTTCACTACAAGTCAGTCTGCCTGCAAGTCCTCCATCAGATATGTCTACCTCAAATGTTGAAGCAGTTTCAGAATTTAGCAGTCCTCTATGGAAAAGATATTGGGTTAAAAGAATAGCTTTTTGACCTTGGGGATATTACTGGATTGCAGATAAAGAGCTAGGTTCTGGAAGAATGATAATAGAAATATTTTCCTCTATTAAGGAAGTGAAAAGATGAAAGGAGAAGTAGCAGGACCTCAAAAACAAGCTTTGACTTACTGTGCCTACCAAAGATACCAATTGCCTTTACCATCTACTATACAAACACATTTTGTTACTGCCTTCTAAATGTGCAGCTCCCCTTCAATCTTTAATCATATTAACTATTTTATTCATCCATCCATCCATCCATCCATCCACCCATCCATTCATCCATTCATTCATCCAACTGTTTGATTGTTTTGTAAGTGTTTATTGAGCCTAGTTGGTCTAGGAATCATACAAAATCATGGAGATGGAATGATCAAATATGTAGAAACAGATTGCACATTCTTGAAGGTGTAAAAGCAGACAAATAAGCAATAAAAATGCAGTAGCCAGACATTATTATTGGAGAAGTTCAGGATGCTCTGGGAGCACTGGACAGGGAGACACAATTCAAACCTGGGCCTTGGAAAGGAAATCTAAGGTAAAGCATAATGTAAATCAAGTTCTAGAGTGTGGGTGGTGGTTAGCCAGAGGGAAGTAGGAGATGAAAAGTGCATTCTAAGTACATAAGGAATGACATAAACAAAGGCACAGGAGGTAAAAACCATCATGAAATGTTTGGTAAAATGAAGTGTTTGGTATGAAGAAAATGCCTGTACACTTAGAACAGTGGTGAAGCAAGCTTGCTTCAAATAAAAAAGGAACTTGTTGGTACTACTAGGGTATTTGGGGAGTAATCAGTGAAGTGACTTCCCCAGATTTGTTTCTTGGAAAGATCACATTTACTGAAATTTGGAAGACTGATTGGAAGGAGGCAATCCAGGAGGCAGGGTAGGAGTTGCACAATTATATGGGTGAGAAATGATGATATTTTGAGCTAGGGTGTTCATAATGAGATTGGATAGAGGTTGACAGATTTATATCATATTTAAGAGGTAAAATTATAGTACACAGTGAATACATGCATGTGATGGGTAAAGGAGAATGTGCTTTTCAGTTTTCCTGGTTGGTCACTGAGTGACCTGTGTTGCCTTTAACTGGTTGAGTGAAACACAGGAAACAGGGTGGGAAGAGAAGGAGAACAGAGGGCTGAGGGTTGAGAAGAGAAAGAGTCTAGTTTTAGAAAGCGCTTGTGGGATAGTCCAGTAATAATATTCGTAGGGAGTTTAACATTTGCATCTAGAGCTTAAGGCAGTGTGATCTAATAAAAATATAAGGTGAGCCTTCTATGTAATTTTACATTTTCCAGTAGCCACATTGAAAAACAAAAAGAAACAGATTAAATTAATTTTAATAATATAATTTACTTACCTCAGTATTGCCCAAACATTATCATTTCAACATTTAATCAATATAAAAATTGTTAATGGGATACTTTAAATTCTTTTTTCATACTAAGTCTTTGAAATCTGGTGTGAATTCTACACTTACAACACATATTAATTTAGACTAGCCACATTTCAAAAGCTCAAGAGCCCATGTGGCTACTGGTTATCAGATTAGACATAGCAGGTTTAAAGCAATGTTTTTCAAATTATGGGTCACCATCTATAGTGAGTTATAATGTCATGATCAGTGAGGCATGACCAAGAGTTTTAAAAATGTAATAGAATACAATAAAATGGAAAACACAGTGTACCAAACAGAATAAGTGAAACTATTGATTTTGGAAATATTCGTTTCAATGTTGTGCAGCAGAGACTGGTTGTGTCCTATGACCCCTTCTCCAATTCTGTCTTTAATACTAGAACACCTGAGTTTTCTCTGGGCACAAACTGCCTCACTGAAAACTTTCATTTCCTAGCCTTCTCCTTTAAGGCTGGGCATGGTATATGGCTAAATTCTGGTGATTGGAATGTGAGTGCAAGTGATGTATGCAACTTTCAGTTCATGATTTAAAAAGGAAGGGCTAGGTTCTGTGCCTCCCTTTGCTTCCTACCACTGGCTGGAATGTGGATGTGTGGACAGTTGTCCAATCTTCCATTGTAGGTAATAAGATGGAAGCCATGTGTCAAGGGAGGCAGAACAACAAGCAAGACATAGACTGAAGAGGGAGGGGATATCGGGATGTATGTATACGTAGAGCTGATTCACTGTGTTATACAGCAGCAACTAACACACCATTGTAAAGCAACTATACTCCAACAAAGATGTTAAAAAAAAAAAAAAAAAAAAGAAGGCATAGACTGAATCCCTGAATCATCCAAAGGCCATTTTAGCTTGGACTTTCATGTAAGAGAAAAACACTTTCTCTTCTTTAAAAGCCTTTGCATTTTGAGATATCTTTGTTCAAGCAGTAAAACTTGTATCCTAACTAATATAATTTCTCTTTCTTTATTACTATCTCTATCATCTCTATCTTTAACTATGAGTGTTCTGAGTCACAATGTAAAGGTTACATTGTGAAAATGTGATTTCAGTGTTACATTGCAAACTGTCTGATGAAAGTATACAAAATTCTTTTTTTTTTTAGAATGCTTTATTTTTTTCTTAATTAATTAATTAATTAATTTTGGCTGCTTGGGTCTTCGTTGCTGCGCGCGGGCCCTCTCTACTTGCAGTTAGCGGGGGCCACTCTTCGTTGTGGTGCGCGGGCTTCTCACTGCAGTGGCTTCTCTTGTTGCAGAGCACAGGCTCTAGGCTCACAGGCTTCAGTAGTTATGGCACACAGGCTCAGTAGTTGTGGCTTGCAGGCTCTAGAGCACGGGCTCAGTAGTTGTGGAGCACGGGCCTAGTTGCTCCGCACCATGTGGGATCTTCCCAGACCACGGCTCAAACCCATGTCCCCTGCATTGGCAGGCGGATTCCTAACCACTGCGCCACCAGGGAAGCCCCAAAATTCTTATTGTAGGTTAAAGTTAAAGCAATCTGAACACCACTAGTTTACTGAGATCTGGCCTATTTGTACAGATTAGAGATTTATCAGCTTATAGGGAGAGCTGATGCCATGGAAATAGATAATATGGGATGAAAATGGAAAATAGTCCAGGACAGAGCTAGGCAAGGGCACCCAAATGGAACCCGAATGGCTAGACTGAGAGAAACACAGGAGAGTGTGGGATCTCTGAGTCCCAAAGAAGGGACATTTTAAGAAAATAGTCAAGAGAAGGCTTTTACTAGTCAGAGTGATAGGGGCTTTATGCCGACACATCAATGTTAATAGCATACAAAATTGAAAAAAATCATTTCAAAAGTTTGCATGATTTTATAATACATTGATTCAAAACATAACAGAAATTAAACGGTTTTTAAGAAACTAGAAATAACAACACTTATTTGCAAGGTTAATTACTGAAAGAAATAATTAATAGCATTCATTTGGTGCCTTATCAAAAATTACAAAGAGCATCTGTAAAGATTACTGCTGAATCCCTGGCTATTCATGTCAAATGCCACTGTGAAATCAAATAATAGATCGAATGATCATTTTTTTTTTTTTTTTTTTTTTTTTTTTTTGCTGAATTGAGGGACAAGAAGAATATGGGACCCAGCTTTAAGGGTCTGTGTGGAGCAGAGCCTGACTGCAGCTCCAGGGGGAGTGAGAGGGAGGTTCCTGAGTTTACGTGAAGGGAAAGAGAATGATAGGGCAGTACTCAGCAGAGATGTCGGGCTGAGAGGGAGGTTTCTTTAAGAGGAGAGAGACTTGAACAAGTTTAAATGCACTGTTGCTTCTGTAAATGCTGAGGATCAAATAAAAGGGAGAGGTTGAACACTGTGAGTGAGAAGTGATAGTCCCAAGAGAGAGAACTTTGAGGTTGCGTGAGGTGGACGTATTAAGTAAGTGGATGGCAGAATTATCCTCAGGAGAAGCGACACCACTTCAGTCTAATCGCAGATAAAGAGGAACGTTTTATCTAAAACGCTCCCTTCACGAAGACAGAGCTTTCTCTTCTTGGGAAGACAGAAAATGAGCTTGAGGGGGGAAAAAATGACTGGATCAGTTGTCAGGGTACCTGAGTCCTAGTTCTGACTCATTATAAGGTCCTGGGTAACTCATTTCACTGCTCTGAGCCTCAGCTTCCTCACCGATAAATATGGGGTTAATAACATCTGTCCTGTCAGCTCCAAGGGGTACTTTTATACAAGATGCTATATGGAACAGTTTTAAAAACTGTGAACCTTACTGTACCAGTCAAAATTAATAGTTATACTTTGAATCTTAATGACTGAGAAAGAGGTCTATTTCATCTGTCTGCTGTGGGCTTTGATATAGGGCAGCATCCAAATAAAGAAAGTTAGGTTACCTGCATAACAAGTCCTTGACAGAAATGATAGCACACAACTTGGACAAGTTCTGTACGGTTTTGAAGCATTTAGCAAATAATTACTGTTAGGAAGCTGAGGTAAAGGGTTAAGAGAAAAAAGAAGGTAAGGGAAAGAAGGAAGGCAGTTTATGGAAAAGAAAGTAAGGGAGCAAAATGCAGGAAAAAGCCGTTTAAATAAAACAAAGGAGAATCATTTGGGAATTGAGAAAAAAGATTAGGAGGTATTGGGCCTTGACAAAAATAAACAGAAAAAAATGTTTCCCCTGTATTGCTGTAGTGCTTGCTGGGGACTGAATGTAGTTTCTCTAATGGCACCACTGGTTACACATACGCTACCCGTAGTTCCTAAGAAGTGATAATGAAGGACATTTCAGCTGGTTACATATTAACCACTTTCAAAAATCAGAAAGCTCAGTTACTGGCATACCACATTCGCTCTATCAGACAGTATACTTGCTTTACCTTTCCGTAAACATCTAGGGCAAACTTGGAGTTAGGGCAACGTGTTATCTACAGAGATGTTCTCAAAGATCAGAGTGTTTCTCATTTGTGCTATCTCAATGCTCCTTTCTAATTTTTAATGAGAAAAAATATTTAAATGTACAAAGATAAAAAGCATAACAAATCCTCAGATCATTTCTAAACAATATTCTTGCCATAGTTTCTCAAAATTATCAAAATTTTAGTGTGTTATCTTTTAAATGTTTTTTGTTTTGTTTTGTTTTTTTAATTTATTTTAATTTATTATTTTTTAAGATTGATCTGATGACTCTCAAGTTTTATTTATCTATTTTGGCCATGCTGTGCAGCATGCGGGATCTTAGTTCCCTGACCAGGGATCGAACCCGTGCCCCCTACCATGGAAGCGTGGAGTCTTAACCACTGGACCGCCAGGGAAGTCCCTAGTGTGTTATCTTTTAAATTAAACTCCACTTGTTCCTTTAGGATTCTAAAGAGTACTGATATTCACAAATCTAATCTATTTTACTAGACCCTACATTGTGATGCAGAGGAATTAGTGCCCGAATTAAAACAATTTATTACAAACAGTAGAATTCAATGTCTGTCCTTACATATACATACTTTGGGGCATGTAGAAGTATTTTTGTATGATGAACCTGTGCTGTAAATTTGCTATGTCAAAGAGTAAACACATTTAAAACTTTTATAGTACTGTTACATCACCTTTCTAAAATGAATCTGCCAGAAATAGAGACACAGACATAGAGAACAAACATATGGACACCAAGGGGGGAAAGGGGGAGCGGGATGAATTGGGAGCTTGATATTGACATATATACACTAATATGTCTAAAATAGATAACTAATGAGAACCTGCTGTATAGCACAGGGAACTCTACTTAATGCTCTGTGGTGACCTAAATGGGAAGGAAATCCAAAAAAGGAGGGATATATGTGTACATAGAGCTGATTCACTTTGCAGTACAGCAGAAACTAACACAACATTATAAAGCAAATATACCCCAATAAACAAATAAAATAAAATCAAATAACTCTGTCAATTATCTTCTACCAGCAATGTCTAAAACTGCATTTTTCCCATGCCTTTAAAAAATTTCCCAATCTGATAGGGAGTGGTGCATGACATATATTTTTCTTTTTCAAATTTATGATTACTAGTGATGTATTGTATCATTGTTACTTGTAGGAACTCTGTTGCTTGTATTGTAACTTTGTCTTGGGGTTTTATTTTCTGATTAGGAAGTCCTTTTGTACCCCCAAATTGTAAAACTATGCTACATGTTTTTCCTAATTTAAATATTTGTGCTTCATATTTTTATCTCTAACTCTATACAGTTTATTTTTGAATATGAGACTAGGTAGAGAATATGTTTCAGGGTGAGTTTTCCTTTGGTGAATGAAAACTGTGTGTGTGAGTGTGTGTGTGTGTGCATGCACACACGCATAGGGTTGTTCCATGACTCTTTACTTTATGAACCCACTTTGTTCTCTGTGACTCTCATGTTCACTCTGGAACTTTTCAGTGTCAGAACTTTTGTTTTAGAGAGTTATATTTAGTCTGGGAGCAAACAACGGAATCAGATTTTAATAGGAAAAGATAAAATTATTTGTCAAGTTTTATTTAATTACTTAGATGATAATGATGATATTGACAACAACAGTAATGATAGCTCAGAATTACATAGTGCTTACTATTTATATGACTGTGCTGAGTAATGTTCTAAGAGCTTTAGATGCTCGAATTTATTTGATTTTTGTTATGCCCAAATGTTATTGAATCGCAGGTTCTTAAAATAATGCACAATTTCTAGTAATATAAAATTTTGTAAGAAAAATCATGGAATATATTTTGTAAGATACTATTAAAGCTGTTAAGTTTTAAATGGTATTGCTTTTTAAATTCATGTGTTTTCATAGCAAGTTATAAACACACAATCTCCTATTACTTCATTTGAAATAATCAAGTATAATATGAGGTAAAATTGTTATTTATGAAGCAAAGGGTATGAAATCAGGGAGTGTGATACCTCTAGCTTTGTTCTTTTTTCTCGGGATTGCTCTAGCTAGTCTGGGTCTTCTGTGGTTCCATATAAATTTTAGAATTTTTTGGTTCTATTTCTGTGAAAAATGTTCTTGCGATTTTGATAAGGATTGCACTGAATCTGCAGGTTGCTTTAGATAATATGGACATTTTAACAATATTAATTCTTCCAATCCACGAGCATGGAATATCTTTGCATTTCTTTATGTCTTCTTTAATTTCTTTTATCAACGTCATATAATTTTTAGTTTACAGGTCTTTCACCTCCTTGATTTAATTTATTACTAGGTATTTTGTTGCAATTGTAAATGGGATTGTTTTCTTAATTTTCTGGCTCATTTCTGCTAGCTCATTGTTATCATGTAGATAAGCAACAGATTTTTGTATGTTGATTTTGTACTCTGCAACTTTACTGTATTTATTATTTCTAATAGCTTTTTTTGGTGGAATCTTTAGGGTTTTCTGTATATAAAATCATGTCATCCTTAAATAGTGATAGTTTTATTCTTCTTTCCAATTTGGATGCCTTTATTTCTTTTTCTTGCCTAATTGCTCTGGCTAGGACTTCCAATACTATGTTCCATAAGAGTGGCAAGGAGTCTTATAGTGTTCAAGGAGCAGGGTGTGATCAGCTGGTGGGCATTCTTCTGATTGGTTGGTGGTGAGGTAATTGGGAGTCAACATCATCAACCTTCTGGTTCCAATCAGTCTGGAGTCTACATGCTTTGTGGGCAGCACACAGTTAACTTCTTTCACCTGCTGGGGGTTTCAGTATCTGCAAAATAGCTCAAAGGACATGGCTCAGAATATTATCTATAGTCCTTGAGGAAGAACTAAAATCCTTGACTTTGTTTAATGGCTAAAGTATTATTATTTTGTCTTGCTTGACTGTTTTCCTTTCTGCATTTTCTTATTTCTCTGATTAAATTTATTCTTTGACTAAAGTTTTTCTACAGACAAAAGGCAGGTAGAGGACATGGGTGGGGGTCTATTCTGGGAAGGCCTCATAGGGTCCTGCTCAGTTACATGAATTGAATGAGTTAAAGAATGTGCAAGTTCTTGGTAAACTTAAAGCGCTACATAATGTTGGTGTGAACTCCTTTTGTTGTAGATGGCAATTTACAGAGCTCCCCTCTTTCCATAGAAGTGGGTGCCTAAAAGTCATGACTGTACCTTGATCATGTCTATCTGACCACGGTGTATCAGAGCAGGGGTGGACACCTGACCCAAATAGGGCTATATGGATTCTCCATCTTGAAATTTGAATTTGGACCAAAAGATGACTGTTCTGGCCTTGCTGATCTAATGTAAGGATATTAGAAACCTAGGAAGCTTTAGGGCAGCTGTCTTCTATTGGGTTGGCCGAAGAGTTCATTTCTTTTTTTCTGTAAGATGGCTCTAGTAGCGCTTAGTTGTCTTTAACTTCATTCGAAACAATTTTGTTAGATTGTATTGTGACAGCTGTCATAACAGCGTGCATTTAAAAAAAAACATCAAAATTGGTGAATTTTTGTGTAGCCATTTTAATATTGAAGATGAAAAAAAAAGCAACATTTTTGACATATTATGCTTTATTATTTCAAGAAAGGTAAAAATGAAACTGAAACACAAAAAAAGATTTGTGCAGTGTTTCATGATTCAGTCTTGGTAGGTTGTATGTCTAGAAATTTCTCTGTTTCTTCTAGATTGTCCAATTTTTTGGTTTATAATTGCTCGTAATAATATCTTAAAAGCTTTTTTATTTGTGAGAATAATTGTAATATCTTCTCTTTCATTTCTGATTGTATGAATACTCTCTTTTTTTCTTAGTCTAGTTGAGGGTTTCTCAATTTTATCTTTTCAAAAACACAACTCTTAGTTTCATTGATTTTTAAAATTGTTTTTCTTTTCTCTATTTCAGTTATTCCTTCTCTAATTTTTATGATATTCTTCTGCTAATTATGGGTTTAGTTTATTCTTCATTTTCTGGTTCCTTGAAGTGTAAAGCTAGATTGTTTATCTGATGACTTTCTTCTTTTATATCATAGGCATTTATTCCCATAAATTTCTCTCTTAGTGTGGCTATTGCGGCATCCCTTAAGTTTTGGTATGTTGTATTTCATTTTTGTTTGTCTTGAGATAGTTTTCAATTTCCCTTGGATTTCTTTTTTGACCCAATGGTTGTTAAAAAGTGTGTAGTTGGGACTTCCCTGGAGCAACTAAGCCTGTGTGCCACAGCTACTGAGCCTGTGCTCTAGAGCCCACGAGCCACAACTACTGAGCCTGCGTGCTGCAACTACTGAAGCACGCGAGCCTAGAGCCCATGCTCTACAACAAGAGAAGCCACTGCAGTGAGAAGCCCGCTCACTGTAACAAAGAGTAGCCCCCGCTTGCCGCAACCAGAGGAAGCCCGTACGCAGCAACACAGACCCAACGCTGCCAAAAAATAAATAAATAAATAAATAAAATTTATTTTAAAATGTGTGTTGTTTTATTTCCATGTATTTGTGAATTTTTCCATTTTCTTTCTATTGTTGATTTTTTGTTTCATTCCATTGTGATTGGAAAAGGTACTTCTTAAATTTGTTGAGTTGTTTTGCAACCTAGTATGAGATCTATCCTCCATCTTTGAGAATGTGCCATGTGCACCTGAGAGGAATGAGTTGCACGGTATTTTTTTTTTTTTGCCCTGAGCACCCATGGCAGTTTTATTTATTTATTTAAATTTTTATTTTATATTGGAGTATAGTTGATTAACATGTTGTGTTAGTTTCAGGTGTACAGCAAAGAGATTCAGTTATACATATGCATTTATCTTCTGCATGTGTCTTTTAGGCCCAATTAGTCTATGGTGTTGCTCAATTCTGCTGTTTCCCTCTTGATTTTCTATCTGGATGATCTGTCCCTTTTAGGGGGTGGAGTATTGAATTATCCTGTTATTATTGTATTGCTGTCTGTTTCTCTGTTTAGTTTTCTTAATGTTTGCTTTATGTACTTAGGTTCTCTGATGTTGGGTGCACATATATTTTAATCATTATATCTTACGGTGACTTGACACTCATCATTTTAGAATGAACTTCTTTGTCTCTTAAGACAGTTTTTAGCTTAAAATCTATTTTGTCTGATATATAGCCACCTCTGCAGTTTTTGATTAGTATTTGCATGAAACTTCTTTGTCCACCCCTTAACTTTTAACCTTTGTATGTCTTTAAATCTAAAGTGAGTCTTTTGTAGACAGTATACAGTTGGGTTTTGTTTTTTAATCCTTTCAACCACTCTATGACTTTTGACTGAAGAGTTTAGTCCATTTACATATAGAGTAGTTACTGATAGGTAAGGACTTACTATTGCCATTTTGTTTATTCTTGTCTATTTTGTATTTCTCTTGTTCCTCTCGTTGTCTTTCTTTGTGGTTTGATGATTTTTTGTGGTGGAATACTTTGATTCATTTCTCTTTGTCTTTTTATATACCTACTGTATTGTTTTTGTTTTTGTTGTTACTGTGAGGCTTGCATTAAATGTTTTATAGGTATAGCAGTCTGTTTTAAGCTAATTAACAACTTAACTGCAATCACGTAGTCTACACTTTAATCCCACTCACATGTTATGTAATTCATGTCAGAGTTTACTTTTTTCTATATTGTGTATCCATTAAGAAATCTGTGGTTATAGTTATTCTGCTACTATAGTTATGCTTTTAATGTATATACTAGGGTTAAAAGTGATTTATGTGCCACCATTACAGTATTACAATATTCTCTATTTGTCTTTATATATATCTTTAATGATGAAATTTGTACTTTCATATGTTTTTATGTTGCTGTTGAGTACCTTTGTGTTTCAGCTTGTAGAACTGCCTTTAGTACTGCCTTTAGTAGTATAAAGTGGGTCTAGTGATGATGAACTCCCTCAGGTTTTTTGGGGGGGAAAGTCTTTATTTCTCCTTTATTCTTAAATGACAGTTTTGCTAGGTAAAGTATTCTTGGCATTTTTTTCCTTCAATATTTTGAATATGCCACCCTCCTCTCTACTGGTCTCCAAGGTTTCTGCTGAGAAATGTGATAGTCTTATGGGTACCCCCAGGTATGTGACAAGTTGCTTTTTCCTTGCTGCTTTCAAGATTCACTCTTTGTCTTTGACTTTTGATGATTTAATTATAATGTGTGTCTATGTAGACCTCTTTGGATTCAACCTATTGGGAATTTGGGGGTTTCATGAATCTGGATGTTCTTTTACCTCCCTAGATTGGGGAAATTTTCTGTTATTATTTCTTAAATGCCCCTTTATCTTTCTCTTCTCCTGGGACTCTCATCATGTGTATATTGTTTTACTTCAGGAGCTCCCATAACTCACATAGGCTTTCTTCACTCTTTTCTATTCTTTTTCTCTTTTTCTTCCCCTAACTAGGTAATTTCAAATGACTTGTCTTTGAGTTTGCTGATTCTTTCTTTTGCTTGATTGATTTTACCTTTGTAAGTCTCTTGAATTTTCAGTTCAGTCATTGTATTCTTCAACTCCATGATTTCTGTTTGGTTCTTTTTTAATAGTTTCTATTTCTTTATTGAGTTTCTTATTTTGTTCATGTTTTGTTTTCCTAATTTCATTTAGATATCTATCCGTGTTCTTCTGTAGCAAATTGAGGTTGTTTAAGAAGATTATTTCAAATTCTTTGTCAAGCAATTCATGAATTTCCATTTTTTTAAGGATTGGTTACTGGAGCTTTATTTGTTTCCTTTAGTAGTGTCATGTTTGTCTGATTCTTTGTGATCCTTGAAGACTTGAATTGGTGTCTCTGCATTTGAATGAGCAGTCACCTCTTCCAGTCTTTACAGACTAGTTTTAGCAGGTGAAGACCTTCTCCTACCAGGTTCCTGGACTGATGGGACTATCACTGAGGTCATGGTCAAGTGGGCTGGAGGCAGGTCTCAGGGATGCTTTGGATCTTCAGTTGACTCTAGGGTCACCAGACCTGTTACCATGGGGCACAGACAGCTGTTGCTCCTCCAGAGTCCCTGGATGGACAGGAGTGCCTTCGGGGCTCTGGTTGAGTGGGGCTGAATATGGATCACAGGGATGCTACCAGTTTCAGTCGGGTCCATGGTAGGTAGGCCTGCTACTGGAGTCACAGTTGGGCATAGTTCATGCTGGGACACATGGGTCTGGTAGCAGGACCATGGACAAGGAAGACTGGAGCTGAATCCGCAGGGAGATAGGGCTACTACCAGATTACAGCCAGGTCCATGGTCAGTGGGTCTGCTCCCAGGGTATGAGCCTGCCTTCTCAAAGCAGCTTTCCTCAGTCTTGGGCTCCACTGGGGTGCTACAACTTTCTACCTGGATTCCAAAGCTCCCCCAAAGACATATTTTTATTTGTGCATGGTTTCCAGATTGATATTTCTGTGGGAGGATAAGGGCTGGGGATTTCCTGTTCTGCCATCTTGCTAATGCACTCACATATTTTATTTTATTTTATTTTATTTTTAATTTTATTTATTTATTTATTTTTGGCTGTGTTGGGTCTTCGTTTCTGTGCGAGGGCTTTCTCTAGTTGTGGCGAGCAGGGGCCACTCTTCATCGCGGTGCACGGGCCTCTCACTATCACAGCCTCTCTTGTTGCGGAGCACAGGCTCCAGACGCGCAGGCTCAGCAATTGTGGCTCACGGGCCCAGTCGCTCCGCGGCATGTGGGAACTTCCCAGACCAGGGCTCGAACCCGTGTACCCTGCATTGGCAGGCAGATTCTCAACCACTGCACCACCAGGGAAGCCCACATATTTTATTTTTTATTAGAAAGTTTAAAAATGTTAATTTTTATTGGATGAAATAAGTTGATGATTTTTTGTTATTGGTATAAATATTTTATGATATAATTTTATAAATGGAGCTTAAATGACCTGATTAAATCTGTTGCACTATCTTGCATAAAGCACATCTTAATACATTGACTGCATTTCTAGTTTCAGGTTCTCTCTTGTTTGTGAATTAATTGGAGTTAAGAATCTTCCTAAATTCTTTACACTTTTCTTTAAAATTTATAGTTATTTCCTCTAGGTCTAATAAATGGTATTTTGAAACATTAATTTCCTTTGAGTCTTTCCAACAACTTCAACCCAATTTTTATGTAAAAACTGAGATTTTTTTCATATTTATACTCTCTCAGTTTGTGTAATTATTACTAAAATTTGTAATTATAGTAATGCAGATTTGGCAATAAACCACAATGATTCTGAGTAAGCATGTAAACTTGACTGTTAAGAGCAAAACTGTGTGAGGTTTTGAGAGATTATTATTTGCCACAAGCTTTTAACATTTCACTGGTTTTGTTTTCTGAAATGAAGAATGTTATTTCATCCGGTGAGTCTCTTAAGTGAAGACTAAAGTTTTTACTATAATTCATTTAAATGTTATGTAAACATGATATTCCATTGAAACTTTATTTCAGAGGAGTAACAAGTGTTAAGATTTTATGTTTAGAACAAAATTTACTCTATGAAGCAGCTTTTCATGTGTCATAGGACCTTTTGGGGTGAAAATTTGAGTTTTGTCTGCTGTTTCTCCTGTGGCTCATCTTTGTATTAACCTGGTCTTAACATAGACTCCTTAATTTTTACAGAAGAATGCATAATTTACCACAAAAATTCTTATAGTTCATTAAGAATGCAGTTAATTTCTAAGTCAAGAGACAGTTATTCTTCCACCGGTTTTCTTTGGCAGAAGCTGGGGTGGAGTGTTTGGAGTCAGAAGATATTTCATCCTTTCAGTTACACTTTTTAAGGATGTTGAATCTATTCACTTCCCTATATATTTATGCTCTAACTTTTGTGAAACCAAACCACTGGAAAACTACACACCTGGACTATATTATCTTGGCTTGTTAACAGGATTTCATTAGGTGGCTTGCTATTTAATGTTATCAACTAGTCATAACCTCTTTTTTTCTTTCTCTTTCTTTTTTTCCTCTCTTATTTCATCAGAAGATGGTTGCAAAAAACAATAATATGTGTAGTTACTTAAAACCTACACAGTCTGACTCATCATAGACATTTAATAACAATAAATATTTATTAAATGAAGAACCGTATTAAATTTAATTCTTAAATTGATGCTAAATATAGATTGTTGTTGAAGGCATTATTCATCATCACTAGTTGATGATAAGTTTATGAATTCATTCAGCAAACATTATATTGATAAATTCTGTTTGTGATAATGTAAGCACAAATAAATAGTCACTATTTAAGAAGAGAATTGGAGAGAAGAAAGTAACTTTTCATTTTTTCAAGTTTTTCAAATATTTCTCTGATTATAAAAATAATGCACATGTAAAAATATAGGCATGAAGAAAATAGCAAGCAACACATGATCTTCCACTCCATATATTTCCAGTCTATAGGTATTATTGTATATAATAATATATATGAAGAGGCAGTTGTAAATTTTCCTTTTCCTTTTTTTTTACCATTTTGACCTTTTTAAAATGTACACTTCATTAGTATTAAATTAACAATTTAACAATTAAATACATTCAATTGTTGTGAAACAGATTTCCAGAACTTTTTATCTTGAAATTTAGAACCTATACTCATTAAACAACCACTCCCCTCTTCCCCTTTGTCCTAGCTCCTGATAACCACCATTCTACTTTCTGTTTCTTTGGCTTTGATTACTTTAGATACCAAGTGAACTAATACAGTATTTATCTTCTTGTGGCCGGTTATTTCATTTAGCATAATGTCCTCAAGATTCATCCAGGTTGTAAATGTGACAGGACTTCCTTTTTAAGACTGAATAATATTCCATTGTGTGTTTATACCACATTTTGTTTATCCATTCATCCATCAGTGGACATTTACATTGCCTCCACCTTTTGGCTATTGTGAATAATGCTACCATGAACACAGGTGTACAAATATCCCTTTGAGACCTCACTTATAGTTTTTCTGGATATATTCCCAGAAGTGAGGTTGCCAAATCATATGGTAGTTCTAGTTTTAATTTTTTGAGTTCTCGTAGTATTTTTCATAGTGGTTGCACTGTTTTACAATCCCACTTACAGTGCACAGAGTTCTGATTTCTCCATATCCTGGGTATTTTTTTTTTTTTTGATAGTAACCATCCTAATGGATATAACCACAACAATAATAATATCTTATTGTGGTTTTAATTTAGATTTATTTGATGATTAGTGATGCTGAATATCTTTTCATATGCTTATTGGCTATCTGTATATCATCTTTGGAAAAATGCCTATTCGTATCTTTTGCTCATGTTTTAAAAATCCAGGTATTTGATTTTTTGTTGTTGAGTTGTAGAAGTTCTTTATATACTATGGATATTAACCCCTTATCAGATATATGATTTGCAAATATTTCCTCTCTTTCCATAGGTTGCCTTTTCACTCTGTCAACTGTTTTTTGATCTATGGAAGTTTTTAAGTTTGATGTAGTTCCAGTTATCTCTTTTTGCTTTTGCTGCCTGTGCTTTTGGTGTCATAGTCAAGAAATCATTGCCACATCCAATGTCATGAAGATTTTCCCCTGTGTTTTCTTCTGGGAGTTTTATAGGTTTAGGTCTTACATGTATTTCTTTAATCCGTTTTCAGTTAATTTTTGTATGTGGTGTAAGGTAAGGGTCCATCTTCATTCTTTTGCATATGGATATCCACTTTTCCCAACACCATTTATTGAAGAGACTGTCCTTTCACCATTGAGTGGTCTTGGCACTGTTGTTGAAGATCATTTCATCATATACATGAGGGTTTGTTTCTGGGCTCTCTGTTCTCTTCCATTGATCTATTTGTCTGTCTTTATGCCAGTACCACACTGTTTTGATTACTGTAGCTTTGTAATGTTTTGAAAACAAGAAGGGAAAACCCTCCAGCTTTATTCTTTTTCAAAATTGTTTGGCTATTCAGGGTCCCTCAAGATTTCACATGAATTTTAGGATGGATTTTCTTTCAAAAGTGTGATTTAACTACACCATACATTTTGCTCTGCAATTTTTCCATTAAAACATATATTGGAGATACTTCCCATGTCAGCATAGATATCTATATTAAGAGAGATATATTCTTTTGAATAATTACCTTATATATACATATTATAATAAATCAATACCATATAGATAATCAGTCAGTTTTCTGTTTTCTAGTTATTACATCAATGAGCATGCTTGTCATTGCAGAGTAGTCTGTACGGTAAATTACTGAAAGTAGAAATATTGGATCAAAAGGTCAAGGCTGGACTATTTACAATAGCCAGGACATGGAAGCCACCTAAATGTCCATCAACAGAGGAATGGATAAAGAAGATGTGGTACATATATACAATGGAATATTACTCAGCCATAAAAAGGAACGAAATTGGGTCATTTGTAGAGACATGGATGGACCTAGAGACTGTCATATAGAGTGAAATAAGTCAGAAAGAAAAACAAATATCGTATATTAACGAATATATGTGGATCTGAAAAAATTGGTATAGACAATCTTATTTACAAAGCAGAAATAGAGACACAGACTTAGAGAATAAATGTATGGATACCAAGGGGAAAAGGGAGGGTGGGATGAATTGGGAGATTGGGATTGACATATATATACTATTGATACTATGTATAAAATAGATAACTTATGAGAACATACTGTATAGCACAGGGAACTCTACTCAATGCTCTGTGGTGACCTAAATGAGAAGGAAATCTCAGTGCTCTGTGATGACCTAGATGGGTGGGATGGGGGTGGGGTGGGAGGGAGGTCCAAGAGGGAGGGGACAGGTATGCATATAGCTGATTCACTTTGTTGTACAGCAGAAACTAACACAACATTGTGAAGCAACTCTACTCCAATAAAAATTTTTTTAAAAAGGTCAAGGCTGGGATGGAAGTTCCACAAGGGAAGGGATTTTGCTCATCTTTGTATCCCCAGTGCCTATAACAGTTCCTGGTATGTACTAGGTGCTAGGTGCTAAATAAATAGTAAATGAATAATAAACCCAACAACCAAACAAATAAATAAACAAATAAGTAAATAGATAAGATATAACTCTTGTGCTAAGTCTCAAAAATTGAGAAGATATTTGCCAAAATATGGCAGACGATGCTCATTGGCTTAACTACTTACACAGCATCTTTCTCCCTAGCCATCTTCAAACCATGGGTAGCTATTTGATCTAATCTGGCCAGTGACATATAAATGGAAAACTTCTGGGTGGGGTTTATGGAAAACTTCTGCTCTCTTAATAAAAAGAGCAAGTTTCAGTAGGCACACCAATGAACGTTTTTATTTATTCTTCCTGCATGGAAAATGGATGTAATGCTTGAAGTTTCAATGGCCATCTTGAGCTGACAAAGCAACAAGCAGGAGGATCAAGGTCTGCATGCTAAGCAAGTCCAAAAGATAGAAAGGGCCTTGGTCTCTGCCAGTATTATTGGGTAATTTTGTGAACCTTGGAATGTCAACCTATGGACTTCTTCCCTATTTGTTTAGCAATTGCTAGTTGCTTTTCTGTTATTTATTGCCAGAGGGATTCCTAGCTGATACACAGACAGATGCAAAATTCATTCTAAATGGATAGAGAAAGCAAGGACTTAAAGTAAGTTTGCAACAATAGGGAGAGGGAGAAAAATATGGATTTGAAGTGTACTGGACATGACTCAATTACTAGTTTAATATTGATGAGCATATTGCAGAGAAAAGTTACAGTACTGCATTTTATCTTGTCTGATACACTATTGATATAAAGGACACCATTATCTAATATGCTACTTAAACAAACCTCATCTGATTAAATTATGATACACTACTGATTGTAAAATATGTCATGATTAAAGAGATGTGAAAAGATGTGTATCTTAGAATCATTAAAAGCTGGTAATAGCTAATATTTGTAGGTACTATATGCTAGGCATTGTGCTAAGCACTGTATTTCAGTTATTTTGCTCAGAAATTTATAAAACAGTTATGGACTTATCCATTTCAGAGATGATAAATAGAGAATGACTATAGGTTTCTCACTAGGGCTCTAGTGGATGATCTTGCTAGTAACATGTAGAGAAACTATCAGGTAGAGTCTTAGATATGTTGGATTTGAGGCTCTCTTGTGAAATTCAGTGAAGCTATTCAGTAGGGAGTTGGGTATAAAGTTCAGAAGTGAAGGAAAAAAAGACATTGATTAATTGGGTCATTCATCCATTCAGTCAATATTTAAGCCTGCTATGAAACAGACTCTGTATTAAGTACTGAGATATTGTGAAGCAAAGCAGTCAAGTGGAGAAGATGGATATTATTTAGTCAGTCCACATATATTTTAATACATACTTTGTACCAGACACTGTTCTGTGGTTAACAAAGACCATATGTTTCTGCCATTGGGGAGTTTACATTCACTTGCATCAAAATTAAGAATGTGGCTTGTGAAAAGCATGTGAGCATGCTGACAGATCTCACTTTAAATTCACGACTATAGACTTTGGTACAAACACAGCCTCCATGCAGTGCTATTATATTGCTCAAGTAATTTTATCCTCTCACTCTCCCATGTCATTGTTTTTGTAAACAATGCCTTCTTTTCTCTCAACTGATGACATCGCTTCTTAATTTACTGAGAGAATAGAAGCGATCAGAAGTAAAACTTCTGATCAGCTTCCACCAATACTGAAACTACCAGCTTATCTGCATCTGTACCTATGTACTCTGTCTTCTCTTGTGTTGCACCGGATGAACTGTGTATGCATCTAAATCCAAAGCATCATTTTACTTTTTTTACTGGAACTTATTCCTTTTTGCATACTCAAAAACTTCATTACTAGATTGATTTACCTCTCTCTACTACACCATAACTTTATTATTTTCATTAGCATATAAATATATATTTCATCTGTGAGAAAACAAATTCTTGACTATACATATCCCTCTATCTACCTCCCCATTTTTTGTTCCCTTTTCCACAAATCTCCTCTCAATATTTGTCCAAACTTATTACTTCCACTTCTTTTCCCATTATTTCATGAACTGACTCCCATCAGGCTTTATCTCCACCCGTCAGTCACCTGTGATCTCCATGTTGCCAATTTCAGTGGTCAATTCTCAGTTCTCATTTTTTTTTTTTTTTTTTTTTTTTTTTTTTTTAAATTTTATTTATTTATTTATTTATGGCTGTGCTGGGTCTTCGTTTCTGTGCGAGGGCTTTCTCTAGTTGCAGCAAGCGGGGGCCACTCTTCATCGCGGTGCGCGGGCCTGTCACTATCGTGGCCTCTCTTGTTGCGGAGCACAGGCTCCAGACGCGCAGGCTCAGCAATTGTGGCTCATGGGCCTAGTCGCTCCGCGGCATGTGGGATCTTCCCAGACCAGGGCTCAAACCCGTGTCCCCTGCATTGGCAGGCAGATTCTCAACCACTGCGCCACCAGGGAAGCCCCCTCAGTTCTCATTTTATTCTATCTTTCAGAAGCAACTGACATAGTTGCTCACTCTGTTCTTGAAATCCTTCCTGAAGCAATTTCTTCACTTGAATTTCAACATCCTGCACTTTGATTCTGTCAATCATTTTCAGAATCTTTTACTTTTTGTTTTCCTGACACTTAAACGTTGTCGTGTCTCAAAGTTCAGTCTTCTAATTTCATCCCTTCTCAAGTCACATTCTCTCCAAAGGGATCTCTCCTTGTCCTAGGGCTTTAAATGCTGTATTTAGAGAGTATTTAAACTCTCATTCTCAAACAATTTCTCATTGCATAGTATCTATCCCTGATTGCTCCCTTCTGATTCAGAATTGTATTTAGAACTGCTTACTCTAACTCTCCACTGAAGTCTTATAGGCACCTCAGATTCAACAAGTTCAGAATTAAACATCGGATTCTTCTTCTCTTCCCAGTTGTTTTCCTCTCAGTAAGTGGTATCTCCATTAAACCAATTGCTCAGGCCAAAAATATGTGGATTCATCCTTAGTTTCTTCCTTTCTACTACTTCCAACGTAAAGTTTAGCAGCAAGTCAGAATATATCTTTAGTATGCTCACTTTTCTTTATTTCATCTATGCCATTCTAGTCTAAACAACCAGCATCCTTTGCCTCTACTAGTGCAAGGGTCTCCTAACTTGTATGCATGATCCTACCACTGCTCTCTTTCAATCCACTCTCTCACAAAAGCCAAAATAAATCCTTTAAAATAAAAATCTAATTACATCATGCCCTGGGAAGCTCCTCTAACAGCGCTCCATGATCCTGAAAATAAAGTCCAAAATTTTTACCAAAGCCTACAAGACCCTACAGGATTTGGTTATTTCCCTCCTCCCATGGTCAGATCTCATTTTTATGGCTTGACCCTGTCTTTTTTGTTTTTTTTAAGTTTATTATTTATTTATTTATTTAATATCTTTATTGGAGTATAATTGCTTTACAATGGTGTGTTAGTTTCTGCTGTATAACAAAGTGAATCGGCTATACATATACAAATATCCCCATATCCCCTCCCTCTTGTGTCTCCCTCCCACCCTCCCTATCCCATCCCTCTAGGTGGTCACAAAGCACCGAGCTGATCTCCCTGTGCTATGTGGCTGCTTCCTATTAGCTATCTATTTTACATTTGGTAGTGTATATATGTCTGTGCCACTCTCTCACTTCTTGACCCTATCTTATTCACTCTGCCGCACTCACGCTGGTCCCTTTCCTGTTTCTAGAATACATAAATCTTACTTTTTCTCAGGACCTTTGCACTTCCTGTTTTCTCTTCCTGGGGCACTCGGAATATGCATAACGTTTTCTCCTCTACTTCATTCATTTCTCTGTACCAGTGCCTCCACACAAAGGCCTTTCCTGACCACTCTACCAGAATAGCAGTCCTCTGCACATTGTCCTCTATTTCCTTACCCTCTTTTTTATTCTTCATAGCATATTTCATTACACATATATATGTGACCATATAACACTGTATATAAATGTAAATGACTATATGACATAAAATATATTACATGTAACTATATGATACTATGTGTGTATATATGTGCATATATATATATATTATACTATTATATACTATACTATTATATAGTATATATACGTATTAGTGCCCAGAACAGTGCCCAGTTGTTCATATTAGGTGCTCAATAAATAATTGTTGAAGGAGAAAAGGACTAAAATTAATATATAAAAGAATACTGTTTTGGCAAATATTGGTCTTTATATTCAGTTTTTCAAATGTGATTCCAATGTCCACAGAGTTGTCTTTCCCAGCACAGTTATTTGCAAAACTGAGAAGCATTCCTTTTGTGTGTTTAGTCACTGATAGAACATGTAGAGCTGAAAAAGCTAAGTATTGAGGACTTGATGCCTTCTATTAGAGAACATTTTCCAAGTTAAAATGTATTTATTAACATTCTAGGGACAGTAATTTGATTGTGAATTAAGCTATGAATTTACTAACAGCTATGTAACTCACATTTCTCTGTTTTTTATAAAGATATCATGGTTTCTTTAGATTCCTTGCCAATATTACGTTAGACAATGGCAACTTCATCATCTTATGCTATCAGTAATTTATTCCTTTCCTTTATTTCCGTCTATCCATCCATAACATTAATTGCACACACACTGAGTTCAAGGTCAATAACTCTTCCTGAAAATGCAATGAGGTTCTTTCTTTGTGAACTCATGTGGGTGTAAAATGTTGACATAAAGAAAGCACTGACAACTGGGGCCTGGATATTACTTGAACAAACATGACAGTCAATGTGACACTTCTGGAGCAATTTCTTACAGCAAAGTACCAATGACACATCCAATAATATCAAAATTGTCTGAGGACAGAAAAACAAGGAACTCAAAATTCTTTTTATGAACTGAGGATAGCATTGATTTCCAAACCTGGCAGAGATAACACAAAGAGACTAATTTCACTTATGTATACCAATTAAATGTCTTAAATGAAAATTTAGTAAACATAATCCAGCAGCACATTAAAGAATTACGGATTTTATGCCATGACCAAGTTCATTTTATTTCCATAGATGTAGAAAGGCATTTGACAAAGTTAAATATCCACTGAAAGTCAGTACCATGCTTAATAAGGAAACATTAAAGTATTTACAGTAAGTCAGAAGTAAGACAAAAAGTGTATCTCCACTACTCTTTAAGTTTGTTCTACATGTTTCATTCAGTACAAATAAAACAAAGTAAAATAAAATAAATAGGTAATAAGTATAAAGGAAAAGGTAAAGTTAGCATTATTTAAATACAAGATAATTTTATACTTGCAAAATATAAAAGAACTAGAGCTGGATAGTTCTAGAATTTCTTCATTTTTTAAAGATCTTACTTCTCTTTCCTCTTCCACCTGTATCATTTCTAGATTTCCATCTTTGAGCTCACTGATTCTCTCTTCCATATGGTCTGCTCTATTTTCAGTGCTTTCTAATGCATTCTTCATCGTATTTACTGAGTTCTTCAGCTCTAGTTTCTGTTTGGTTCCTTTTTAGAGTTTCAGTCTCTTTGATAAAGTATTTCTTCTGTTCATTAATGTTATTCCGGGGCTCATTGAACTGCCTTTCTGAGTTTTCTTGTAGCTCCTTGAGTTTCTTCCTAACAGCTATTTTGAATTCTTTATCAGTTAGATTGCAATATTCCATGACTTTAAGTTTGGTTCTGGAGCATCGTCATTTCCCTTGTCTGATATCACGTTACCGTGGCTCCTCATGGTACTTGATGAGTTGTTTCTCTGCCAGGACACGTGAAGTAGCAAACACCTTTCTTCTTTAGGAAAAACTTTTTTCTTTTTAACTTAATTAGAAAGATTCAATAGGTTAATCATTCGAGGACTTTCTTTTGTTTTCCAGTGGGTGGCGCTATAGCACAAGTTTTTTGGGTTTTCTTACCTGAACTACTGCCTCCAGTTGTATCTGAGAGTGGGCACTTTCCACCCTCCACTGCCTTTGTCAGAGGTGTTGCCTGGTGCCCTCATTGTCGCTGCTCTCGCCTTCAGGATCATTGGTGCCTTGCTGCTCCAGTGTCACCGGCATCACCACCTGGAGCACCAGGATGGCAGGTGCTTCTGACACATCCAGGGCCTCCTGGGCTGTAGGCTCTGGTGCTGTGAGGGGAGGAGAGGTGGGGATCCAGGGTCGTGGGTGTCTCTGCCATGGCTGGGGTTCTTGGGTCGTGGGTGCTGCCACTGTGTGTGTGTGTGGGGGGGTCGAGCTGCAGGCACCTCTGTGGCTGGAGGAACAGGGTCACCGGCCCTGCTGCCACTGTTGTCCGATACCCTGTGGCTGCGGGTGCCTCTGCAGCCAGGAGGCCAGTGCGCTTCTTTCCCTGATGCTACCAGGTTGTCTGGGGCTGCGGGCTCAGCCATTAAGGCTGACGGTCCAGGATTGCAGGCGCTGCTTCCAGTGTTCCCCTGGCTCTGCCTCCTTTATGTGCCCCAGTCCACCCACCTTTAGATGTACAGATGTTTGAAGTTCTCTGATGTCCTGATGTGTTGGACAGAAGCACCTTTGTTTAGCTGTGGATGTTTTACTCATTGTAGATTGAAGGGGAGAGATAAAGAGAGCATCTCACACCACCATGATGCTGATGTCACACCAAAAAGATTGTTCTTGCACTGGTGGGAGATAATGGTGCTTCAGATTAAGATTTAGAATGGAGGTAGGGAGAGCAAATTTAGCTGATTTAGTGATGATAATGCCATTGCCAAGATAGTTCATACAGGAGGAAAGGAAAAGTGAGAAGAGGGCAAGAGTTTGATGTGGTTATAAGACATCCAGGTAGAAGATGTCCAGAAGGCGTCTACCTCTTCAGCAGGGATATCCCAGGGTGATGCTCTGTTCTTCTTATTGTAACTGTCAGGTGGCACATGTTTCCATTTCTCCCATTTTGGGTGATATTAAATTCAATCACTTGATTAAGGTGATATGTGCCAGACTTCTTGTCTATAAAGTTATTTTTTTCCTTTGTAATTAATAAATATTTTATGGGGAGGTACTATCAGACTATGTAAATGTCCTACTTCTCATCAAAATTTCAATGAATTTATTTATTTGTTTATGCCAGTATAGTCATGTTTTCCTACTTTATTTATTCATGGGTTATCATCTGTTATTTCCTTATTTATTTTGATGCTCAAATAGTCTCAGATTTGGCCAGTGAAAGTCCATTTAAGCTGGCTTCTGGGTCCTTTTGACATGTCCTCATCCTTCTTGAGCAATTATCTTCTGTCCCAAGATATTTCAGGCTAATCTTATAATTTTCCTCCTCTTTTTTTTTTTTTTTTTTTTTTTTAGCAAATGACATTAGAAATCAAGAACTGGGCTGTAGGTATGCCCATTATTTTTATGGTGTCCCTACTGGGCTTTCTCAGCAAATAGAGCTGCAGAGTTTATGTATGTTTAAACACATAAACATGTACATACGTTCATACATACTCCACTTGGCTTCTGATGTCCCACCCATAGACTAGCCCTCCGTAAGGACACCCTCCTCCTCTTGCTCTGGCTCTGACAGCTTGAGCCAGGCTGCCCTCCTTTGTGAACCTTCTTCTCACCCTTGTCCGAGTTGTACACCCCACCATCTACTGTCTTAATTCTCTTCAACTCCGTATGACATCTATCTTACCTAGCTCCATCCAGTGGTGTTGGGCTGGATTGTTTAGAAAATGAAGGAAAGAGGTAGAGAGCTGACTTTTACTTCTTTTGTGGCTTGCTACATTTTTCAAATTTACTTTAGTAGCCATGTGCTGTTTATAAAATAAACAAAATGAAGGAAAAATAAACAAACAGACACGCCTAGACAGATAAACTATGGTAAATGCTATTTATTCTGTGAGGAAATTAAGTTTAATTCCTTCAGGGGTTGCTTAATTAGTATCTAGTTAAAATAAATAGAAAAGCCACTTTGTGGCTTGTCTTCTTATTTTCTTGATAGAGTCTTTCACAGAGCAGATTTTTAATTGTAATGAAGTTCAGCTTATCAATTATTTCTTTCATGGATAGTGCCTTTGGTGTTGTATCTAAAAAAGTCATCCCCATAACAAACGTCACCTAGATTTTCTCTTATGTTGCCTTCCAGGGTTTTATAGCTTTGTATTTTACATTTAGGTCTATGATAGATTTTGAGTTAATTTTTATGAAGAGTGTAAGGTCTGTGTCTAGATTCCTTATTTTTCTTTTCTTTTCTTTCTTTTTTTTGCATATGGATGTCCAATTGTTCTAGCATCATTTGTTGAAAAGGCTATCGTTGTTCCATTGTGTTGCCTTTACTTCCTTCTCAAAGATCAGTTGACAATACTTATATGGGTCAATTTTGAGGTTCTCTATTTTGTTCCACTGATCTGTTTGTTTCTTCTTTCACCAGTACCACCCTCTCTTGATTACTGTAGCTTTACAGTAAGTCTCAAAGTTGGGTAGTGTCAGCCCTTTAACTTTGTTCTTTTCTTTAGATGTTGTGTTGGATCTTTTGCCTTTCCATATAAACTTTAGAATAAGTTAATTGATATCCAAAAAATACCTTGCTGGGATTTTGATTGGGACTGCATCGAGTGTATAGATCAAATTGGAAAGCACTATCATCTTGATAATATTGAGTCTTCCTAACCATGATCATGGAATATCTCTCCATTAATTTAATTCCTTGATTTCTTTCATCAGAGTTTGATAAGTTTTCCTCTTATAGGTTTTGTATACATTTTATTAGATTTATACCTAAGTATTTCATTTTTGGGGGTAGATAATGTAAATGATGCTGTGTTTTTAATTTCAAAGTTTACTTGTTCATTGCTGGTATATAGGAGAGAAACTGACTTTTTATATTAACCTTGTATCCTGCAACCTTATTATTACCACTCTATGTAGCTGTCTGATACTAGTCACAGGAGTTTTTTTGTTGATTCTTTCAGATAGCTACATAGGTAATCATGTCATCTTTGAAAGGAGTTTTATTTATTCTTTCTCAATCTGTGAAACTTTTAGTTCCTTTTATTGTCTTATTGCATTAGTTAGGACTTCTAGTACGATGTTGGAAAGAAGTGATGAGAGGGGATATATTTCTTTTGTTCATGTTCTTAGTGGGAAAGTTCTAGTTTCTCGCCATTAAGTGTGATATTAGTTGTAAGTTTTTAGTAAATGTTTTTTATCATGTTGAAGAAGTTCCCCTCTATTTCTGTTTTGCTGAGAGTGGGTTGGATGCATGGGTGTTGGATTTTGTCAGCTGCTTTTTCTGCATCAATTGATATCATGTAATATCAGTTTCTTCTTTAGCCTGTTGATGTGATAGGTTACATTAATTGATTTTCAAATATTGAACCAGACTTGCATACCTGGGATAAATACCACTTGGTCATTGTGTATAATTCTTTTATACATTGTTGGATTTGATTTACTAATTTTTTCTGAAGATTTTTGCACCTATGCTCATGAGAGATACTAGTCTGTAGTTTTATTTTCTTGTATTGTTTTGGTACAGTTTTAGTATTATGTTAATGTTGGCCTTATAAAATGAGTTAGAGAGTATTTCCTCTTCTTCTATCTTCTGGAAGAAATTGTAGAGAATTGGTGTAACTCTTTCCATAAATGTTTGATAAAATTCACCAGTGAACCCCTGATGGTTTTTGTTTTGCAAGGTTATTAATTACTGATTCAATCTCTTCAGTAGATATAGGTCAATTTGAATTGTCTGTTTATTCGTGTGGGAGTTTTGGCAGAAGTGTCTTTCAAGGAATTAATCCATTTCATCTAGTTTATTAAATTTGTGGGCATAGCATTGTTCCTAGTATTCCTTTATTATCCTTTTAATGTCTGTGAGATCTCTAGTGATGTCCCCTCTTTCATTTCTTATATTAGCAATTCATGTCACCTCTCTTTTTTTCTTAGGTGGCCTGCTAGAGGCTTATCATTTTATTGATTTTTTCAAAGAATCAGCTTTTTGTTTCATTGATTTTCTCTATTGATTTCCTCTTTTCAGTTTCATTGATTTCTGCTCTAATTTTTAAATATTTCTTTTCTTATGCTTGCTTTGGACTTAATCTGCTCTTCTTTTTCTAGTTTCCTAAGATGAAAGCTTAGATTACTGATTTTAGATGTTTATTTTTTTCTAAAGAATATATGCATTCAATGCTATAAATTTTCCTCTAAACACTGTGTTTGCTGTGTCCTACAAATTTTGATAAGTATGTTTTACTGGTTCATTGCTGGTATTTTAGGAAAGAAACATTATATTAATTTTTTTCTCCTTCAGAAACTCTTTTATGTTCTCTAAAAGATGCAAAGACTACTAATGCCATATAGAAAATTTATAAGAGTCTTTTCATTTATCAACTTTCTTACAATATATTTCTAAAGTAGGAATTCTAGGAAGAGCTGATAGACAAGATATTAGAATTGGCCACTTAAAATCCTAAGATTCGTATGGAGTCCTAAGAGATTCTGAATAGCGAAAGCAATCTTAAGCATGAAGAACAGAGCAGGAGTCATCATATTTCTTGATTTCAAACTATATTACAAAGCTATAGTTATCAAAAGAAGATGGTATTGGCATAAAAACAGACACATTGACCAATGGAACAGAATAGAGAGCCCAGAAATAAACCCCCACATTTACAGTATATTGATCTTTGACAAGGGAGGCAAGAATACACAATGGGGAAAGGATAGTCTCTTCAGTAAACGGTTTTGGGAAAACTGGATATCCATATACAAATCTTACACCATAGAAAAAAATCAACACAAAATGTATTACAGACTTTAACATTAGACCTGAAACTGTAAAACTCATAGAAGAAAAGATAGAGAAAAAGCTTCTTGACATTGGCCTTGACAATGATATTTTCGATATGACATTAAAGACACAGGCAACAAAAGCAAAAATAGCTAAATGGGACTACATCAAACTAAAAAGCTTCTGCACAGCAGAGGAAACCATCAGCAAAATGAAAAGGCAATCTATGGAATGGGAGAACATATTTGCAAATCAGGTATCTGATAAAGGGTTTATATCTAAAATATAGTCATAGAACTCAATAGCAAAAAAACAAATCACCTGATTAAAAAATGGGCAAAAGACTATTTCTTCAAATAGACATTTCTCCAAAAAAGATGTGCAAGTGGCCAACAGGTATATGAAAAAGTGCTCAACATCACTAATCATCAGGGAAATGCAAATCAAAATCACAGTGAGATGTTACCTCACATCTGTCAAAATGGCAGTTATCAAAAAGAAATTAACAAGTCTTGGTGAGGATGTGGAGAAGAGGGAACCCTTGTACACTGTTGATGGGAATGTAAATTGGTGCAACTACTATGGAAAATAGTAGGGATATTCCTCAAAAAATTAAAAACAGAACTACCATATGATCCAGCAATTCCGTTCCTATTTATCCAAAGAAAACAAAAATACTAATTTGAAAAGATGTATGCACCCCTATGTTCATTGCAGCATTATTTACAGTAACCAAGATATGGAAGCAACCCAAGTGTCCATCAACAGATGAATGCATAAAGAAGATACGGCATATAAATACAATGGAATATTACTCAGCCATAAAAAGAATGAAATACTACCATTTGTGACAACATGGATGAACCTGGAGGATATTATGCTAAGTGAAATAAGTCAGGCAGAGAAAGACAAATACCATATGATTTCACTTAACTGTGGAATTTGAAAAAAAACCGAACAAACAAAACTGAAACAGACTCATAGATACAGAGAACAAACAGTTGGTTGCCATAGGAAAGGGGTGTAGGGGGATTAGTGCAATAAGTGTGGGAGATTAAGAGGCACAGACTTTTAGTTAGAAAGTAAATGAATCATGAGGATGAAATGTACAACATGGGGAATATAGTCAATAATATTGTAAGAACGTTTTATGATGACAGATGGTAAGTAGACTTATCATGGTGATCATTTTGTAATGTATAGAAGTATCAAATCACTGTATTGTGCATCTGGAACTAACATAGCATTGTAGGTCAACTAAACTTCAATTTAGAAAAGAGAAATATACTACTGCAGAAATTGCTTTAGTCTTTGCTTGAAACTGGTTACTCCTCATATGACCATACCATTGTCCAACCCCTCAGCCACTTTGAAGCCTGGCTGCTTGGCTGCTTCTATGCTAGATTTGGACACAGGAATATTTTCTGAGACTGGGAGCTCTGTGGTTGAGAGTTGGCCTCACACAGCCATTTAACTCAGAGGTCCTGGCTTTTACCCTGGGTGCAATGATGGAGGGGCCCCAGGTGCCCACTATCCTGGGTCCCATAAACCTCCACCCACCTCCTGGTTTTGAATTCTTCCTGCCATTGGGGCTTCTCCTCTAACCTCCCTGCAAAAGCCTTGTTTTTCCTCTTCCTCAGGAGCACCTAGAGTAATTTGCCCAAGTAGCCAGGGTTTTCACAAAGTTATCTTTAAGCAACCTCTGCTTCTAACCTTGAAAGTTCTTTACGCAAAACACACAAGGATTAGGCTACACTTTTGAAACAGGGAAGGGAAAAGTACCAGAGGATAAGAATCAGCACAGATCACATTCTTTCCAAATCCTTTTCAGCAGTGAAACCAAAACACTGGCTAATACTTTAGTAAATTATTCTTCCACATTAGGAAGGGGAAAATGCTGGGAAAACTGAGAGATGTTTTGTTTATTTTGGGAAAAGAAAAGTGGGCTTGTATACTTTCAGTTAAGGTTTGTTTGTGTAACTTTGTTTTTGGAAAAAAAAAAAGATAAAGGGACAAGGAAGAGCAGGCTGGTCTTGTTATTATTTGGGAAATTCCTGTTTTCATATGTATATATCTCCATAACCTCATATTATTGAATAAAAACATGTAGAGACTTATGTTGTTCTGTATAATTTTTTTATACAATAGTGAATAAAATGACCCTTCTCCCAGTTTCTTCTTTGGTCCTTGTTTGATAATGCCATCACTGCCCCACACATATATATTCTTTCTGCTTCTGCAAGCAAAAATATGGTTCTGGAAACCTGGAATTTTAATCCCAGGATTCAGTAAAGAGCACTAGCATTGAAACTTAACTGTTTTTTCTGGGAGCAGCAAGATGTTGGGAAAATGTGTTTATCTTTGTTTCCTATTGCTACCATTCTTTATGAAAAAATGCATCAGCAATATTTGACCTTATGAAAAAGGGATCAAAATACATAGTAATAAGTGGTACTCTATGTGTCATTTGAGGGAAGGGACTAGTACAGAGTTTCTTCTTCTCTCTTTGGAAAATATGAAGATGAAATTTAAAAAGTGGTCTGAACTGGGGAGAGAATTCTTAGACTTCTGGCTGACCTGCCCTCCTACCCTCCCTCCTGTTGGCCTATGTAATCCCTGTGATTGAGAATCCATTGTTTTATGCAAAATTCTTTCTCACATTCTAAATCAGATCTTTTGGATCATCTTCAAAGATTTCTTCCAAGTTTTCCGTTGTGAAACCTGTGCCTTGTGATTATGGTCTACAGTAAGGCCAAGGAGAATAGTTTCTTACATTGCTTCTGGCTCTTTCTCTGGAACAGTTTAGATAAAATGAGATGTATAGAAAAGTCTCTGAGATGTTTAAAATACAATGCAAATATAAAATCACATCAATACTTGATTTTCCTCCCCAGAAAAAAAGAAAGAAGAAAAGAAAACCCATATAAAAATTAAAAATGAATGGATAAAATTCCTTCACAAGTATGTTGTGTAGGTTGAGAATTCTCTGACCAAAAGCATAGCAACTGAAACAAAACTGGACTTCTGAATCAAATGAACATCCATTTCTCTCCTTTTCTTTTCCTAATGGCCCATTTAAAGGATGCTGAAGACAGAGATAGAAACCCACAGTAGGGCTGAAAATGAGAGACAACCTCATCAGGTTGATGGATAAGTTTCTTGCAAATTAACTGAAATGAATGAGGAATTATACATACCTAAGGATGAAACAGCAGGGGGCGCAGCAGCCCAGAACATTGAGGTGTAGAGATTGAAGCCATTATTTTGAGCAGGAATAGATTCTAATCATGGCTTGCTCTTTCTGGTGACCAGACCCCATCCTGAAGCTATCCAGGAGCCCACGAAAAGTTGCCTCATTAGAAGAAAAGATCTCCTATCACCTAAAAAAATTCCAATGGATTTAGGAGGTCTGTGTCAGAAACTAGGGTCAAAGACCAAATATTCGAACAAAAGATTCTCCAAGTACTCTTATACAAGGGTTTTAGGAGCACTGTGCCAGGAACCAGGGATATATATATAGGTTCACATATCTTGTGTGGTTTTTTAAATATGAATTTTAGAATCAGCATCTCTGATCCTAATGTTATTTGAATTGATTACATAAAATTTATAAATAAATTTAGGGAGAATTGACATTTGACATTTTTATAATGCTGACTTAACCTATCCAAAAATACAGTGTGTTTTAACATTTGTTCAAGTCCCTTTTTGTGTTCTTCATTACTAAAGTTTTTCTTATATATGTTTTAAACATTTCTTTAACATTTATTCCTGGGCATAATGAAAAAAATCAAATCCAGGACAATAAATGTACCCTTGGAATAAAAATGAAGTCAGAGTTTTGACTGTAGCATCCAACATTAACATTCAGAACTAAATAAGGGTATGCCTAAATGGTACTTTTAAGTAGAAAAAAATGACTTTAAGAAATTTAGGAATATTCCTCTCAGACTGTATTTGCTAGAGAATAGGGATTCTAATAGTCTTGGTCACAGAAGCCTCATAGGTGACCTAAGGTAGAGGTGCCTGTGTTGGAGCGATTTGTGGGTGTTGCTTTTGTCTCATGGAATAAATCTCATTAAGACTGATATGAAACCCATGACATTTTAAAAGACAGTTGTAGTAACAGAAGCACTGCCAGATGGGACATTAAAGAACAGACACAGTTTGAAATGAAAAGAGATTTCAGAGCCCTCAAACCTCTATAGACAGGAAGAAGACTGAGAATATATCTCAACTGAAAACATACGTCCTTTCTCGTGGAAAATAAAGGATGAATTAGAGTGTGGAGTGGATTCTGGAGCCACAGAGATCCACTCTGAGGAAGCAAGACTGAACCCTAATTAGAGAACTGACAACATGTGCCTGGTTAGATTTCAGAGTGGCTATGGACCATTAACTGATGTGTTTTTTTGAACAGAAATATCTGTTACAGTTGTCTTGTGATTGTCCCCAGCAGGGTGGCAGCAGATAACTTTTCTCTTTAGGTCACAGATCTTCAGATTGAGATGAACTATGCTTGAGGAACTGAAATTAAGGCAGATGACCCCAAGAAGTCTCATCTATACTTGGACCTAATTTAGATGACAAGATCCTGCATTTCAAGCCTGAAGCTGATGTCATAATATGACAAGACATCTACTGTTGGAAGGGAACACGGATGAGTGTTTTTTACACGTAAGAGAGATGCAGATGAGTAGGGGCCTTATGGAAGATCATGAAAGCTAGTGGCTAAAGATTGTTCCTCAATAAACCACACCTTCCAGTATTCACAGCCTTATGTGGTTCCCTTCCTTTGAATCTGAGCTTGCCCTATGGCTTGTTTTTGAAAAAGGGTCCATGATGGAAGTGGTGCTATGTGACTTCCAAAGCTAGGTCCTAAGAGGCTTTTCAGTTTCTGCCTTGGTTCCCTAGAATGCTCGTACTTGGGGCGCACAGTCTCTTGGAATCCTGCTGCCACGTTGTGAGAGTCCTGAGCCATCTGGAGAGGACATGTGTTGGCACTCTGGTCAACATTTCTAGGTGAGCCACCAGGTGATGGCCAGCATGAACTGCATGCCATCTGAGGAGCCATACTGGATACCCAGTCCAGTCGAATCTTCAGAGGACCACAGCCCTAGCCAACACCTGACTTCAAGTGCAAGAGAGAATCAAAGCAAATACTGCCCTGTAGGGTGAACCCAGTCAAACCATAGGACCATGAGAGAAAAATAATAAACTATTGTTTTAATTCATTACATTCTAGGTAGATTACTGGAACACATAGCTACGTAGACACACATACACATACACACACTTGACTTATAGCAGAGACTGGCTAGTTCTGCACCAAGTTTCTTTCCTTTTCCTTCTGAATACACATATTGACTGTCTCATCATATGACTGAGTTCTGGCTAATGGAGTATAAGTAAATGTGATGTACATCATACCCAGGTTTGCCATATTAAAACTTCCCGTGGGCGCCTTCACTCTCACTGTTTGCTTGCTGGATGAGTATTTGGAAGTGACACATTGAAAATGACAAAGCCTCCATCTGCTTGGGTTACTGTGCTTTGTCACTGAATTTTAGGGTTTACTGTTAAAGCAGCTAATGTAAAATTAACTAAATACATAGCTGAAACAAATTGGCAATATTTTATTTTGCATTTTACGTTTGTGTTCGTAAGTGAGATTGATATTTAATTTTCTTTTCTTTTTTTGTGTGATTCTTGTGATATTAGACTCTTAAAATGATTTGTATAGGTATTCTTTTTCTGCTCTCTAAATAGTGTTTTTAGGATAAGGATTATCATTTTCTTGAAAGCTTGGTGAAAATTTTCTGTAAAGTATTGTTACGCTACTCTCTTTTGTAAGTGAAGGAATACTTTTTACTCCTAATTCACTTTCATTTATGGTCAATGGTTTATTCAATTTTTCAAAATAATCTAACCTCAATTTTGATAATTTGTATAATTTTTTTATTCTTCTAGAGCATTATAATTTTCATCGAGGCTTTCAAATTTACCAGTTATCTGTTTTATTAATCTTTAGAATACTGACTTTTTGTTTTCTTGATTCTATCATTTTGTTGACTTCCACTTTATTAATTTCTTTTCTTCACAATTTCTGTCAACATTCTTTATATTTATCTTTTTTCTCATTTTTCTAGCTTTTTTTCTAACTCATTTCATCCATTTAACAATCTTTCTTGATTTTCCCATACATATAGTTAGTTTAGGTTTATAAAATGTACTTCTATGTGTACCAGGTATTTAAACAAATAAATTAGGTATTTTGATATGTAATGTTTTAATTTTTGTTCAATTCTAAATGTTTGTAACTTTTATTGTTATTTCCTTTTAATTTTAAAGTTTTTATGTGGAGAATTTCAAACATACATAAAATTAGACAAAATAATAAAATGAATAAAAAATTATCCACCATATTACATTAATATAATAAACTACTAGACTCACAATACTCAGTTCTAATATCCAACAATCTATGTACACTCTTGCCTTACCTATATCCCAGCCACATTCCCATCTACATTCACCTAACCACTTCACCTTTCCCATTATAATTTTGAAGCAAAGCCTGTAAATATTTCAATATGTATTTCCAGAAGAAAAGGATTATTTTTTAAGCAAAAATGCATTATCATTATTATACATAAACATTTAGCAAAATATTTTAATATCATAAATATTTAAATATTCAGCCAGTAAAAATTTATAACTGCTTATTAAAATGTCATGATGTTTTAAAAAATGTCTTTGGAATCAAGATCAAAATTAGGTCTATACATTGTGATTGATTGATTGATTGATGTGCCTTTTATACCTGTTTAATTCCATAGGCTCTCTCTGCTTCTCCTTCTGGGACATTTTATTTGTTGGATAAATCTAATTGTTTGTCAGTTTTCCACAGTATGGATTTTGCAAATTATATGCTCATGATATAATTTAACACATTCATTACTTTCTGTACACATATAATCTACAATATGAGTTAAATTACTCCTGACTGTACATTTTAAGTATTTTTATAGTCAATACCTTCCATCTGAAAGAAAGATTCTGTGAGGGTGGAGTCTGAGATTTTGGTGTCTAATCAAATCATGCTTCCTAATGACTACTTATTGTGTTTATGACTATTACCGACCCAATGAAAAGCATTATTTCAAGAATGTAAGATAGATGAAAGACAAAATGTATTACTCTATTATAATTTTAAGATATCTTAAGGAATGGAAGGGTAGCATTTAATAGGAAAGGCAAAGCAAAGATATAAGGGAGAGACTGAAATAAAAAACAGGCTCTTGAGGAAGGGACTTTGGGTGAGACTTACGGTTCTGCAGAATCTGAGGTGTTGGTAGAAAACAGGACGAGGAGAAATAGCATGAGACACGAGTGAAGAAGTCTGCCTTTCCCCATAGTGAGGGACAAATCGCAAGTATCGTATTGTGCCCAGCTCTCAGCTCTCAGCCTGGTCCCTGAGACCTTTCGAATTTACCAGGCTTTATGTGGCTGCTATTTGCAAACAAGCTCCACCCCAGTGCCTCCAAACAGAGTTCTAGTTGGGCACAGGTCCCCTGAAAGGGTTGATGCTCTCAGCGATTGCCTCATTACTCTGAAGGCTAAACTCTGTCTGACAGGCTCTGAGTCATTTCCAGAGGATAAAATTTATGTTCTAGTGAGAATGAACTTTCTTTAACTTTGACAGCAAAGCTCCTGATGAGGAACTTTCAATCCACCTTTCTTCAACGCCTTCAAAATTCTGATAAGCAGGTGTCAAAGAAAGCTACCTTTGAAGGTCATGGGACATGTCACTATGCCAGTAACTCATAATACAGAGTCATGTCTGGGATTGAGTGAGGTATAACTTTAACTTTAGGGGGATTTCTTTTTTTTTTTTTAAGGAAAGAACCATTGTTTTGTTTGTTTTTAATTAATTAATTAATTAATTAATTATCTTTGGCTGTGTTGGGTCTTCGTTTCTGTGCGTGGGCTTTCTCTAGTTGAGGTGAGCGCGGGCTATTCTTCATTGCGGTGCACGGACTTCTCATTGTGGTGGCTTCTTTTGTTGTGCAGCACGGGCTCTAGGCATGCAGGCTTCAGTAGTTGTGGCACATGGGGTCAGTAGTTGTGGCGCACGGGCTTAGTTGCTTCGCGGCATGTGGGATCTTCCTGGCCCAGTGATCGAACCCGTGTCCCCTGCATTGGCAGGCGGATTCTCAACCACTGCGCCACCAGGGAAGTCCTAGGGGGATTTCTTGACAGAGGATTGAGTAGGAGGCCCTGGGAGAAAGTAATTCAAAAGAAGTGCTTGTGTGTGACTAAAACTGCAGCTGTCCCCCACAAGCCCCCCGCACCCCTGCCCTCAGCACTCTCTCCTGGCCTCGCTCAAGCTGCAGGCAAGCTCTGCTCCCAGCACTTGTCCCCTGCATCACTAAAGCTGCAGATGTGCCCCACCCTCAATGCTCTCCTGCAGCCTTGCTAAGGCTGGGGTCGGGGTGGGGGTAAGCACAGTTTGCACAGGACACCTCTTGATCACCTGGTGCTGGTGGCCAGAGGCACTAACCTCCCCAGGCCCCACAAGTCTATGACAATTAGAAAGACAGTTCTAGGTAGGCTACCACACCCAGGGCACTGCACAGACAGGAGAAAGAAGCATACCCACAGTCTGCTGTGAAAAAGGCATTTACTTGTCCTGGAACTTTAACCTGAGGGACAGGCTTCAGGATTGCCACTCATCTAGAGGCTGCAGATGCACTCGTGGGGAACATAGGCAGGAAGACACCATTGTGGCACCCTCCCCTGGCCTTGCCATGGCTTGCTGGTACCTTCGAGAAGTGAGCATATACACTCATACGAAACCTCAATTTTGCAACTGTTGCCTAGGGAAGTATCCCCAGATCTCCTGGTCTGGAGGTCAGCAGGGTCAACAATTGCAGACCCACAGAACTATATATATTTACATAGTTTAAAGCTGCTGCCCGAGGATCTGGCTTTTGATCAGCCTGAAACTAGGTGCTGACTGAGATCACTCTTTTTGGAACACAGACAGGTCTTGAAACACCCTCAACAACTGGGACCTATCAAGAACAAAACTTAGACAATCACACAGGTTTGAGAGACAACCAAAAACTAGGGCAAGGATAAATGTTAAGTCTCATCTCCTACACAAGGCCACTCCTTCCAGACTGGGAGAGTTAGCTGTTTCACTTAATATGTAGACTCAAACACAGAGAGTCAAGCAAAATGAGGAAACAGAGGAAGATGCTTCAAAGGATAGACCAAAACAAAACTTCCGAAAAAGACCTTAATTAAATGGAGGTAAGTAATCTATCAGAAAAGAAGAGTTCATATAGTCAAAAAATGCTCACTGAACTTAGGAAAGAATGGATGAACATAGTGAGAGTTTCAACAAAGAGATGGATGATATAAGAAAGTGCCAAACAGAAGTCACAGAGCTGAAGAATATAATAAATGAACTGAAAGTAGGCTTGAGGGGTTTAACGGAAGACTAAGTGAAGCAGAAGATCGGATCAGTGACCTGAAAGGCAGAGCAGTGGAACTCACCCAAATAGAGCAGCAAAGAGAAAAAAGAAGTTAGAAAGAGTGGAGATAGGTTAAGAGGCCTATGGGACAACATCAAGCAGGATAACATTCATATCATAGGAGTCCCAGAAGGAGAACAGAGGGAGAAAGAGACAGAAAATTTATTTGAGAAATAACGGCTGAAAACGTCCCTAACCTGGAGGAAACAGACATCCAGGTTCAGGAAGCACAGAGAGTTCCTTATAAGAGGAATCAAAGAGATCTATACCAAGGCACGTTATAATTAAAATATCAAAAGTTAAAGAATCTTAAAAACAGCAAGAGAAAAAAAAAAAACTTGTTACATACAAGGGAACCCCCTAAGACTATCTATCAGCTGAGTTTTCAGCAGAAACTCTGCAGGCCGGAAGGGAGTGGCACGATAGATTCAAAGTTGTGAAGGAAAAAACTTCCAACCGAGAATCTCTACCCAGCAAGGTCATCATTTAGAACTGAAGGAGAGATAAAGAGTTTTCCACAGAAGAAAAAGCTAAAGGAGTTCATCACCACTAAACCAACTTTACAAGAAATGTTAAAGGGACTTCCTTAAGCTGGAAAGAAAAGTACTAACTAATAACAAGAAAACATATGTAAGTAAAAATCTCACTGGTAAAGGCAAGTATATAGTAAAGATAGTGGGTTAAGCTCTTGTAAAGCTAGTATGAAGGTTAAAAGACAAAAGAGTAAAATTAACAACCACAATAAGTAGGTAGTTAACAATAAGTTAAAGGAAACTCAAAATACAAAGGTGTAAAATATGACATAAAGACATAAAGTGTGGGAAGGGGAAGTAAAAAGGTAGAGTTTTTAAGAATGTGTTCAAATTTAACTTGCTAGCACCTTGAAATAGACTGTTACATATATAGGCTGTTATATGTGAACCTCAAGTTAACCACAAGCAAAAGCCTATAGCAGATGTACAAAAGATAATGAGAAAGGAATCTAGACATAACACTAAAGAAAGTCGCCGAACCACAAAGGAACAGAATAGGAGAAGAAGAAAGGAACAGAGAAGAACTATAAAAGCAGCAAGAAAACAACTAACAGAATTTTAAAAAGCTTATGAAACTTACTATAAAATATTATATTAATGCAAAGCTAAAATTTGGGTTTCTCTTTGTTAAATGGTATATTGGTTTTAGAAATTAAATTGTGGTCATTTATCTGGAATATAGTAGGTATTGTTTAAATATATTGTGTTTTTAATGAATCTGAGAAAAGTCCTTTTTCTTTTATTTATGCTCTCAATTTAGTAGATTTTGGTCTTAACAATGGTTGAGTTTATTATTTTTTTCTGTTGCAATGTATCCAGATAACGTTTATTCAATATTGCACCAGAATATTTCTCTCTGCTTTGTGTTAGCTTTACAATCATGTTATCTTCTTTTATGTTAATTTAAAAATATTTTATCACTTTGATTAAATAATAGCTAATAAAGGAATGTTTCCCCTGTTTAATCTAGATAGCAGTTGCAATTTGGCAACTCTCTTTTTCCTTCCAAGATTGAATCCTAAATTAAAAAAAATTAAATTCAGCATACTTTTCATTATATTTATTAATTAACTTATTAGGTTTGTAAGAGATACATGGGAAAAATGATCAAATTGGAAGATACACTCAGCCTTCTCTAGGTTAAGTTTGTATAGGTAGAATATTATTAATATAAATATTTCAGAAATTGTACCTTTTATGTGAAGGCTCTGGAGATTTGTCAATGTCTTCCCTGATAATAGTATATACTTAAGAAAATGTTTTCTTAAGAAAACATTGATCAAAACTATAAAATAGCTATGTGCAGTATGACTACAGAAAATTTTGCCATCCTTCATGTGATGTTATTGATTACTGTGATAAATTAAGTAATTTTATTATCAAGCAGGTATCTGCTTCTTGATGCTTGCTGAAGGCTTCTGGAAAGGATTCTACTAGATCCTCTGAACTTTGATACCTCAAAGAATAGACTCTTGGATTCAGGTTTCTGAGCTGTTATTCCTTAGACAACTTTCAGACTGTACTAGTGGATCAAGACAGGATTTCCATGACTCTTTTTACTTTAAAAACAAATGTAGTGTATATATGTCCATGCCACTCTCTCATTTTGTCACAGCTTACCCTTCCCCCTCCCCATATCCTCAAGTCCCTTCTCTAGTAGGTCTGTGTCTTTATTCCTGTCTTGCCCCTAGGTTCTTCATGACCTTTTTTTTTTTTTTCCTTAGATTCCATATATATGTGTTAGCATACGGTATTTGTTTTTCTCTTTCTGACTTCCTTCACTCTGTATGACAGACTCTAGGTCCATCCACCTCACTACAAATAACTCAATTTCATTTCTTTTTATGGCTGAGTAATATTCCATTGTATATCTGTGCCACATCTTCTTTATCCATTCATCTGTTGATGGACACTTAGGTTGCTTCCATGTCCTGGCTATTGTAAATAGAGCTGCAATGAACATTGTGGTACATGACTTTTTGAATTATGGTTTTCTCAGGGTATATGCCCAGTAGTGGGATTGCTGGGTCGTATGGTAGTTCTATTTTTAGTTTTTCAAGGAACGTCCATACTGTTCTCCATAGTGGCTGTATCAATTTACATTCCCACCAAAAGTGCAAGAGGGTTCCCTTTTCTCCACACCCTCTCCAGCATTTATTGTGTCTAGATTTTTGGATGATGGCCATTCTGACCGGTGTGAGATGATATCTCATTGTAGTTTTGATTTGCATTTCTCTAATGATTAATGATGTTGAGCATTCTTTCATGTGTTTGTTGTCAATCAGTATATCTTCTTTGGAGAAATGTCTATGTAGTTTTTCTGCCCATTTTTGGATTGGTTGTTTGTTTTTTTGATACTGAGCTGCATACACTGCTTGTAAATTTTGGAGATTAATCCTTTGTCAGTTGCTTCATTTGCAAATATTTTCTCCCATTCTAAGTGTTGTCTTTTCGTCTTGTTTATGGTTTCCTTTGCTGTGCAGAAGCTTTTAAGTTTCATTAGGTCCCATTTGTTTATTTTTGTTTTTTTTTCCATTTCTCTAGGAGGCGGGTCAAAAAAGATCTTGCTGTGATTTATGTCATAGAGTGCTCTGCCTATGTTTTCCTCTAAGAGTTTGATAGTGTCTGGCCTTACATTTAGGTCTTTAATCCATTTTGAGTTTATTTTTGTGTATGGTGTTAGGGAGTGTTCTAATTTCATTCTTTTTACATGTAGTTGTCCAGTTTTCCCAGCACCACTTATTGAAGAGGCTGTCTTTTCTCCATTGTATATTTCTGCCTCCGTTGTCAAAGATAAGGTGACCATATGTGCGTGGGTTTACCTCTGGGCTTTCTATCCTGTTCCATTGATCTATATTTCTGTTTTTGTGCCAGTACCATACTGTCTTGATTACTATAGTTTGTAGTATAGTCTGAAGTCCGGGAGCCTGATTCCTCCAGCTCCATTTTTCTTTCTCAAGATTGCTTTGGCTATTCGGGGTCTTTTGTGTTTCCATACAAATTGTGAAATTTTTTGTTCTAGTTCTGTGAAAAATGCCAGCGGTAGTTTGATAGGGATTGCATTGAATCTGTAGATTGCTTTGGGTAGTAGAGTCATTTTCACAATGTTGATTCTTCCAATCCAAGAACATGGTATATCTCTCCATCTATTTGTATCATCTTTAATTTCTTTCATCAGTGTCTTATAATTTTCTGCATACAGGTCTTTTGTCTCCTTAGGTAGTTTTATTCATAGATATTTTATTCTTTTTGTTGCAGTGGTAAATGGGAGTGTTTCCTTAATTTCTCTTTCAGATTTTTCAACATTAGTGTATAGGAATGCAAGAGATTTCTGTGCATTAATTTTCTATCCTGCTACTTTACCAAATTCATTGATTACCTCTAGTAGTTTTCTGGTAGCATCTTTAGGATTCTCTATGTATAGTATCATGTCATCTGCAAACAGTGACAGCTTTACTTCTTCTCTTCCAATTTGGATTCCTTTTATTTCTTTTTCTTCTCTGAGTGCTGTGGCTAAAACTTCCAAAACTATGTTGAATAATAGTGGTGAGAGTGGGAAACCTTGTCTTGTTCCTGATCTTAGTGGAAATGGTTTCAGTTTTTCACCATTGAGGACAATATTGGCTGTGGGTTTGTCATATATGGCCTTTATTATGTTGAGGTAAGTTCCCTCTATGCCTGCTTTCTGGAGGGTTTTTATCATAAATGGGTGTTGAATTTTGTCGAAAGCTTTCTCTGCATCTATTGAGATGATCATATGGTTTTTCTCCTTCAATTTTTTAATATGGTGTATCACATTGATTGATTTGCGTATATTGAAGAAACCTCGCATTCCTGGGATAAACCCCACTTGATCATGGTGTAGGATCCTTTTAATGTGCTGTTGGATTCTGTTTGCTAGTATTTTGTTGAGGATTTTTACATCTATGTTCATCAGTGATATTGGCCTCTAGTTTTCTTTCTTTGTGACATCTTTGTCTGGTTTTGGTATCAGGGTGATGGTGGCCTCGTAGAATGAGTTGGGGAGTGTTCCTCCCTCTGCTATTTTTTGGAAGAGTTTGAGAAGGATAGGTGTTAGCTTTTCTCTAAATGTTTGATAGAATTCGCCTGTGAAGCCATCTGGTCCTGGGCTTTTGTTTGTTGGAAGATTTTAAATCATAGTTTCAATTTCAGTGCTTGTGATTGGTCTGTTCATATTTTCTATTTCTTCCTGGTTCAGTCTCGGAAGGTTGTGCATTTCTAAGAATTTGTCCATTTCTTCCAGGTTGTCCATTTTATTGGCATACAATTGCTTGTAGTAATCTCTCATGATCCTTTGTTTTTCTGCAGTGTCAGTTGTTATTTCTCCTTTTCCATTTCTAATTCTATTGATTTGAGTCTTCTCCCTTTTTTTCTTGATGAATCTGGCTAATGGTTTATCAATTTTTTTTATCTTCTCAAAGAACCAGCTTTTAGTTTTATTGATCTTTGCTATCGTTTCCTTCATTTCTTTTTCATTTATTTCTGATCTGATCTTTATGATTTCATTCCTTCCGCTAACTTTGGGGGGTTTTTTGTTCTTCTTTCTCTAATTGCATTAGGTGTAAGGTTAGGTTGTTTATTTGAGACGTTTCTTCTTTCTTAAGGTAGGATTGTATTGCTATAAACTTCCCTCTTAGAACTGCTTTTGCTGCATCCCGTAGGTTTTGGGTCGTCGTGTTTTCATTGTCATTTGTTTCTGGGTATTTATTGATTTCCTCTTTGATTTCTTCAGTGATCTCTTGGTTATTAAGTAGTGTATTGTTTAGCTGCCATGTGTTTGTATTTTTTACAGATTTTTTTCCTGTAATTGATATCTAGTCTCATAGCGTTGTGGTCAGAAAAGATACTTGATATGATTTCAATTTTCATAAATTTACCAAGGCTTGATTTGTTACCCAAGGTATGATCTATCCTGGAGAATGTTCCATGAGCACTTGAGAAGAAAGTGTATTCTGTTGTTTTGGGATGGAATGTCCCTGTAGTTTTTTGTAGTTCCCATTGTTTTTGTTGTCTGCCCCCAGTGGCTAAGGTTGGTTCAGTGGGTTGTGTAGGCTTCCCACTGGTGGAGGGGACTAGTGCCTGTGTTCTGGTGGATGAGACTGGATCTTTTCTTTCTGGTGGGCAGGTCCAAGTCTGGTGGTGTGTTTTGGCGTGTCTGTGACCTTATTATGATCTTAGGCAGCCTCTCTGCTAATGGGCGGGGTTGTGTTCCTGTCTTGCTAGTTGTTTGGCAAAGGGTGTCCAGCACTATACCTTGCTGGTCATTGAGTGGAGCTGGGTCTTGGCTTTGAGATGGAAATCTCTGGGAGATTTTTGTTGTTTGATATTATGTGGAGCTGGGAGGTCTCTGGTGGACCAATGTCCTGAACTTGGCTCTCCCACCTCAGAGGCACAGCCCTGATGCCTTGGTGGAGCACCAAGAGCCTGTCATCCACATGGCTCAGAATAAAAGGGAGAAAAAAAGAAAGAATGAAAAAGATAAAATAAAATAAAATAAATTAAATAAAGTTATTAAAATAAAAAATAAAAATTATTAAAAACAATTTAAAAAGTAATAAAAAAAAGAAAGAAAGAAAGAAGAGAGCAACCAAGCCAAAAAACAAATCCACCAGTGATAACAAGCACTAAAAACTATACTAAAAAAAAGAAAAAAAAAACAAAAACGGACAGACAGAACACTAGGATAAATAGTAAAAGCAAAGCTATACAGACAAAATCACACACAGAAGCATACACATACACAGTCACAAAAAGAGAAAAAGGGAAAAATATATATATATACGGTTGCTCCCAAAGTCCACCTCCTCAATTTGGGATGATTTGTCATCTAGTCAGGTATTCCACAGATGCAGGGTACATCAAGTTGATTGTGGAGATTTAATCTGCTGCTCCTGAGGCTGCTGGGAGAGATTTCCATTTTCTTTGTTCACACACCTCCTGGGATTCAGCTTTGGATTTGGACCCGCCTCTGCGTGTGGGTCGCCTGAGGGCGTCTGTTCCCACCCAGAAAGGACGGGGTTAAATAGCAGCTGCTTCGGGGGCTCTGGCTCACTCAGGCCGGGGGGAGGGAGGGGTACGGATGTGGGGTGAGCCTGCGGCGGCAGACGCCGGCGTGACGTTGCACCAGCCTGAGGCGCGCTGTGTGTTCCCCCGGGGAAGTTGTCCCTGGATCACGGGGCCCTGGCAGCGGCGGGCTGCACAGGCTCCCGGGAGGGGCGGTGTGGAGAGTGCCCTGGGCTCGCTCACAGGCTTCTTGGTGGCAGCAGCAGCAGCCTTAGCGTCTCATGTCTGTCTCTGGGGTCCGCGCTGATAGCCGCAGCTCGCACCCGTCTCTCTCTGGAGCTCCTTTAAACGGCGCTCTGAATCCCCTCTCCTCACGCACCAGGAAACAAAGAGGCAAGAAAAAGTCTCTTGCCTGTTTGGCAGCTCCAGACCTTTACCCGGACTCCTTCCTGGCTAGCCGTGGTGCACTAGCCCCGTTCAGGCCGTGTTCATGCAGCCAACCCCAGTCCTCTCCCTGGGATCTGACCTCTGAAGCCTGAGCCTCAGCTCCCAGCCCCCGCCCGCCCTGGCAGGTGAGCAGACAAGCCTCTCGGGCTGGTGAGCGCTGGTCGGCACCGATCCTCTGTGCGGGAGTCTCTCTGCTTTGCCCTCTGCACCCCTGTGGCTGCGCTCTCCTCCGTGGCTCCGAAGCTTCCGCCCTCTGCCACCCCGCAGTCTCTCTCTGCCCACGAAGGGGCTTCCTAGTGTGTGGAAACCTTTCCTCCTTCACAGCTCCCTCCCACTGGGGCGGGTCCCATCTCTATTTTTTGTCTCTGTTTTTTCTTATTTCTTTTGCCCTACCCAGGTATGTGGGGAGTTTCTTGCCTTTTGGGAGGTCTGAGGTCTTCTGCCAGCGTTCAGTAGGTGTTCTGTAGGGGTTGTTCCACATGTAGATGTATTTCTGATGTATTTGTGGGGTGGAAGGTGATCTCCGCATCTTACTCTTCTGCCGTCTTGAAGCTCCTCCCTCCAAATAATGTTTTAAGGCATGCAATTGTCTAAGTGTAGAAGAGAGATATGTGTGCTAAACCATCAAAAGCATGAAAACAGCCCCGCTCTGCACAAATGGACTGTATTAGAAATTAGAAAGATCAAAAAAAATTTGCTTTCTTCTTCCCACCATTGCTTAGAAGATGGACTATCTATAATGCATCTCTGAAATAATTCTTTTTTAAAAAATCTTTCAGTGGTTTCTATCAACAAATAAGAAATATTGTTCTAGTCTTTCCTTATCTTGTAATTTTATTTTTGCCCTTATATTTTGTCTCCTTGTATACACTGTTTTATTCATTCAACTTATCTTTCTTACTATTTATGTCCATGAAATGAATCTCTAATTTTTATTCTGTAGTTCAGTCCAAATTTAGAAATTAAGTCAGAATTAGAATTCACTTCATGTGAAATGAATAAATGAAGATAAAATGTGTCTGAATAGGGAAGGCTAAATATTGTAAAAAAGTTGACATTCATAATCATTATAAATTTATTAGTAGTCAATGAATTTCCAAACAATGCTCCATGTGACTATGGGTATAATTCACATCATAAAAAGATTTCAAAATTTTACCTGGAATAAATAATAAGCATAGTATTGCAAAGAAAAGGTGAAAACAGAGAAATGAGAATGGACCAGCCAGAGTAATTATTAAAATATTTTATTAAGCCACAGTAATTCAAATATTTTAGTACATGTGAAAGAATAGACTAGCTAATCAATGAAATAGAATAAATCACTTAGAAACAAGTCTTAAAACATATGCTAATTTATTTTGTGATAAAGGAGTCACGTTTTATTAGCAGGGTAATATTGAATTGGTTCATAAATGATAATGGGACTATTAGAAAGGTACATACATGAGAAAAAAATGTCAGTTTAGATACTCACCAAACAACAGACAACAAAATAATTTAAGATGTAATTAAATGTAAAAATTTGAACCAGGACTTTTGCTTCTACACCTGCATGATTTCATCACCACAAAGATCTCTCTAATGTTATCCCTTTGTAAGTCACATCCCTCCCCACTTGCTCTAGCCTCCATAACCCCTGGAAACCACTAATTTATTTTCCATTTCTATGATTTTGCCATTTCAAGAATGTTATATGAAAGGAATCACACAATATGACCTTTTGAAATTGTCTTTCTTTTCACTCAGTGTAATGTTTTGGAGATCCATCCAAGTTGTTGCCTGTATCAGTACTTTGTCCCTCTTTATTACTGAGTAGTATTCCATAGTATGAATGTACCACAGGTAGTTTAACCTTTCACCTACTGATGGACGTTTTGGTTGTTTCCAATATTTGGAAATATTGTTTTCTTTTCCCCACCTTCCTGTGGGTTACTTGAACAGTTTTTGAAATTTCATTTTGATTTATCTATAGTTTTTTTGCTTATACCTCTTTGCACGGTTTTTCAGTGTTTTAAAAAACACTGTGGGCAATTAGGAACCAAGATGGCGGAGTAGAAGGACGTTCTCTCACTCCCTCTTGCGAGAATACCAGAATCACAACTAGCTGCTGGACAATCATTGACAGGAAGACACTGGAACTCACCGAAAAAGATACCCCACATCCAAAGACAAAGGAGAAGCCACAATGAGACAGTAGGAGGAGCGCAATCACAGTAAAATCAAATCCCGTAACTGCTGGGTGGGTGACTCACAGACTGGAGAACACTTACACCACAGAAGTCCACCCACTGGAGTGAAGGTTCTGAGCCCCATGTCAGGTTCCCAACCTGGGGGTCCGGCAATGGGAGGAGGAATTCCCAGACAATCAGACTTCGAAGGCTAGTGGGATTTGATTGCAGGACTTCAACAGGACTGGGGGAAACAGAGACTCCACTCTTGGAGGGCACACACAAAGTAGTGTGCACATCGGGACCCAGGGGAAGGAGCAGTGACCCCAGGGGAGACTGAACCAGACCTACCTGCTAGTGTTGGAGGGTCTCCTGCAGAAGCAGGCGGTGGCTGTGGCTCACCGTGGGGACAAGGACACTGGCAGCAGAAGTTCTGGGAAGTACTCCTTGGCGTGAGCCCTCCCAGAGTCCGCCTTTAGCCCCACCAAAGAGCCCAGGTAGGCTCCAGTGTTTTGGGTTGCCTCAGGCCAAACAACCAACAGGGAGGGAACCCAGCCCCACCCATCAGCAGTCAAGCGGATTTAAGTTTTACTGAGCTCTGCCCACCAGAACAACAGCCAGCTCTACCCACCACCAGTCCCTCCCATCAGGAAACCTGCACAAGCCTCTTAGATAGACTCATCCACCAGAGGGCAGACAGCAGAAGCAAGAAGAACTACAGTCCTGCAGCCTGTGGAACAAAAACCACATTCACAGAAAGATAGACAAGATGAAAAGGCAGAGGACTATGTACCAGATGAAGGAACAAGATAAAACCCCAGAAAAACAACTAAATGAAGTGGAGATAGGCAACCTTCCAGAAAAAGAATTCAGAGTAATGATAGTGAAGATGATCCAGGACCTCGGAGAAAGAATGGAGACAAAGATCGAGAAGATGCAAGAAATGTTTAACAAAGACCTAGAAGAATTAAGGAACAAACAAACAGAGATGAACAATACAATAACTGAAATGAAAACTACACTAGAAGGAATCAATAGCAGAATAACTGAGGCAGAAGAACGGATAAGTGACCTGGAAGACCGAATGGTGGAATTCACTGCCACGGAACAGAATAAAGAAAAAAGAATGAAAAGAACTGAAGACAGCTTAAGAGACCTCTGGGACAACATTAAACGCAACAACATTTGCATTATAGGGGTCCCAGAAGGAGAAGAGACAGATAAAGGACCCAAGAAAATATCTGAAGAGATTATAGTCGAAAACTTCCCTAACATGGGAAAGGAAATAGCCACCCAAGTCCAGGAAGCGCAGAGAGTCCCATACAGGATAGAACCAAGGAGAAATATGCCAAGACACACAGTAATCAAACTGACAAAAATGAAAGACAGAGAAAAATTATTGAAAGCAGCAAGGGAAAAACGACAAATAACATACAAGTGAACTCCCATAAGGTTAACAGCTGATTTCTCAGCAGAAACTCTACAAGCCAGAAGGGAGTGGCATGATATACTTAAAGTGATGAAAGGGAAGGACCTACAACCAAGAAAAAACACTGTGGAGAATGGATATGTATTTCAGAAGGGAAATATAACATTGGTAAAGAACAAAAGAAAAGATAGAGTTGTAAATGTCAAATTTATTCGACACACAAATTTCATGTACTTCCAATTCCCGTCCCTTCTTTCTCCCACTATCTTCTCTCCTGATAAGTCTTTGTTCTTCGTTTCTGGAGAAGTTCATCTGATGAAGTTTGTAAGTTTCCATCTTCAAGCATTTCCATGTTCAGATTCTAAACAGTAGAAGAAACGTTAGCAGTATTAGGGAAATTTTGTGATCTAATAAAGGAATAATTTTTCATATTTTAATTATAAATATTTGAACTTAATAAGTTTAATTATTTTTAATGATAAGGTTGTTCTCAGTTTTTTCATGTTTTAAAGTGGAAAGTGGAAGGTCTCACAGCAAGTGTTGTATTGTCAAAGATGAACACTGTCAGTCAGCCTAAAGGAAGGTCTTGTAGATCACATCTCTTGTGCTGTGTCATATGGATAATTTATAGTGAACAGTTTCCTGACTTTAACTAGTATAAGTTTAGAAACATCCCAGAAAGGCCATGGGTAATAAATATATCACCATTGAGTATAGAAACATAAACTAAATATTAGATGATTTCCCTTTTTTATATGTGGCAAATTCCTGGATTCATCTTCAAACAAGTCAACCCAGACACCAGTAATTATATTTTACTTGCATTTTTTTTCTACTGTGAAATTCTATAATACATTTGAGATAGTTCAATTCATAAATGATTTACCAAGGAGTTTTATAATATGGTAAGGATATGCTCAAGAAGCAGCTTTACACAGACAACACATATTTTATTTATTTTCTTTTTGTTGGCATTAGATTTTACTGTTTATACTTTACCAGCACTGCAGGGAACACTGTACTCTTCAATGGTGAATTCCTCTGAAAGGCAAAAATGACGAGACAGAGTGAAGACATTCAGTAATAAGCACGTGAATGGTTAGTTGTAAATAAAGTGTGTAAGCTACAAAAAAGAAAGTATAAAGCACAGTTACAGAGCCAATAAAAGGATTTACTTCTGTACTAAGCCTTTTGGGATTGGTTAGTGAGGAGTAAGAGAAAATTGGGCTTGGACATAAAGTTGAGGGACGGATTTCACAAATGGATAACTGTCTTTCTATAGGACACTGTATAGCCCTTTTTCACAACTATGTTTTTCTTATTGGAGTTGTACGTTCCTCTCTGAACCTTTTCTTTTCTAAGAAAGAGTAAAGTTTGAACGCTACCAGCATGCTAAGATGCTGGTAAGTTTCTAGTTCAAAGTCATGAGCAAATGGAAGAATTTCCTGACATATTATACAAAGTTTCCCAAAATTTGTGAAACTAACTGAGGCCCAAGTCAAAAATAGATCAAATTTTGGGTCTCATATAGCACATTCTTAGTTATTGCTACCCTTCTTTTCTTTCTGGAATAATTCAGTCCAGAAAAAACAACGTCATGGGGAATTTAGAAAAAATAGATCCCCTTATTGCTTTATGATCAATTTATAAGAATGATTCTAATACTTGTTTGGGGGCATAAGACAGATTAATATACAGGAATATGATTATCCTGTGATCATAAACTCAACTCTTTCTTCCAGTGAAAGATTGTAGAGTTTTCTTTCAGTTCAGGTGACCCTGCCCTAGTTAGTCATCTTTTTCCTTTCAAGGCTCAGCATGTCTGAATCCCACTCACCTGTCTCATAATAATCATAGGCCTTTACGGTAGCTGGTTTTAAATTCTTTATTGGGATGTCTTGTTCCACTGAGAAGGAGAAACTCAAGCTTTGATGGGTTAGCTGGAGAGACAGGAAAACTTGAATTGGAATCAAAGATTAACAGTTACTCTTTTCTTAAGATAGTATCAAACCCTGTACTTATGCTGTCCTCCGTACCAAAACCTATGAAAAGAACGAGAGGTTTTAAGACTTGCATAATACACTCAATGACAGATAAAAAGAAGGGCAAAAAGACGATTCTATGGACAGTCAAATGTAGTAAATTGAGCTTTGTTGACCTGGCCCAGCTTCATTTCCCTCTGTAGCTATTTTCTTTCCCCACAATTCATAAATGCTATACCGGGGAGTTTTATAATATGAGAAGTTGTGTAGGCGAAATACACTCTTTGGAACCTGGGTTGGTTTGTTAGAATCTGTAGTGGTTCTCCCGGATCTAGCAGAATCGCAGAGAATCTTACCTCTTCAAAGTAAATCAGGACATGGTTGGTGCTCACTTCAGTCCTTTGAATCTGAGGCCTTTCTTGGAGCTGTTGACCAAGAGGAAAGGCCAAAGATATGGGATGAGGAACTTTCAGGCTGAGGCAGTTTACAGGTATTTATGTTCTAAATGGCTTCTCAGAGACATCCAAACACTAATTTTGATTTCTTCAAGAATAATAGTAATAATAATACAAATAATAAAAGTAATATTTATTAAACCCTCCTTATCTATCTATCTATCTATCATCTATTTAGAGAGGGAATTATCTTCCAACTATATAAAAAGAAGAATATATGTATATGCTTACATACGATACAGTCTCCCTTTTTCTTTTTGTACATAGTTGGAAGATAATTCAATGCACTACACATTTCTAGAAGTCTCAGGGCCTGCTGGAACATTATTAACCATGTTTATGATTTATATCTTATAGTTGAGACCACATAGCTAGGATGCCCACTTTTAAAATGATGGAAACACACACTAGAGAAACAAGTTTGAGGGAATAAATCTCTTGGAGAACTGAATCAACACAATAAAATTGACAGCATTTGCCATGACTTTGCTATCTGTAAATAACTTAGGGTTTACCTTTTTCACTGATGCTTTCACAGGTATGAAGCCTGATACCATCTTCACATCAACAATGACCATGTTGGAGCTGGGTCGTTCCCCAGTATAACTATGAAGTCAAGGCATAGGGACAAGGCAGTCAAACAAAATTCTTTGGAATTCATTCAGGACAAAAGTCTCTCCTCTTTTATTTCTACTGTTCCTTATCCCTGGCTACCACTCAGCTTTGCCATCTACTCTATTTTCTTCTGCTATAGTTGTTTGGAAAACTCATTATGAATGCATACTCTGCAGGTATGGTAACATCATATTCTCAATGCTAAGCCTTTTCAGTAAGAGTGAAGAAAATTTTCTTTTAAATAACTATTGCAAGAATTTCTTGTTTATTATGTATGACCTTGGACAATGAAGATCCCCTGCACAAGAAAATCTATTTCACCATATTCTACAAAATGTCTCATAGTGGTTTAGGATTTACCTAATGTTGATGAGAATCTGGACTTTCTTGTGAGCATTGACTCCATCACAATTCTTGGGGAGAGTATCAACTTTCAGAGTAAAGGGAGATTTTCCTTCTTTCTTGGGCAGGATATTATATCTCAGGGATGTCTAAAACAAATTGAAAAAAAATCCTTTATTTTTGCACTCAAATCTCTTTGAGATAGATAGAGAAGTCTATCTCTTCTACGTGATTTATACCTCCCCTTAGGACACGTTTCTTTTTCTATTTTGAAGTTCAAATCGAATTCTTGAGACTTGTTCTCCCATTTGTGGCATCCCCTGAACCCTGGCAGTCTCACCTGGAGGTACACACATCCCGACCCTGACACTGCCATGCTGTACTCCCCTGGAACCTCTGGCAAAGTGACCTCCTGCAGCAATAGGCGATTGCCTTCATCTACTTGGAATTCTTCGGAGAAGGTCTCTGAAGACTTGATGGTGACTGTAGCTGCTTTCTCCCTTTTAGTGAAAGTTGCTGCTCCATACTTGGAGAGCGCTTGGAGAGCTACCACTGTATCCTGAAAAAAGATGGGTTCAGAAAGCACAGGAGAGGAAGGTAACAAAATCATACCAGATGTAAACCGTATCAACACTGTTCTCAGAGTTATTTAGTCATAAACACAGTTCATTAACTGGATTTCAAGTCAATTCAGACCTGGTTATTAATCATGAACTATTCTAGGTACTTTGGGGGAAATGAAGTTTCCTTGTTCAAGTAGTTTACAATGTACATATGGGAATGAGGCTCAAATATTTGACATAAAGTAGAGGATATTTCAATAATTATAAATTTATATAACAACATTTGTTGGAAAAATTCAGAGAATGGAGAAGAAATTGGATCTAGCATAATAAGAAAAGGCTGTGAAGAAGGTGAGAAATAAGATTATCTCTGAATAATGAGAAAGGTTTATAAAGACAGAAGAGAGGCATCAGGCAGTACCAGGGAGGGAAATGTTGTTGTAGTAAAGACATGGAAAAGAGTGAGCCAATTCCAGAAAAAGCGAAGGGATCAGCCTTTTGGCCATGCCACGCAGCGTGAGGGATCTTAGTTCCCTGACCAGGGATCGAAGCTGCGCCCCCTGCAGTGGAAGCGCGGAGTCTTAAGCACTGGACCGCCAGGGAAGTCCCCAGGGGAAGTAACGTTATGAAAACATGGCTGTAGGAGGGTTGGTCGACTTTATGGATGAGGACCCACTAAGGAGAGAAAATATGGGAGATTGTGCAGAGGACAGAGAAATAACCCACATAGAAAATAACGAGGCCGGGACCTTTCTGGTGGTGGAGGAATAGACAAAGTATAAATTAGAAACATTATTCAGCTATTCAACTCCTAGAATGTGGCTGTGTCTACATGGGTATTAGTATATTTATTTTTCTTCCTAGAGTCTCTTCACAGACCTGAGTGGAGGAGAAGCCCCCACTGGGGTTTTGTTGCTTGGTGATCCATTTCACAATCCGTGTAGCCACAGACAGGTCTTCTGAAGATGGGGCAGGCTGGGCAGTAAGATAGGCAAGGAGAGTGTAAGCTGTCATCTCCACTTCAACAGAAGGAGCCCGGGGTTGATAATAGAGTGCATTAACTTCTTGAGGTCTCCCAGGACGTTGCCAGTGGATGGAGTCCTCTTTGAGATAAAAAAGGATACAATCTTAAGCTTAGAGAACATTTTCAAAACCTAATTCATGACTGATCATTATAATTAGAGCTCACCTAGTGAATGGACATACAGGAAGTGAAAGTATTAAGTAATCACCAATCAAGCAAATCTTTGCCATGAAAGTAAATTGAGGTTCTAGCAAATCACATTGTGTCTTTGTGTCTGTTACATACTTGTGTGATATTAGAAGCTGGGCTGTTTAAAGTCTATAATGTGTGAATGGATAAAATGACCCATGTCACCTAGAGAACTTAAGTGTTAGGTCAATAATAAATCATCATCTTCTTCTTATAATAATATAATGGATAGAATATAATATAAGCATGGTATGTGTGAATTTAATAGGTCATCTCCCTTTGATCACTGGTGATTTTTGGAAGTCACTTTTGCGGTAGCAGCTCTTACCTTCTTTTACAGCCTCTTTGTCTAGTGATTCAAGCAGCTCACTTCGTTTGGCCTGGTTTCCTGCTAGAGCAAAGGCATAGGCCAATAATGCCTTGGTATAGACAAGACTTCCTTGGGTCTCTGAAGTAGATTCCCAGGCCCTTTCCAGGCAGAATAGAGCATTGCGGACAACTGGGTGCTATAAAGAAGATGGACCTTAAGATAGAACCAGGCTAACGAACTGTCTCCAGGCTAACCCTAGATTAAATGCCCCGATGTGCCTGTGCAACATCACAGTCTGACCAGAGGGTAATTTTCTTTGCAGCTTCCCAAAGGATCTGTCATCCATTATGCTCTAGTGAAGTATACTAATATTAAATAACATGAAAATCACAACTCATTTTCCTCAGAGATTCCTAGTTCCACAAGTTTTATTCCTTACATTTGTGAGGGAGGTCCAGGGAGTGTGGTAGTACATACAGTGACAGGCAGTGGCATCTCCAGCAGAGCAATGGTGATGTAGGCAGAAAGCGTCACCTCATCGTCTACCCCACCCTGTAAGGATCAGAGGCAGAGACACTCAAACACTCCAGTATTCATCAGCCAGAATCAGCTAACTCTAATTTTCCCCTTGGCCATCTTCACCAGAAAGCATCTTTCCTTGGGCAGTATTATTGATTTTTCCTCTTCCTCCTTCACCCTAAAATTCTTAAATCTGTCCCAAATCACTTTCCCTCACTTTTAGCAATGTATTGGAGCTTTTGGGGCATGCTATTTTCTTTCAATACAAAACAACAAATTTATTGCTAGGTTTCAGAAGCTTTAGAGTCTGCTGTCCTTCTCAGAGCTATGTCACCAGGACTTGAGGAATCAACAGGAGCATCGTAGCGCCTACATGTCACTGTCCTCAGGGCCCAGAACAAATGTAAAGGCGTCACCTTAATGGCGTTGTTTAACAATGATCCAGAGCGCTGGAAACAGCCATCTTCCTTTTGCTTCTGTGAGAGCCAGGTGAGGGAGTTCATGACGTGCGAGTCCTCCACAAAGATGTACGACTGGGCTTGAGCGAAGGACTTGAATACGAATGCAGTGAGCCTGTCCAGCAAGGAAGAGATGGAGACCTGAGGACCATCTCACTTTTAAAGCTCACTGTGTGCAATTGCCTCCAGGTAGCTTCACAGTTCCGTGGAGAAAATTGGTGGCGAAATGATACTTGAATACTGAATATACTCTTATTTGTCCAGCAAACTTCTGAATCTGTTTTAAAATCTCTCAACAACTTGATGGGTTTCCCCAGAGTCGATACTTTTCACTTTTTTTTCTCATAAAATGTGAAATGTGTAAAATGTGGTGCCTTCCCACCACCAAAATTGCCATTTTCTGAATGATTTTACTACATCACAGTCTCTTTCTGTCCTTCCCCTCCTCTCCTCCCTTAATGTAGAAGCTTCTTCCTCTATCATTTCACATTATGACACTTTCTGCCTTCTATTTCCGTTTTGGGGATCCTTACTTTACTGCTATTTACTATACTGTCAGAACAGTGAGCTTTCATAGATGAAATGGTGAGATCCTCCACTAGTGATGACACACATAGGAGTTTTTAAAGGATAACAAAATGGGCAGAAGACCTAAATAGACATTTCTCCAAAGAAGATATACTGATTGACAACAAACACATGAAAGAATGCTCAACATCACTAATCATTAGAGAAATGCAAATCAAAACTACAATGAGGTATCACCTCACACCGGTCAGAATGGCCATCATCAAAAAATCTACAAACAATAAATGCTGGAGAGGGTGTAGAGAAAAGGGAACCCTCTTGCACTGTTGGTGGGAATGTAAATTGATACAGCCACTATGGAGAACAGTATGGAGGTTCCTTAAAAAGCTAAAAATAGAACTACCATACAATGCAGCTATCCCACTACTGGGCATATACCCTGAGAAAACCATAATTCAAAGAGAATCATGTACCACATTGTTCATTGCAGCTCTATTTACAATAGCCAGGACATAGAAACAACCTAAGTGTCCGTCGACAGATAAATGCATAAAGATGTGGCACATATATACAATGGAATATTACTCAGCCATAAAAGGAAACGAAATTGAGTTATTTGTAGTGAGATGGATGGACCTAGAGTCTGTCATAAAGAGTGAAGTATGTCAGAAAGAGAAAAGCAAATACCGTATGCTAACATATATATGGAATCTAAAAAAAAAAAAAAAAAATGGCTCTGAAGAACCTAGGGGCAGGACAGGAATAAAGACGCAGATGTAGAGAATGGACCTGGGGACACGGGGAGTGGGAAGGGTAAGCTGGGATGAAGTGAGAGCGGTATGGACATATATACACTACCAAATGTAAAATAGATAGCTAGTGGGAAGCTATCTATGCTAGTGCCGCATAGCACAGGGAGATCAGCTCGGTGCTTTGTGACCACCTAGAGGGGTGGGATAGGGAGGGTGGAAAGGAGACTCAAGAGGGAGGAGATATGGGGATATATGTATATGTATAGTTGATTCACTTTGTTATAAAGCAGAAACTAACACACCATTGTAAAGCAATTATATTCCAATTAAAAAAAGAAAAAAAAGGATAACAAATTTCTATGCATGAACTCCAGGTATCAGAGAATAGCTATTTCCAGAATTCTGAAATATTGTGGATCTACAGAGAGCATATGGAAATAATTATCTTACCAAGTGTTTCCCTGACTTCTACTATGACGATCCCCAAAGGTGCTGTAAGAACCATCGCTGTGCTTATAATTCAACTGTCTTTGGTAACCTGAAGAGGAAGTTTGCATAGATTTATGAAATAGCAGAGACATTGGAGAATGAATCAGGGTTTTCCTCAAAACTTGTTGAGGTGTCACAGGGAAACTACTATGTTACTACGAAGTCTCCAAGACTTGATAATACCATCGAATTTCCTGGTTGTATAGTGGGACAACTTGTTGGATATCACAGCAACAATAATTATTAAATCTTAATCAAAGGGATGTTGACTTGAGTTCACTGGAGGAGATATTTAGGGAATCAGTTAATGTTTTTCCTTTTGGGGTATTCTCTCACCACTGGTGAGGTGGCTGATGGCTTTGGACTTGATCTTCTCTGTCAGCAGTCCTGTCTCATTCAGATACTTCAGAACATAGATGTTAGGGGCAAAAAGGACCATATTCTGCTCTCCACAACCATAGGGCATCTGGAGAAGATTCTGAAGATTTTGCATTGCAGAGCCTAGTATATCACCTGGGGAATGAAAGATATATGAAAAAAAAAAATCAGAGGAACTCAGAGCTGATTTACGTTGGGACAAGAAGACAGATTACTAACTAAGTGAGAAGTCAAATCATATGTAAAGGGGAGGAAAAGAAAGCATAAGAGGTGAAGGAAAACAAGAACTAGAAAGGAAAGAGAAATGCGGGAACAATAAAGTAGATAGTTCAAGGATGGAAAAAATAGGAAAAAATCTGAATGGTAGGATACATCTTTGTGATGAGCCACAGATCTGGTAAAAAACAATTATTTTAAAATCTATTAGGAAGCATCACTACCTAGCCAGTCTCTTGAAGATGAGGGCACAAAGAGATGACCCTTTTTACTTTTTAGAGTGTATCAAGGTATAAGATGTAGCACAACATCTATTCAACAGTGCAGTCCTTAGCTTGGTGCCCTTTCTCTCAATCCAACGCCTAGACTCAGGGACTTCATTAGTAAGGGATGGTGAGGCCCCATGCACTAGAATTATGGGGATGGACAACTGCTTCTTTCGGGCTGGGAGACTCACCCAAAACTGAATGTGTTGCCCTGGCAGAGCCTTCAACCACATTTGAAGGAAGTTTTAGTGACAACTTTTCAGGTTCTCCAGTTTCTAATGAAACAAGACAAATATATATAAGGGAGGGAAAAATGAGAGAAACGTTCTAGTTTTGTTTGAATTTTTTCATCTATATGATCAAGATCCAACATCTCACTTCTCTTGGTCATTATATAATCTCTTTGATGCAATCCAAGTTTCTCCTAAAGCCACAATTCATCTCACAGTGAAGTTCATATTAATCATATATATTTGTGTTAAACTTCTATAGATTTCCTTATAAGCGTATACCTTATGTTATATTTATTTCTTTCTCTTCATTGTTTATGTTCATTTCTACCATAGCTGGTGGTTGTAAAAAAATCATATTCACTCCATAAATATGTATTAAGTGCGTGCTATGTACCAGATTCTGTTTTAAGTGCAATGATATAGCAATTTTCAAAAGAAGTTTCCCGACATCCTAGAGTTTTCATTTTGATGGGAGTAATAAAATAACAAATAAATATTTAGTGTGACAGATACTGGTAAGTTCTATAGAAAAAAATAAAGCAGAGTAAGTGCTTATATGAGTGAGCTAGTGAGGCAAGGCAAATCAGGAAGTGCAGGGTGTGGGGAGAAGGTTCCCAATGATAAAGCTCATTGATTAAAAAATCATAGGTGACTGAGACTAAGTAAGTCAGGGAGTAAAATTTATAGATACCTAGGGGAAGAGACTTGCAGGAAGAAGGAACAAAATGTGAAAAGACTCCAGAGATTAGAGCATGCTGGGTGTGTTCTAAAATCAGATTAGGAGAACAGTGTGATTAGGATTAGATTAGGAGGAGCAGGGTGACTAGGGGAGAGGGTAACAGGATATGAAGTCATGAGGATAGAAAGGCTTTGTAGGTGATGCTGGAGACGTAGTCTTTAACTTTGAGGGATAAGGGAGACTCGTGGAAGATTTTGAACAGAGGAGGGGCATGATCTGAAATATGCTTTAAATGATCCCTCTTGTTGTATAGGAACAGGGGGAGATGACCAGGAGTCCAGTTAGGAGGTGACTGAGTTGGTCCAAGAGAGGATGGTCTAGAGTAAGAGTGGACATGATGAGAAGTGGATAGATTTCAGATATATTTAAAGGTTCAACCAGCTAGATTTGGGAATGGATTGGGTGTGGAGTAGAAGAGAAAGGACATAATAATGGACGACTCCAAAATTTTTTATCTCCAGCAAGTAGAGGAATGGAATTTCCATCATCTGAGATGGAGAAAATTGTAGGAGGAGCAGGCTTGTGGGGACTAAGCAGGGGTTCAGTTTTGAACATGCTAGTTTTGAGATACCTCTTAGACCTCCAGGCTTAGAAATGCAGATGATAAGTGAGCAGTTGAATACATGAGTCTGAGTTCAGGAAAGAGGTGTGGATCAAAGATGTACATTTTGTGGTCTCTGGTACAAAGCTGTTACTGAAGTTCTGTGACTAGATGAGATTATCAGAGGATACTTATATAGAGAAGAGAAGAGATCTGTAGACTAAGCGCTGTTCTCTAGATGATTTTAGATAGTGCAGAGTTGAATATTTTAATAGTAATTTTTTAATGACTGTGTGAATATTTAAATGGTAGTTTTAAGTGTAATAGAAAAAGATTGGTTTTCTATATATGTTAATGACCTAAAGTTCTTCCTAAAATAACTTGTTTAAATAAAAACATGAGTACACTTCAACTATTAACAGAATAACCAATAGTACTAGTGCCACAAAGATATTTCAATAGTTTGAAAATTGTGTTGGAAGAAGTTTGGGAAGCACAGGTGTATTGGAAAGAATTCTGTCCTATAGTCATCAGCTTTAGTCTTCATTATTAGCCAAGAGCTTTCAGGTGAGTCTCTTAACTTCTCTATGTCTTCATCAGGAAAAGATTGTTCTCCATTCAAATGTCCTTTGATTTGCACATGGGATAGTATACTTGTTTCCTTTTATTCCCCCCAGAGGAAACATGCCCCAAAGAACATTTCACAACTATATACTTTGGCAAGTGGCTTAACAAAAGAATTTTATCTATTTTTTGACACTTACCTGAAGCACAAAGAAGTGTGTTGAAAGTTTCCTCCTTTTCTATTCCTTCAGGCTTTGTATTGAAAGAAAAAAAATCAAAAAGAAAAGTGATAGTGAGTGTAGATAGTGATAGAGAAAAAGCAATCACTTTAGGAGAGAAACTGTTAGTGAAAACTTGAGTTGTGGACATATTCATATTCTTGGGAATGAAATGTCACTGTCGCATACCTATTAGATAATGTGATTTACGTAATAAGGCCTCTGAGACTCAGAGAAAGTAGACCCGCATACCTCAACTAATAAGGGCTTGACTACGGTGTCCTTCTGTCCAAGTGCTGGGACGTGGGGCACCTCATTGTCACACAGTTCCTGAGACTGCAGGGCTTCTGCAGTAGCTGTGAAATCCACCTTTCCTGGGGAATAAGATTCTTAAGGAGTTAAACAGTGATTCTATATTGAATGGTTTCTTTTTAAGCCTCTCCAATATTTATAATGGTTTTCTTTCAATCGATCATTGTCAAAGGAGGATAAAAAAACATGTATCTGAGTGGGAATGGAAAGCAAATCATTACAACATAAGAAGTAGGATTTGTGAACAACTTCACCACTCACCCAGTGACTTTGGGGTAACAGCCCAGGACACAGTTTTCTGCTTATTTCCACAGACACAGTGAGATTCTTCATTCTTCTCTACTGGGATGGCCAAGAAGGCTGGAGAGACCTCCAACTGCACGCTGACCTGTCCCCCATTCCCACCCACAAATTTGAGAAAGAACACAGGCAAAAGGTCAGTAACAGGGGGAAGAAGCTTAAAGGGACAATGCATACTAATTGAGAGGCTTTGAGAAGCTGTTCAAACAAGGTAAATCCTGTCAAATATTTTTTAGTTTAGATGTTTGCCATAAGGACTTTGAAAAACTGACAGGAATCAGGATAAATACTCAGGATTTAGGCTTGTGCCAACACAAGGAAGAGATATTTTCTTTAGTTAGAGTGAAAAAATAATCAGGGGGAAGTAATATCTGAATTTAGGAGTACACAAATAATGCAGAGTCCTGAATAAATATAACCTTACCACCTCAGACCTGTTGGGGAGCTTTGTTCTTAGTACTTATTCCATTCTAAAATTAGGCTACATCATGTTCAATTATGACTTACTAGGAGATTACCTGGGAAATCTAGGTAATGAATGGTGATTTTGTTCCTTCCTTCTACTTTTGCTTACGCCGAGAAGTGCCCTTACCCAAATGCAACGGGACACATAGCTGAATGCAGTGGCTTTGAGTGTGAAGGCTTCTCCTCGAACCACAGAGTAGGGAAGAGTGAGTTCCAGGAAGAAGGGCTGGAAGGCTGTAAGAGAGATGGTGGGGGAGAGGCCAAGCCCTGCAGTTCCAGACAAGCAGAGTGCGCCAGCCTTCCACTCCGTGATGGTGTCAGGGACCTTCACGGCCAACTCACTTCCACCCGATACACTAGGGAGGGGAAAAAGAGGAGGAGAGTCAGTGAGTCCCCTCTTTAGCAAGGACCACAGCTGATCCTAGAGCATGAAAACTTAGTGTGATACATGTTAAACTTGATATAAGGTTTGGCGCTCGTAATGAGGTCTCTGAAAGTTTTTGTTTTTTTTTTTTCTTTTTAGGGTCGAGGGTAGCTTCCTACTTTCTGTTATTTTAAGTATCTCAGGACCAAATTAGAAAAAGAAAACTGCATTGTTTAGCTATGAGATAAATGAACTATGAATCTAAACAACTACCAGAAAAGAGTGGAGCGGAACGGAAAGGATCAGGAATCAGTGATCACACCAGCATCACAGAGGAGGATTCAGATCCTTTTATGAACTCAATTCTGGGCAACACACAACTTACTCGAGTGCCACCAAGTCCCAGATCCAGGTCTCAGGGAAATACTTCCGGACTGTCTCTTTCACTTCCACAGCTGGAGAGTTTTCTCTCCCTACCATTGGATAAGCTATCCCTGAATTTCCACGTGCTAGAGCAGAGCCTACTGGACCTATTGGACCCGCTTGACCTGTGGAGAGAAAACACGCGGGGCCCAACATAAGCCTCAATTTTATCCTTAATTTCTTACAGCTGCCTTATTTATCAAGTAGAATAAGGTCATATGCTCAGGGAATGTTTGTTATTACAACAATTTAACCTACCGGTTTCTTACTTTGTTCACTCATCTATGTGTCCTATTGGAAGGCTAAATCCTATTGCTTCATCAAATGGTTTAAAGGTAACTGTATTTTTCTCTAGAAGTGAAAACAAATGTAGCTCTCCCTAAGCTGAGTTTTCAACTGGTGAAGGCAAAAATAAACAGTAATTTAAAACACAAAATACTGCTTATACCCTGACGGGATGATCACATGTTCTCCATTTGCAGTGAGAATCAAACAAGAGGAATTGATAGTAGCTACAACAAGAGGATTTCAGGAATTTTTTTTAACAGTTAATAAGATATGAGACATAAACAATAACATAGTAAAGTATGGGTTACAGACAACAGAGACTCAATGAAGGACAGAAAATAAACTTTAGATTGGCCAGAAAAGACTTTACAAAGCAGAACTTAAGAAGACCATGAAAGGATGAGAATCAGAGGGGAATGAAGAAGGCATTCCAAGGAAACAGCTACACATGTATGTACACAGATGTCAGAAGCAATGCTCCAAAGGGATAACAAAAAACTTACCCCTCAGGAGTAGAATGTCTATCTCCGGGTCGGGGGTGGGGGGTGGGGGCGGGCACGTTTAACATAGCTGAGTAAATAGTAGGTGTAATTATATAATAAAACACCATGAAGGTTAGGACAAATAAATTATTAAGGAGGCAGGAGTTAGGTTGATTTTAAAAAGTGATAAAAGCAACTATACTCCAATAAAAATTAATTAAAAAAAAAAGTGACCTGCCAGAGATCAGAAGACATATAAAGATAGTATGTATAAATATATAAATATAAACATACATAAAATAATAGCATTGAACATGCTCTTTTAAAACCTTAAATATGATGACCTATGAATTCTGGAAGTAGCGATTATGTCTGAGAAATAAGTGACATGACAGAAGCAATGTTGAAGGGTGATGCGCCTTTCATGGTATAGAGGCTGGATTGAAGTGGAGAAAGACGGAAGGCAAGGAAGGTAAATTATGATGGCTTTTTAGTACTTTGGTTATGAAACAATGAAGGACAGGACTAAGGTGATGTAACTGAACAGGAAAAGGAAAGAATGGATAGGTGACGAATACCAAATGTAAAATTTGTCTAGAGTGTTACAGAGTATCTGTGATAAGAATGTAATGATGGTACTTTGTTTTCAGGTTTTTCTGGATCATTCCACCTACATGTTTTCACTTAAGATTGAAAAGAAAATAATACACTTGGTATTAAGGGGGATGTGAAAATAAAGTAATAATAATGTTTTTTAGTTTTTTTAACCAAAAAACACTGTTATATGGAATCATGATTATATTTTTTTTAATTTATGCTCATGATACCTCGGTGACTTTGGTGTTGTCATTCTGACTTTCAACTGAGCCTCAAAAATGTTAAATGAGTCTGCAAATTTTTTTTTTTTTTTTGCCACACCACGTGGCATGTGGGATCCTTAGTTCCCCAACCGCAGATTGAACCTGTGCCCCCTTCAGTGGAAGCACAGAGTCTTAATCACTGGACAGCCAGGAAAGTCCCTGAGTCTGCAAATTTTCAAAGTTATATGTGTCATACCAGATAAAGGTATGATGAAAACTTGTTGTTGTTTTTTTTTTTACTACATGAATTTGTTTCTGTGGAGGGAATATTCTTATTCATTCCTCTGCTTTCATAACTTTACTCTTTGTCTTCCTAGGCAAATAATTTCTTCTGTATTAAATGTGTTTAATTTATTTTTAAAAAACACTTTATACCACCAAATTTCTTCTTAGAAAATAGGATTAGTAGCCATCCCAGCATGCCTCTAGACACTTCTCTAGGCCTGTTAGCAGCAGAAAAGAAAATAGTCAGAGCTAGAATCGTTTCAACTTTTCCTCTTTTCTAGGTATACTTGAGACACACAAAGAGACTAAGTATATTCACCAAAAGCTGAATTATTCTATTTTGTTCAATATGTCAAAATCACTTTGATTTCCATAAAAGAATATGACAGAGGCAAACAATATCTATATAATCCTTCACATTTCTCAGGATCCCTTGCAGGTAGGGCAATGAGATATATGCCACTTCCACTGCTGGCCATAAAAGTCATGTGCAAATCTATTCCTTCTTCCCCGTGGTAGTAACCTTGAAAGGCACATTGGAGATGGAGTCACAAGATGAAAGCCCAATGAACCTCCCTGACAATGACTGGTCAGGAGGTGTTCTGAACAGCTACTGGACTCGCAAGCAGTGTTTGTGAAAGGAAAAAATAAACTGTTATATGCTTAGCCTCTGAGACGTGGGGGTTTGTTTGTTACTGCAATATAATTTATCTTATCCTGACTAATTTAGGTATTGAAGCCACAGTGGGTAAAGGGGATTTAAAGTACCAAGACTATTGAAGACTATGACAAAAAAGCATTTGTTGGATGAGAAACAGAGAGAGAGAGGGAAAGAAATAATAATGGCTTAAAAATTATTTTTTCCGGGGAAAAATATTATATGAAGAAAATTTACCAAGAAGTTGCTGCAGAGTCACAACATTCAGTACTTTAAAAAATGGCTTTTTATCCCAACCCAACGCAGCAAAGCATCACTTTTCTTCTATTATTTTAGCAGGTAAATAATTCTCACCCTTACCTGCTGCGTAGATCATAGGTGCTCCTGGATATGGCTGAAACAGCTGACAAAAATGTGGCTTGTGGATTTTTGAGTTGGTAAAAATATTTAATCCTACAGACTGGAGGAAAAATAATTATTAAAGCATACTGGCAATCCAGTGTGGAGACTAGAATATTTCCTTACATTTGTATTATACTTTTACTATTATTGTACATATAGCTCATAGGATCATCATGAAAATCCCACACAATGGAGAAGAGGGGTATTTTATAAATATGAAAATGGAGTCACAGAAAGCCCAGATCATCCAGTTAGTGAATGCGAGTTGGGATTAGGCTCCACTTCTGATTCCTATTTCTGAACTTCGTCTCCTGTGTGCTGATGCCTCTTTAATTATCTTGTGCCTCCAAGAAACTTGAGTATTTTAATTTTGGATGTTTTTCTTTCCTTCCTTTCCCCCCCAAAACCAAACATTAACTTTGTGGCAGAGAGTAATTTTTTGTTTCTTTTCATTTGAATTTGTAGGGTTGCATGTTGGAGATTTTTTTTTAAAATAAATAAATAAATAAATTTATTTATTTATTTATCTATCTATTTATTTATTTATTTATTTTTGGCTGCGTTGGGTCTTCGTTGCTGTGCGCAGGCTCTCTCTAGTTGCTGCGAGCGGGTGCTACTCTTAGTTGCGGTGCGCGGGCTTCTCATTGCAGTGGCTTCTCTTGTTGCAGAGCACAGGCTCTAGGCGCGCAGGCTTCAGTAGTTGTGGCTGTCAGGCTCTAGAGCACAGGCTCAGTAGTTGTGGCGCACGGGCTTAGTTGCTCCGTTGGCATGTGGTATCTTCCCCTACCAGGGCTTGAACCCGTGTCCGCTGTGTTGACAGGTGGATTCTTAACCACTGTGCCACCAGGGAAGTCCTGGGGATTTTTCTTCACAGTCAGTACACTTTGTTTTGTCTATGTTTTATTGGAAAATATTCCTGGGCCTGAATATCTATGTTCAACTCATCCCTTTTGTGATTTATCCTTTCCTTTTTTCTTTCTCACTGTCTTTTAAGTATCCTGAATCTCTGCATGCAAAACACAATCGCAGATGTCCACAGCAGCCTGATTCCTAGAGCCCCCCTGTTCTAAGCTTCCTCTTTCTTTGATGTTAGTCACAGTTAAATACTACTTGCTGTCCTATCTCAGAGTACTTGGAAAACTGTGGGACTCTGAAGCACAGTTGTCAGTGGTGGCAGTGATATGGAATGGGGAGAAAGAAGTCAGAAAGAAATGTTTAAAGATGCTGCAGTTAGCTGATAAACCGAGTCTTGTTTTTCTCCCTCTACCACCGTCTGATTTGTGATTCTGAAGGCTCCAGAAGAGGGAGGTTTAAATTGTTCTCAGCTAAGCTGCAGACCTCATCAGCTAAGCTGATGTATGCTTTCCTCAAGGTATAATGAGAGTTTTCAGTCCTTTTTGGTAGAGATAAGATTTAATCTCACAACCTGGATAAACTTCCTTTTCATAACTCTGCCTAATTAAAGATACACATTTGAGCTAACGTACCTAAGGCATGCTAACGTTTCTACTCCAAGTTTTGTAAATCTTTTCTTTATGAACAGCTACTTTCAGTTTTCCTGAAATTTTACTGCACAGAAGGTGTTGGCTGAAGTAATGTACTTTGTGTATTCAGTCATTTACTCAATCATTTATTTATTGTGAAAATGACTGTTATAATGGCTGCCAATAGGGTACTCACCTTTCCAAGGGTGTCAGAGGTGCTATGGGAAATGTTTTGTTTTTCTCACATATTGGAATCTCTGAGAATCACTGAGAGGGGAATACGACAGTGATAACTAGCTTTGGGATCAACCTGGTTAAAGTTGTGGCCCTAAAAGTATACCCCTTGCTGTTTAAAGTGCCAGAGAAGTTCATGATTGACTCTCTGTGCATATACAAAGTTCTCTATGTCTCTGAGATTTCAATATTTTTCTGTTAATCGTAGGGTTTTTTTTTTTGGTGAGTGGGAGGAAGATCAGATTTTAGAGCTTAGAAATCCATTTGTTCTCCATCTTAACAAAGACTCAGAAATCAAATCTGGTTATGTTTTTAGGAAGAAGAATTACCTCAAAGATACTGTAAACATCATCATCACTCAGGACCTGCTTTGGTGTGTAAATGATTCCATTGTGAGTTATATCTTCTGCATTGATGCATTTTTCCCCATCTTCGTTCCCGGAACCTCCATATCTAACACTAAGGCTGCTCTTTACTGGTAGCAAATCATAGACCTGCGAAATAGAGAGAATAAAGGAAAAACTCTATTTTATTTTATTGTATTTTGAGTGTGATAATGTTCAATCTGGAGTTTCAGAGATCCTGGTGCTTATTTAGCACTCCCGTGCCAACATTATAAAAGGTGACACGGAAATCATGGGGAGATACTAAGGGTTATGGATCCTAATCCTCTTCTTGTACAAAAGAAATTAATACAGAAAGATATCAAATTAATTGATCAAAGACTCAGAGCCCATTTTGGCTGAGTAAGTATAAAACTCAAGTCTCTTTGTCTCCCAGCCCAAACGCCTACTTTTAAAAGAAAGCAAAAATGTGGACAGTACAGAGAAACATAATGAAAGAATAAAAGTCATTCATACCCATCACCCAGAAACAACCTCTGTAAATACTTAATTCATTCCCTTTTCCCATTTTATATGATTAAGTTCTTACCAAGTTTTTTTTTTTTTTTTAAGTCTACTATTTTAAGACCAAGTTTAACTTGGAAAAAAACTAGGTACAGGGGTAACCTAGAAATAAATCCATTCCAGTTCAGTTTTTGCCCAGAGCCTTGCACGAGGCTACCTGCTCAGTCATATAGTGTTCATTAAACACACAGTGACTCCCTGCGGACCTGCTGTCATCTCTTATCTACGCTACCACAATAGCCTCCTAACTGTTTCCATTCTTGCTCCCATACTCTGAGCGGCAAACAAGATCTTCTTACTAGATAAATCTAAATCACTAAATCACTCTCCTGCTTAAAACTCCTCAGTGACTTACCACTACATTTGCTGTCAACTCCTAACTCCACGGCAAGCTCACAGCGCTTGTCATGACCTTCTTTACTTTCCATTCCGCCTACCACCTCTACCATCCTCTTCTCTCACCACTACGTATAAGGTCATTACCTTTTCCTCTTTGAACACTGCAGGCTTGCTCTGACTGCAAGACCTTCAGGCACGCTGCTTTCTTTCTTTGTCACGCCTACCCCTGCCCCTCCATTATCTGATGATCTAAGAAGTCACCCCTAATTACTAATCACTATATCAAAAATTGTTCAACTCTTTTCTTTAGCTCAACATCCTGTTTATTCCTTAAATGATACTTATCAAAATTTAGAACTATTATAAGTTTATATGTTTTTGTTGCTTGCTTGTTTAATAACTCACAAGACTATACGTCTAAAATGGTCAAAGACCACATCTGATTGTTCACCATAAGAACTCCTATTCCTGGAGCAGTATCTATCCCATAGTCCAGACGCAGGGGCTATTCGTTAAATAAATAAATGGACAACGAAGACTGTAAACTATTGGGCCCTTTTGGAAGTTCTTCATTATAAGAAACATCTTTAAAAGACAAGTGTGAATGGAAACTCTCTTTTGTCCGTACTTAAAACCAATGAGTAAGTGCCTGCTTTTTAGAGAAGACTTAAAAACCTGGCATTTCACATACTATCTTGAATTGTGGTGTGTTAGACATGACATTGAATAAAATTTGGTTCAAATCCCACCTTTAAAATATATTTTTGGCATGTTCTTTCTATAGTTGCTTAATTTATCCTGGCTGTGTTTTCTTCATTCATAAAATTAAGGTAATAATATCCACGTTAAGGAATTATTATTCATTTATTTGTTCATTAAAAATGTGTTGAGGGACTTCCCTGGCGGTCCAGTGGTTAGGACTCCACGCTCTCACTACCGAGTGCATGGGTTCAATCCCTGGTCAGGGAGCTAGGATCCCGCAAGCCATGCAGTGTGGCCCTCCCCCACTGCCAAAAAACGAAAAAAAATAAATGTTTTGAGCATCTTCTACATGTAAAGACTGTGCTAGGCACAGGGAATGTAGTAGTGAACGAGACTGCTCACTCTTTGATATGTTATAGCAGAGAATGAAGTAAGATGATCTGTGTGAAGCACCTTGTGCAATGTCTTTTTTGGAAATGAATTGAATCCAAACTCATATGTGACTTACTACACTATGCCTGACACTCTGAAGAACTTGTCCTTTGCAGTTATAACTTCCAGCTTCCAAAAATAGTCATATCATGTGTGCATTTTCTGATATGCAAGACTGAAATGGGACTCACTGACTGAGGTGAGACCTCAGCTTCAGGCTTCATTAGCAGGACACTCTGGTCCACTGCACGGAGGGCACAGAGGGAGTAAGCAGCGGCTGTGACCTTCAGGTTGGTATCTGAGGCTGGCAGGCCCTGGGCTGAAGAGAAGCTCAAATTTACCTGTAAAGAGGATATGATTATAGCCACAAATTTTCTAATTGTTACAATCTTAAAACTCTCTTCTACCCCAGGGTAGGACTAGTCCTCTCCACACTTCCTTTCTCTTCATCCATGTTAGAGAAGGGTTAAGAGATGAATCTGCCTGGCAACTACCAGTTAACCATCTCTGGAATAAACTGGAAATGTGGTTCGGTTAACTCAGGTTTCCCACTCTTTTTATAACCAGTGAAATATAAGTTGATTTTGATCACAGTAAAAGAGAACCTTGAGTGGGAATTGGAATGCACACGCTAACAAAGATACATACCTATCTCCACGCAGTGTTTTTGTGATGAATGTGTGTAGTTTGCACGGGGCTGTGAAAAATCCTATTCCACCTCTAAGACCAGCCAATGAAGTCTCCTTCAGTTGGCCCTGTTAATCACCTGGCATTCTAAAGTGGTGTAGTACTGTTTATCAGGATCAGGAATTTACTCATTAATTAAAAAAACTAAACGTCTACTATGCATCCTAAGAGTTAATTCATTGACAATATTCAAAGGACTGTGAATAAAGAATAAGAACTACAAAATAATGAAAAATTGTGCGTAATTTTTTTCAGAGATTTGACTGGTTTGGCCAGTAGAAATTCATCTGTAAGTGAATCTATTGGTTCCTTATGTTTATATTAGAATTTTTTGAGTAGAATCTTGAGTAAATTATAAAATAATTTGGAATTTAGTCACTGCAGTAGCATCTGTTAAGCTTCCACGTTCTTGAACTGAAAGCTGATTTGGACTGGAATGAAACAGTACATTCCGTTAAATAATATTTGACTTGGATTGCTGAATTTAACTATGATAATCTGCTATGTGGTCTACTGAATTAATGTAACACTTTGGATTCATGTATATCATATGACATATATGAAAAAAATTAATTGATTTATCCTCAAGGTGCAGTAGTATTCATCTCTATAGTTCAATATATTATGAAAACACTGCTTTTGGAGAATTCTATTTTAAATATGTTTGTTTTTATTTTTAGAAAATTTAATTTCTTTAAAATATGTCTGTGAATGTCCATATCAAATGAACAAGTGAGTTATTTGAGATTATAATCACTGAAAATACTCCTAACCAAGAAATGGATATGCTTGAAAATGTAAAATGTTCTACTGATATGAGAACCAGAAAAGAACTTTAAGGCGTATTTTGAGAGCCTGTACCTATCCACATTAATCAATGTTATCCTTAATGAATAATTATTTCCAGTTAGGAATAACAGACAATTTAAACTGTTACATAGTATTTAATGTGTATAATAAATCTGTCATTATTAAAGTAAGAAAGTGGTATATGGATGGTGAATAGAAAACAGGTTTCCTCTTCCCAACAAAGATCAAAAGATTAAAGTATATTGGTTTAAAGAAACACAGGTCTCAGACTGACCTGGATCTTTCCTCACATTCTCAACCCACTTTTTACTCTGCTCATCACCCTGTCAGGATGTCTCACTTCTAGGGTCCTTAATTGTTAACTTTAATAACTCTCTAACTTTTAAACACATAGTCAACTTTCTTCTGAATACTGCAAAAATCTTCATCTATATTTATCATAGCTTAGCTCCATCTCTGATCAATGATAAGTGAAAAGATATTTGATGTGAAGTGATTGAATATAATGTCCATGGACTTTTGCTTCTATGTGGAAGTTTTATGATATGACACAGAAGCTGTCACATGTTTTTGCACCAGAGTGAAACCACTGCTGGGATGAGTAAAGTGTGCTGAAAGCTGTAGCATAAGATGGCCATTCCAAGGTTTAACAAAAAACTAACTACCCATGATTAGCAATAAAGACATTGGAGCTCGAAACAAAAGTCTCTTCTAGGTTTATATGAAACACACAGAACATCCAAACAGAACACAAATGATGCTCTTGGACACCTGTCCAGGTTTAACAGCATTCTTTACTAAGATGGAGTTGAAAATTTATTCAGAATCCACTGTGTATTTTCTTAGATCATTGTATGTTAAAAAGGACAATCTAAATATAATTCTCATTGCAGAAATGTTCACTTCCTGTATATGCATGTTGTTTTAATCTTCATAAAGCTCATGTTAGAGTCCTTGTAGGTATATTTTAAAAAATATATCTGAAGTCTGTGGATCCTATTTGATTGTTAATGTTAAGATTACACAGAAAATTCTGTTGGGATAAAGCTTATTAATATCTCAGTAGGCTTCTCATTACAACTATGCATTCTTTGGAAATATAAGAAGATCCCATATGCAACTTAGATTTTTATGCTATAGTCATTATTAGAGTGCCCAGGCTATGTTTCTCAAAATGGGATACATACATATACCCCTGTTCTGTTTCAAATTCAAAGTGAATTTAACTCACAATAAATTACTGATTTCTGCAGTAGTACATGGAGGCGTGTCAGGGGGATATGATAGAATAAAATTGACATCATTGTGAAGCATCATTTTTAACCGAAAATTTGGGGAACAAACATTTCAAAATTAAAACTATTAAAGGTTAATTGTAGAATATATTTTGAATTCCACATGAATTTTCAGATAAAGCAAGAGAAAAAATTGTGCTGATGGCCACCTGCTTTGAATGACTCCTCTAGACCTCCCAGGGCTTAGGCATCAATCTTTCCTTTAGAGATCCTTTGGCAGAAAGTTTTGGGAGCACTACATGGCAGTCTTTTAATGTACATAAGTTCCTTATTTTCCATACTTCAAAAGGGGAGATGAAGAAAAGGACTGGGCTTAAACAAAACACCCACCTTATTGGCAAAACAGTTTTCAATCTCGAGTTTCTCAGTATCTGCAATAACTTCTCCATTAGGTAAAATAGTATAAATAAGCAACTGGGCTGTAGGAGCAATGTCTGATTCCACTTGAAAGGAGAAGGAAAATACCCCTTTCACTGGAGAGTAAAGAAAGTTCAAGATAATAGATTAGGAAGAGGGAAGAGTTTCAATTTTATAAAGAAGAGGTTCTCAAATTATTTAACATATTTATTACATTTGGAGCGTACTGAAGTAAGACTTGCATTTATACCATTTTGCGTGCAGTAGTATTCAATAAATATATGCTGAACTAATGACATTTTCCCCTAAAGATGTAGGTTAAATTGTTCATTTCCTCTGCGGAAGTAGAAAAGAACATTTAGTGAATGTCTCTATTTTTAAATTAAAAAAAAAAAGACATTAAGAAGAGAGAAGAACTTTTAGACACCTTTAATGATCTCTATCTATGATCCAATCAGCACAGTTCTTGTCATATGCATGAGGCCAAGTCAAAGAATGCAACATAGTCTCTACCTTCAGGCCATTTAAAACAGAGCAGAGATACAGGTACAAATAATCACGTACAAAACAGTACGCCTCTGATTTTTATAAAAGAATTCAATGCATTTATCTTAGTGGTTACTTTCTGTGTGAATTACATAGTGTTTAATTCATGTATCTGCTTAATCTCATAAATGTTCTGTTTTATATTTGTAGCATAAATTTCTTTAAAAACTGTAGCCTTCCTATATCTATAGAAGATCTGAGGGCAGCTTGTGGTGAAAATACACAAAAACAGCAGGGTCAAAATAAATTTGAAACAATGATACTGAAACCATATGAAATTGGATTTCTGAAGCAGGGTTAAACATAGGCAGGAATACATTTTATTAAGAAGCTATAACAGGGCTTCCCTGGTGGCGCAGTGGTTAAGAATCCGCCTGCCAATTCAGGTGACACGGGTTCGAGCCCTGATCTGGGAAGATCCCACATGCCGCAGAGCAACTAAGCCTGTGCCCCACAACTACCGAGCCTGCGCTCTAGAGCCCATGAGCCACAACTACTGAAGCCAGTGCGCCTAGAGCCCGTGCTCCACATCAAGAGAATCCACCGCGATGAGAAGCCCACGCACCGCAATGAAGAGTAGCCCCCGCTCAACGCAACTAGAGAAAGAACATGCGCAGCAACGAAGAACCAATGCAGCCAAAAATAAATAAATAAATAAATAAATAAATAAATAAATAAATAAATAAATAAATAAAAATAAAGTTCCCCTTTTTTAAAAAAAGAAGCTATAACAGATGGTTAAACACTAGAGTGCTTAAATTTAACACTGAGTTTCCTAGAAATCAAAGACAAATGGGGGGCTTCCCTGGTGGCGCAGTGGTTGAGAATCTGCCTGCCAATGCAGGGGACACGGGTTCGAGCCCTGGTCTGGGAAGATCCCACACGCCACGGAGCAACTGGGCCCGTGAGCCACAATTACTGAGCCTGCGCGTCTGGAGCCTGTGCTCCGCAACAAGAGAGGCCCGCGCACCGCAATGAAGAGTGGTCCCCACTTGCCGCAACTAGAGAAAGCCCTCGCACAGAAACGAAGACTCAACACAGTCATAAATAAATAAATAAAAGAACGTGAATTTCTTTAAAAAAAAAAAAAGACAGATGGAAAAGCAACCATTTACATAGTTATCATCAAATAAAATGAAGTGTATTTTTTCTTAGAGAGACACTTCCTTCTCTGCATTTCACCTCTCAAGATACTCAGTATACTATATAGGATTTAAACTCTATTACAGGAACTGATTTTGAAGAAATTGCCTTAGGAGGCAGTTTGATTTTTGATATGCTATTAGGAACAACCTTACCTGCTCTAGAAAAACCAATATAATGATCAATCCCATAAAAATCAATGATTAAATGGAGAATTAGAGGCACTGTCCATATTTGAGTGCCTGAATTCAATTTTTTTAAGCAATAAAAAAACTTTTAGGGCTTCCCTGGCGGCGCAGTGGTTGAGAATCTGCCTGCCAATGCAGGGGACACGGGTTCGAGCCCTGGTCTGGGAAGATCCCACATGCCGCGGAGCAACTACGCCCGTGAGTCACAACTACTGAGCCTGCGTGTCTGGAGCCTGTGCTCCCAACAAGAGAGGCCGCGATAGTGAGAGGCCCGCGCACCGCGATGAAGAGTGGCCCCCGCTTGCCGCAACTAGAGAAAGCCCTCGCACAGAAACGAAGACCCAACACAGCCAAAAATAAATAAATAAAAATTAAAAAAAAAAAAAAAAAAAAAAAAAAAAAAAAAAACTTTTAGCAAGAGATATTTTACAATACATATTCTTTATTTTTTCTTGGAAGTATTGACTCACCTTGGGTGAATGGGCTTTTCGATCTTTCTAAATATGCTTTGTTAATAAATATTGCTTTAGTAAAATGATAGCCTATAACTATTCAAATGAACAGAAAAAAAGGAAGCTACTTATGAGATTTAACCTGGGGACATATAACAAATAAAGAGACTAAATATACTTATCTTTTCATAATAGATTATTTCTTGAAAAGTTAGTTATTCTTTCTGGGATAACAGATATCAATGGATATTTATGATTCAAGAAAATCTAGAAGGAGAATATGATCTAAAAGAGAGAGGCAGGAATATAAGAGAGATTTAAAGATGGTGTGTTGCTGGCATTGAAGATGGAAGAAGAGGCCATAAACCAAGGAATGCAAGAGGTCTTTGGAAGATGGAAAAGGTGAGGAAACAAGTAATCTCCTAGAGTTCCGGAAGGAATGTAGTTCTGCTCACAACTTGATGTTAGCCCGTAAGACTTCTGATCTACAGAACTATAAGATAATAAATTTGTGCGGTTTTTAGCCAGAGAGCTTCCTACAGAAGCAATAGGAAACTAATACAAAAACATACAGAGTAAAATTTTTCTTTGGTGATTTTCTGCATTTTTCAATTATTTTCTGCATTTACAAAATTTAATAATAAAATGAATATATTTTACTTTAGAAATAATGTTTAGAATATAGAAATGTTATAAAAAGGATAAAAAAAAGTTCTAAATGGACTAAAATGAACCTAGTATCCTTCTTTTATCAGCTTCCTCCTCTTCGGTTGATGGAAGAAAGCTGGTGACCATTTCCTCCAATGTAAGAAATAGCTTCATCTTGCTAAAACGTTTAGGATTTGACAATTTGAGAGAAAAAATAGGAAATCCTGAAAGTACTTACTCTCTCCTTGCTTAATGGACAACACATGGGTTCCTGACCGAGCGATGCTTCCTCTTGCTTTGATCTGAAGGCAGAGGGAAATACATGTATTATCATTTTAAAGGGTACTTATTAAACTTACTTAAACATATGTATAATACACAAATAAATAATAACTCACTACTTCAACCCAGAAATTGTTTTTGTTCACTAAATTTCTCTTTCAATATTTTCCTATACATATAGTTTAAATAATAAACTTTACTTCAAACAACATACTTTAAATAAACATAAAATTTTACAGTGTTTTAGAATTTTACTTAATATTACTACTTATCTTGAATATTAATATTTTAAATTTACATATCCTTTCAACAAATATTTTAAGCATCTATTATGCGCAAAGCAATATATTATAGTGAAGGCAGGTATAAAATATATGTAAGTATTCTCTATTGTTGCCTCTATTTAAAAAAAAAACAAACAACTAAAAGTATTTACACTCTCTATGTGCCAGGTACTGAACTAAATAATTTAGTTTTAAGATTTTTATTTAGTTTTGACAATAACTCTATGAAGTAGGTATAAATACTATCTTCAGTATTCAGATGAGATGACTGACATTTCTCTTTACAAATGAGATTAAGTAAATTACCTGAGGTCACATAACTAGGAAGCAATAAAGCTAAGATTCTAACTTACTGCCAATTTTTTCACTTTTTTATAGAATAAAAAAATACTATTTATAGTTAATGTTCCGATACAGAATTTCCTAAACATAAGTTTTTCTTCTTAAAAAGACTTACTTGGATAACTACCAGCTTTGAATATTTTAAATTTTTGTACATAAATAGGTATACTGACCTGAAAAGGATCATATCAATTTATAATATGCCTGTCAATGTACTTTTCCCTGCAGTTTCACCAGTTCTTGAACTTTGTAAATTATTTAGAACCTTTATAAGAATAAAATACTACTGCTTTATTCTTTTAATTTTCACTTCTCCAATTAATGTTAAATTGACATTTTTCCAGAAGATTGTTTATACTTTTTATTTCCTATTGGCTAAGTTCTTGATTTTTATCCTTTGCTTATTTATCTACTGGGTTCTAGGAAAAACAATCTTTTTGTCTAACAAGGCATTTGTCTTAAGCTCTTCCCTCTTCCATTCAATAATTTTCCATTGGAACTCAGAAAAAAAAAAAACTTAAAAAGTTTCAGTGGAGACCAGAACATAAATGAAAAATTAAAGCATTAATTTGTTAGGAAACAACTTCTCTTCACTCATAAAAACATTATATTGATATAAAGAGCATTACTTAGATAGGAACTCTATCTTTTTAGGGTCTACATAATTAGTAAGAGCTACACTGGCTTTTATTCTTACCAAATAATAGAAGGTTAATTCTTTTTCATCATTCAGAATCTGTCCATTCAGGATGTAGTGTGCCCAAATCTCCTGGGTTTGCCCACAGGCCATGGTACCAGCCACAGTTTCAAGGTGAACATAACTCTTGCTCGGGGAAAAAATATGCCTTACAGTGTGCTGTGCTGGTGTGTGAAATTCTTCAAGCCACCAGTTATCAAAACAGAGGTTATTCTGCTTGTAAGTGACCTAATGGATAGAATAAAGGTCTTAAGTAGGTTATTTGTTATTAACATATATTATGTATATATTGGTCACTCTGTCATTTACTGAAGATTTTATAAGAATCATGCTTACTTGGTTTCATTATAGGCTGCCTTCCCAAATAAAGCATAATCTCGAAACAACTTTCCCTTAAGTTTATTTAAGTTTATGCCATACTGATTTAGTAGGTATTATTCACTCATAGTCAAGATTACTTTTTCTTCATACCCTTATGGTTGTAAGTTGCATAAGGACATTTGAATATTTAACACAAAACAAAAATAGTGGTATACCAAGGAAACAAGGCAAAATCTAATTTGTAATAAAATTGTAAAAATGTTGAATTTTCAAGAGACTATCAAGATGTTCTAATATTTAAAAGTCTCCTGAAACTAGATCATGTTGTAAACAGAGTCTATCTAAAGTAAAAGTTTCTGACAGAGAATTTTTCATTTCTTATTATGTAGTTCTCCACATTGCTTAATTTCTACTTTAGTCTTTATCACCTTTTCTTTTCTCCCTGGAATTCACCTGCTTCCCATGTACCCTTAAATTCTGTGGCCCCAGTGATCTGTGTCTTTTTAGTCCCAGATGCCCCTTTCCACTTACCAAAACTGAAATGAAAGAAGACGTGAAGTTACTGGTATCAATGGAAATGTTCACCAAACCATGCTCGTTCGTAGTAAAGCCGGCACGGTATGCAGGTACGTCCACATTGACAACTACAGTTTCATTGGGGATTGGCTGATCCTTCTCGTCAACTAGAAGAACCTAGAAATAGGAAAGTGATAGCTGGTTTCGGGTGTTATATAGCAATAACATTTTCTACTCTGTCGTATTCGCCTCTTGACACCTTGGCCATTGTCACTTAACGAAGATCTTAGAATACGAAAATAAGATTTGTTTTCTGGGCTCTAAAATATTTTTCTTTTTGACATTTATATTTAGATAACTTATGAGCATTCAACTGAGAATAGCCAATAGTGGACTCATGATGTTACCTTACCAAATTTTCTTCATCTCTGGTGTTCTCTATCTCAGTATATATAGGGCTTCTATCCATCCGGTAATTTATGCAGGAATATGTAGGGCCTTATTTTTTTGGTCATGTTCTCTCTTTCACTGCCTATATATAACAGTGCCTATATCTAACCCATTGCCAAGTGCTAACCCTTCCCCTGCTAAACATCTTTTATTCCTATTTACTTCTCTCCAAATCTACTGCTTCCATTCCAGTTAAAACCACAATATTTTTTCCCATCCGGTTTCCTATATCTTTCTATTTAAGTTTATGCAGTACACCACCCTCTGCTGCTCTGTCCTTGCTTCAAACCATTCTCTATACAGTTTAAACTACACTGCTCATGTCATTCTCCCTAAAACTTTCAGTAACTTCTCAATCCAAAATTCTGAACATAACCTAAAACACACTTGGTTCTTTGATCCTGAAAAAGCTGTTGTACACCTACAGCCTTGGCTGTTCTCTCATCTTTCTTAAATTTCTGGCCAAGTCATATTCATCCTCCAAGTCTTCAGTTTTCTCATGCTTTTCTCTTGACCTGAAATGGTCTTGCCCCATTATTAATTTCTTGCCAATTTGATACAAAATACTGGAATACCTTAAGACAACATCAAATTCGTATACGTCAATAAAATGAGGAAATTGCCTGTAAACTGTCAATTCAAAGATTAGTTATTACAAAATAAAATGTAAAATGCCTAGAAATCTTACATTTCCTTGACAGTTTACTAAATTGGATATCAGTCTTATAATTTAGCAATATTATTATGAATATTGAGCCTTGAAACTAAAAAAAAATTTAAAAACTAACAATAATAAAAAAACTAGATGAAAATATCTTATTCTTTCTATAGAAAATTATATTATAAAATCATTGTTTATAAAGAGGCAGTCAAAGAGTATGCAGCCAAACTATACAGGAAAAGTGTATTATAAAGGTGCGTTAGGAAGTTAATTAGTAAGAATATGCTTTTTTTGGGGGGATTCTGTGACAGTATTTGCCTTTCAAATTTGTAATTTGTTATGTTCTTTTCTTACTCTAAATAAATATTCATTTTTATAATAAATTTTGATTTTGTGATATAAAAATTTGTTTTCTTAAAAGCCACATCCCCCCAATCATGATTATATTGAAGAGATTACTTTACCTGCCCAAAGAAAGGGAGCCCACGTCTGTAATGGGAATCCACTTTTGTAAATTTCAGTTTGCTTAAGGTGTTTGTGATTTCACATGATCCATGTCCAGTTAATTCCAACCCTGAAAAATAATTCAGTGAAGTTGAACTCTTCCATATATTCAGCTCACCTCCTACTTCCATCCCAGTTTCACTCCATTGTAACAAAATACCATCCATATACTCTTTTCTTAGTCTTTCCAGAATTTCTCATGCTTAGAAAATCATTGGTATCCATACTTCCTCAATTCTCTGTTTTCACAAATATTCTGCTTGTTGCACACATGTTCTTGAGAAGTTTTTCACCTCATCTCCTCTGGGATCTTGCTCTATCTTTGTGTCTATTTCACATCCACGCCTTCCCCCAACAACTTTCTGCATACAACTTGATTCTTCACATTGGCCTAAAAATATTCTTAAATTTCTATCACAAACTACTTCCCCAGCGAAAACATTCTTTTTACCACATGGTGAAAAGTATAGCCAATACCCAGTGCTCTTCCATTCAGTGAAGTGTGATCTGTATTTTAACTCCATCATCTAAAGCACCGCTCTATCAAGTCTAAAAGATCCTTATTTTCCTCCAATATGGTATTCTCATCTCAGACCTCATCAAAATGAACTCTCAGAAGTACTTCATACATAAGTACCACTGAAACCCTACCAGTGGCATCTAAGAAATTGTCCTTATTTCCCCTAACCCTGTGACTTCTAGTTTTATTTTGCTGACTTATCTGATACTATTTCCTAACTGCAGTTGTTTCTGTTCTTGGGCCCCTCATTGTCTGCCTCTAGCCTCAATTTAGCAATGCTAAGTGAGCTCACTTTCAGAACACTTGCATTTACTCTTAGGAGGATCTGGACACAATGAGAATGGTTTCAGATTTACATTTCTGGTTCTGATTTTGTTCTGGCTTTCTTTTGAAATTGTCAAAATGAATTTCATTTTGACATGAATGGAATGAATCAACTTCCATCTTGATGTTCCAAACTGTGATTAATTATCTTTGACACATTCTCATCACCATAGCTCTTTCTCATCTTTTCCTTATCTTGGTTAATGACACTTCCATTTCCCCGGCCCCCAAGTTGTAATCTTTGGGGTCACCTTTGAATAGTATTCTGATGTATCATATTGTAACACATTTTTCATCTAGCCTGTCCTTCTCATGCCTAACTTTAAAAAAAAAAATCAATTTATTTAGGTCATTCTCCTTAAATATATCTGAAGATATCCAATGCTTTTCATAATAAAGTCTAATCTCTTTAGTACATGATTTACTTTTCTAAAACACCTTAGCACCAGCCTACTTTTTTAAGATTCTTCTGGGACTGAACACATTTGTTTTATGCCTATTGTGCTTTCCTGTTCCATTGCTATCTTTCAAAATACTCTCCATTCTATTCAAATCTGCTCAAATGTTACTTTTCAAAGCCTTCTTCAGCTCTATATTAGAATTAACTCTCTCTCTTCATGCTCATTTGGCCCTTATTTTTTACATTTCCTGGGGAAATTTTATTACGGTTATATATAATACGTGCATACGTATATACATAGCCATATATATAATTTCTTTGTAGATTCCTAATTCCTTGAAGGCAGAGACCATGCCGTTGTTACAGTCCCCAGAAACTATAAAGCATTTTACATGGAATGGAAGTTTGATAAATGTTTAATAAATTAATAAATATTTAAAAATAATACAAACCTGTTCCCTCCTCTCTGACCTTGGCTTCCACTTGTAATTTCATGTCATATCCTTTTTGTCTCAGATGAAATATTTTACTTTTTACTAGTTGTGTGAAACAGCCTTCCTCGTCTGCCTGAAGAGAAAGGAAGAGAATTCCTGGGTCCTCTGATTTGTGATAAAAAAAAGTCAGTTACCAACCTATGAACATTTTGTGTTGGCCACAGAAGGAAATTTTACAAATGTTCTGACCATCTTTTGGGTGCTTATCTTTTCCCAAGCCCCCAAATGATACAAAATTTCTTCATTAATCATTGAGTTAATCATTGCCAACCTTTGCCTTCTCCCCTCTCTTCCAAAAGCCTATCCCATTGCTGTCATATTAAACTTCCTAGAGTTTCCCCAATGTACCATGGTATTTTGTCATTTTATCTCTTTGTGTGTGTGTATATATTGTTCCTCAAATAACATTCTTTCTTCCATTCTCATCTTGGCCAACAGTTACTGCTCTTCTAAACTCAGCTCAGACATAACATGTTCTAAGGAGCCTCTGTAATGACCTCCACCTAAATATCGACTAGGGACTGTATTTTCTTAACTGTGTTTTCTTGATATCTAGGACATTAAAAAAAACACATATATTCCTTGACTAGATGAATCATTATAGCAATTAGATCTCTAAACTAAACATCGGGTTTCATATTATAATCAAGATTTGTTTTCATTTTTGTACTTATTTACATGAAAATATTTATTGCATAATTAAATTTAATCTTATTTAATGTACTTATATGCAGATCTCATGACTCATTTGGAAACAGAAATTAATCCTAGTCTCCCTGATATAGTAAGGATTTTGGCAGCTAGATTTCTCTCATGTTTATCTTGCTTATCGATGTTTATCTTGAACTTCATCATCATATTCACCACCCTAGCCTTTCATTTATTGGGTCTCTACAACTTTGGTAACTTGCTTTTCCACACCCTTATAGTGTCCGCTCACATTGCCGCACCCTGGACTTTTATATACTCTTCCCCTGAAATCAGTATTCAAACATTTCATTTTTTAATACGTGTCCTACTGCTGTTTCCCTTAGTTATTCTTGCTCCACTTTTTCTCTGATGTAATCGAGGCCTCCAGTTCATCATCCCTCTCAGTCCCCCTCTCCTCAACCTGCTGCTGCTTTCAGTCTCCTCTACGCAGGGTAGATTCCATAGGGTATCATTTGATTCTCCCACTAGCCCAATTCTTAACATCTGTCACATTCTTCTTCTATTATCCTTTTGATAAAAGCCAACTTTGGAGACTTCCACATCCTTTTATGCCCATATACCTGGCATGTCAATTGCGGTCAGAAGGAAATGACAAAACTGGCCAAATAAATACCATTATAAATCCATGAGCCCAGCCCTCAAGTTGGTTCCGATCATTGCCAGGCAATCTTAAAATGTTTCCCTTACTCCACACTTCTCCTAGGTGACTATTTCAAACACTACTCTCATATTGTATTGTATTGTATTGTATTCTCTATTCTATTATCAGCCACAAGAAAACAAGATCTGGTGTTAATGTCCTGGGGAGAGTGATTTCCATATACCTGCTGACTAAATTCTTCACAGATACTTTGTGAATGTTTTCCATGGCAGGTAGAACTGTATCGTGAATATCTTCTGCACACATTAATTGTCACCAGACCACGGACAGGCTTTCCATATGTGTATCTATAACAGTAAAGAGTCACACAAAAAATACTTAACATAAATAACTCAGATGTTCTTCACAGGATTTGATCCATTCATATACCCATCTTATTCATTGACAGCAACTGTATTTCCTTCCAAAGCATTTGTACTTTAGAAGCACTTATTCTGAAACTCTGTCTTAATTATCTACAACTCTAAGAGAAAATACTTACTGAATACTGAAATACTTTTTGAAACACCTCCAAATGGAAAAGTAACAATGCAGTTTTTCTCAGATCTTTCTTCCCTCTCAGCTGAAGTCTTACTATAAAACTGCCTTATTTCCTTCTTTCTCTGCTGTCAGAGTATCTAGGTTATGTTTCTAGCTTTGCCAATACCTCCTAAGTTGTTTTAGGAAAAAAATTAGGGAAGCATACACAGTGTATTTCTAAGTCCTCCCTAACTCATGTATATTTTAAGAGGATAAATGAGGAATTAAATGGGAAAGCACTAGCTATAGAACAAAAACATTATAAGTGAACAGTATCATGATGACAGTCGGATTCTGCCAAATCTGATGGAGAGATGTGACATGGTATGGTCTGAATATTTATGTCCCCCCAAAATTCACTTGTTGAAACTCTAAACCCCAAAAGATGATAGTATTAGGAGGTGAGGCCTTTGGGAGGAGGGTGAAGTTCGCATGAATGGGTTAGTGCCTTTATAAAAGAGGCTCTAGAGAGCTCTCTTGTCCCTTCCTCCACACACAAGGACACAAGGAGAAGACACCAGTTATGAACCAGAAAGAGGACCTTCACCAGAACTTGACCATGTTGGCATCTTGATCTTGGATTTACCTGCCTCTAGAACTGTAAGCAATAAATTTCTGTTGTTAATAAGCTCCCCAGTCTGTGGTATTTTGTTATGGCAGCCTGAACGGACTAAGACGTGATGTGAAGCTGAACTTAGTCTATTGCTTCCTAAAGTATGCTTCATGGACCACCCACATTGAGATTTCCTGAGATATGCAGTGATATTCAGAGTCCCAAATCCTTCCTCAGGTTTATGATTGGAATCTCTAGAGGTGGAGCTGAGGAATCTACATTTTAACTAAGAACGTCCATAGATTCTGATGCAGACTTAGGTTAGAGACTTATTGCCCAAACTGTGAAGCCCCAAGCTTCCTCTTTTTATAGTCTCCCACCCCCAAAAAAAGTGCTGATAAAGTAATAAATTATTTACTAAATTTAATCACTTTGTTGAATCTTATCTTTAAATCTGAATCAAAAGCCTTTCCCTCTGATGGAAAAATTTATAGCATCAGAGCTGGTGAGAAGAATGAAAACATGTTTTTCATGTTGTTTTTAGAAGCAAGAAGTAAAATCAACCTCCTTGGTGCATGTAGGGGGGAACTCTACTGCACTAAAAGTAAGCAGGGAAGAAATAAATGACATGTATTTTAAATTCTACCTTATATATCCAGCCTTTAAGATAGAGGGTCTACTTAGCTTCTTTCTAGCTTTCCATAGTTTAAGAAATTGGGAACTATAAAAAAAACGGAAATAATAAGACATGGAATAACATGGAATCTATGAGCATGGGCTCCAGAGTTGGATGGCCCACGTTCAATTTAGCCCAGTGTCTGGGATATAGAAATATAGAAATGCTTCATGAAGCTAGATTTTTTTTTTTTTTTTTTTTTTTTTTTTTTTTTACTTTCAGAGGCAATATAGAATAGTGGTGAAGGGTTCAGGGTCTGGAGTGAACTGCTGGATTTAAATTCCAGTCTTCTGGAATTTACTGTCTGTAGGAACTTGAACAAGTTATTTTATCCTTTATGTGTTGCAGTTTCCTCATTTGTAAAATGAGGATAATTATCCCCATTTCATAGGATTAGTGTAAGAAAAAAAATGTAAATAAGTGCAAGGCACTTAAAACATTGCCTGGCACATTTTCAGTGCTCAGTTAATAATTTTTATTATTAGCAGTAAAAGTGTTGTATGCCACCACCCCTGCTCCCTAGTCTGAGTTCAGACAAGTTGGGGAGACAGTCATTCCTTCGCTAATTAAAACACTTCAAAGTCCAGTGATCATCATGGGCAATACAAATAAAGTAGGGAAAAAGAAATGAGATGAAGAAATGTAACTCACAGGCTGCAGACGGATACCACAAATTCATCATCTAGAAAACCAATAGTCTTGGGCATTTTCACTTGGACTTCAAATTTGGGCAACACTGTTATCAATAAAAGAGAAAAAAAATGGTGAGAGTGGGCAGGAGGTCCTGTAAGTATTAGTAATGATTCTACTACAGAACCTTGTAACAAAGGGTCACATAAAGTGATTTCAATTACAATAAGGGGCAGCAGGGCCACTATTGGCAAAGGAGATGCCGTCATAATCATGGGCAGTTGGTACCATGTTAACTTGGTTAAAAGCTGGTATTATGGTTCCTAGAATCTCCTTCTCTGAATTTGTCCAAGATTTCAAAGGTGGGAGGAAAGTAGCATCATTAGTCTCTAAAGATCACCATGGTTAGACGTGGTTACAGGTACAGAGGGACCAGCAGTTTCCAGTTTGTCCTTATTTTTTCCCTCTCTGTGTCCAGCTCTCCTTCCCAACTTCTAAACCCTGCTGACTCACAGAGACCCTAGGCCCACCATCAGCACCTGGTTATAGAAATACTGGAGTGGTAGGTAAGGAGAGGTAACAGTCTTCCATTGATTCTGTCAGTTTCCCTTCGTGTTCCACTCTGGCATCTGAAGGTGCCCTTGTGTGTTCTGATCTGTCCATCCCCACCAATGCTTCAGGAGGACTGGTTAGTAATTTCCTCTGAACTGCCATCTCCTCCTGTTGGACTCTGACTTTTCCAGCCTCTCTCATAGTTGTGTATAAGGTTTGTTATTTCTATAATGAATCCCTGTTCTATAATTCTCATGGCAGTTCTGGTGAGTTTTGGGAATCCTGTTTTTGTGATAGGTCTCCTTATCCATGGCATGATATATTTAACTTACGTTAGAAAATCCGCATAACTGATAACTAATAAGATGGTTTCAATGTCTGATTACTATTATTAGAGTAGATTACATGTAGGTCACACACAGCCAGAATGTAATCCCAGGAAATACCTCCTGTTATAAGATATAGATCAAGAGATGCATGTAGATAACTTAATGTATTGGTTAACAATTGATGTTTGAATAGGGTCAGATGGAACTATTAAAATTTCTCTTGCTTCTTGTTGGCTCTGTGATTTTGGTAAATTACTAACTTTTCTAGTATTAATATGTTCATTTGTAAACTGGAGAAGGTTTAGGATCTGCCTCAGAGGGCTACTGTAAGGATTAAATGAGATAGTGCATGAAACGTGCTTAGCAAATATTTAAATAAATAAAAAGGCTTGCTGATTTTCAACTATTATATGCTAGATTTTTGCTTGTCACCTACATGTAAAAATGATCCAGTCTTACACTCTATAATGTCATAAATATCTTGGACACATGCACAATTCTTACCATATTCATTCACCTCAAAAGAGTGCTCTATTTTTTCCCCTGACTCCTTCTGCAGTATGACCTTGTAGGGACCCAGCGTGGGCTCCACTGAGAGTGGGAAAGAGAGCTGGTTGAGTCCCCAGTGCAATTTGAGATTGTGCCATTGGAAAATCCGGTTCCTCTTGGGATTCTATAGGTAAAAACATCACAAGTTCATAGAAGCAACTGAATATATAATTTTGAGTAGAGGAACAGCTTTTCAGGGAGAGTGGCATTGGGAGTTGGAAAATTAGCTGATTGGTAAATTGGCACCAGAGGATTAGCAAAGGTTTCTAGGAATTCTAGACTGAGCAAAGGACATCTTTCCCAGCTATGAGATATGACAGGTGATAGTACCTTTTTTTGAGATTATGCATACCCATCTTGGTCAGAAATATTGGAAGAGCCACTAAATTGCATCATCTCAGGGAATTTTGTTCCTTCATTTATATCTTATCTACTCTCCCCAGGATTTATGAGAGACAGGGAAAACGGTGTTTATTTAGTTTTGGTGAAGTATTGGTGAAGTGCCAGTGGGGAAGGTGGAGGTGGAGACAGGCAATTTAACACAACTGGCAGTGAGTCCTCACCCCAACTGAGATACACAATATATTACCTACCTCAATATAAACCACTGGGAACTGAAAAGAAAGAAATAGTATGAGTGTGAGATAGAGTTTAGAAAGAGAACACCATGACATTAGCATTAATACAGTATCGGGACCAGAGGAAGTGAGCCTGTTCATTTCTTGTCCAAATGAGGAAATGTGGCCCCATTTCATTCACAACACTTTATGTTTAGTTTGGGACATACGTCTCTTAAGAAATCATGACTTCCCTTTAATGAAATAATGTACAATTGAGAAACCTGCATTTAGGTAAAAAGGTCCTAATAATAGTTTATTTTGCAGATGATGTTTATCTCTGAGAAATTCTCCATTTCTCTAGGAGAGAAATGAAATGCATTTATTTTCTTCAGTTCAATGAAAATAATTGAGTCTTTAAGGGGATAATTTTAACTGAGTATTTAATTTATTTTAAAAATGTAGTTGATGAGCTGATCTCCCTTATTCTCCAGCAGCGATACACTTCTGAGATCTTTCTGTGACAGATTTAAGAATCTCATATTGGTCTCGGTTCTCCAAAAGAATAGGTTTTACATTTTTGCCTGTTTCTGCCAATCGTACCCACTGTTGTGACACTCACCATTTCATTCAAAGGGTGAAAATTGACATCCACAGAGACAATGCGGAATCTCACTGAAACATAGAGATTTTTCTCATGAAACCCTCCAGTGGGAACTCAGGGTGGTAAGACAGATAACAACGTGCCAGGATTTCCATAAATTAATAGAGAACCACACCTTCAACCTTTCAAATTGCTTTTGCTCATTTGATTCTTTGTACCTGTTTGTCCTGGTTTGTAGATGGGTTTGTCTGTCTGGACAAAGACTAGGCTTTCTACTTTTGTTATGTGCATCGGCTTCCTCTTTATGAAGTGCTGGGTTGACCCTTTCACCTGCACAGTAATGAACGCTGAGGAAGATGATGACTCCGGAATCTGTAAAACCGAAAAGAGCTGAAGAATCTGCCCAGATCCACTTCTGAATGTCTCAGCCGCTGTGATTTTCTCATTTCTCTGGTTAGTCCCATGAAAATTAGTAAGGGATAGGGTCAAAGGTGATGTCCCCTCTTTTTACAGATTATTAGGATCGTGTAACATGACAGCAACGAATTGTTGATTTGACTGAAGGAAAAATGTCATTGCAATAAAATGAACTAATTCTTCAACAAGTTATGACAATGAAGGCAATAACAAGCTCACACTTCCACAGCAATATGGTAGTATTAAAATAATTATTAAATTTTATTTTTCAACGGTCAAAAACAGCATTACATATCATTGTTGGCAGTAAGCTGGTATGATTAACTATTTAATACTTTAAGTTAATTAAAGGTTACAAGGACAATACATTAACCATCAACCATCTGCGAGATCTTAGAGAAGTCACTTAACTTTATGAATCTATGTGTTTATATCTGTAATGGCATGAACATTATTTTCCTTAGAAGTTTACTTTAAGAGCAAAGATAATAATGGTTATAGAAGTCCTTCCTATAACCATTATTATCTTTTGTATATTGCACTAGTTCTGTTTGTAAATATTATGTAAGTATATTCAGTAGAACTTTTATTTTTAGACTCTAATTTGAAATTTGCTCTGTACTCCTCATTTTTTTCTTCCTTTTGCTTTTTTATTGTTGGGGGTCAGAATGCAAGGCATCAACTAACATGCTCTCCCTGTAATGCTCTCCCTTTTCCCAAGGAGGGATACTGACCATGAAGGAGCTGCAGTAGAAGGAGTGCTTCGCCTCCAGGTCTGTGAGGAGATTCCTGCTCTGCATCTCATACTCCAGAGTTACTGTCAGTTCCACTGTCTCATTTAGGTGATTAAGCACAACACAGGCCTTCTCGGTAACCCCAGCATACAGCTGTGATGGGACCAGGACCAGGTACTGCCTGCGGAGAAGAGGGGTCTGGGTCAACCATGGAGGGGCTAAAAAGACATCATTACTGTGGTTGTTTTCTAGATGATCTTTGCTATCATCACCAATCAGAGAGCAGAGCCAGATTTCAACAGGAGTGGAGAGGAGTACTTTCTTCAAAGACCAATCCAGAAGGCCTTAGAAAGTCAGAAAACCCCTACCAAGTTAAACATCAGTATGCTTCTACTATACTGTGGAAATATTCACTCTCAATATTAGTAAACCTATTCATAAGTTATGGATAAGCACTCCATGAGTTGTTATATATTTTGTATAGAAATAATTTTCAAATTTAGAAATTTTCAGTGAATCAAGTAAATGTGATCATACACACGCACGCGCACGCACACATGCACACACACAAATATTATTCAGAAATCCTGCTGTTCATGACAACATGGATGGGCCTTGAGGGCATTACGCTAAGTGAAATGAACCAGATAGAGAAAGACAAATACTGCATGGTATCTCTTACAACATGCGGAGTCTTAAAAAAAAGTCAAACTCAGAAACATAGAGCAGAAAAATGGTTACCAGGGAATGGGGGATGGAGGAAAATAGGGATAGGTTGGTAAAAGGACACAAACTTTCATTTATAAGTTGAATAAGGTCTGTCTGAGGATGTACTACATAACATGGTGACTATAGTTGATAACACTGTATAATTGAAATTATATAATTGAAATTTGCTATGAGAGCAGAACTTAAGTGTTCTCACCCCCCCAAATAAATATTTGAGAGATAGATGTGTTAGATTAATTGTTAGATTGATAGATTAATTAAACTCAATGGGGAGAATACTTTCACAATATATATGTATTGTACACTTTAAATATCTTACAATTTTAATTCTCAGTTATATGTAAATAAATCCCCAAAAAACTTAAAATTTTTTTAGTAACAAACAATATTATTAATCAATTAATTATCATTGAAACCAGTAAGAAAACCTATCCACGTGTGGTCTTGGGTTTCATATGGATGATAGCACAAAACTCTTTGTTCCAGGAAACATTAAGAGATAACGATAATACATGGAGAGGAGCTGAATCGCTTTTCACTACTGTTTCAGAAGCAACCTTAGCTCTTTTCTTTCTTCCACTCTCTAGAGATGGAAGAAAAACTAGGCTAATCATCAGACACATTACCATATACATCCAGAAGAAAATATTCTCCTGTTGCGGTTTGCCCATCGTTTACAATCACCTAAATGTGCTGCACTTTGTGATGCTCTGCTGGCCCATGACCCTCTCGCTTTCTGAAATGTCCTGGTCTAGCTGGAAAACTTCTATTGGCTTCATAAGCCTCATCTCAAAAGCAACTTTCTTATGTAGACTTTGGTGATGCCCCTTCACTTGTAGCAGTTCCCATGAAGAGTTAGGTTATCTCTGAGTATTCTCACAGAATCCTACAATGCCTGGTTCTGTTTTTGCATTTTATTTCATTTGCTGTGCACCATCTCTCTATCTCTCTCTTTTTTATACTATGAGGTACTAAGGGCAGGGGCCACATTTTGTTAATCTGTATATTCTCAAATCTAATGCCAGCCCTAAAGTTTTGCTGTAGGATTGAGTGAAATGACACACAAACCCTGGCTTGTCTCTAAGTCATGCATCCATCTTGGGAATACCTGCTTGGGGAAGACACAGACACTGAGTCACTTTACAATGGCCAAGACACTGCAGCCTTTTGCACCAGTCAAAAAAGAATTTATCTTTTTTCGGTAGGAATTCTATATTCTTATTTGATGAATGTCGTAGAATTCTATAATCTTATTTGGTAAATTATTCACAAATGTTACTGCCCTATATCTCTGAGTTTTCTAGAACTGGAGTATGCCTTTTACCACCTGTGCAATAACAATTTATCAACACTTCTGAGCTTTTTCAACAACAGATAATTTCAGAGGGAATCAGGAAATAAATAAAAAGACAGACATCAAGAAGCTGATAACACAATGGGAAGAGGAGCAATAGACTTTTCTGGAAATGTTGCTTACGGTTTGGAGGTAGCTGAAGCATCTCTGGGCAGGAGCAAGGAAAGCAGAATCAAGACTGGAATAGGCAGCTGACATCCCCTCATGGTGCAGAGAGGAATAGGAAAGAATGGGACTCTTGAGTCCTTGATTCCTTGAACTCTGTTCTTGTTCCAGAATCACTGGTTTTTATTTTACCTAATGGGCAGTAAAAGTAAATGGCTAACCATTTTTTTTTGGTAACATATTAACTACTTCCAGTATAAAAAAATCAATTGCAGATCACTTTCATCCACTTGCTCAAATTTTCTAAGTGCCTGAAAAATAGTAATGTTGAGGCTACATTAGCTCTGATTATTAATCAACACTTTAAATATCTTTAAGAAAAAACAAAGTAAATGACATGATTTGATGAAATCAATCAACATTCTTGATCTTTTTCTTTTTTAACAAGAGCTATTTATGTAAATACATTTCCCAAATCTCTTCTTGGTAGACCAGGGAGCATCACATATTCTCCCAAGCTTCACCCAATACAGTTATTTAATGAAACAAAGAAATAAAATTTATCACAGATGTTAAACAAAATAAGTATGAAGATGATCTCTCCTTTGTTTAAAAGCTTAGCTTTTGCTTTTTACAGCTGTCCTTATATATTTGTTTGTTTATAAAGAAAATGAACCCATGTAATGCATTTTTATAGTTTCTTAGTTCATTTAACATCTAGACTATAAAGCCAATAAATTAATTTTATCCTCTAAGGAAATAATCTTTGTTTGATGAACATTCTTATTTATTTTACCGTGAGAAATATAAACATTTTATCAATAGTGATCCTCATCCTATTTGCTTTTCTAAGGAGATGGGATGTTAGAATCTATTTTTATGGAATTCTGAAAATTAAAAAGATCCACACTATTACATTAGTATAACTAGTACTCCACAAAATTCAAGTGTGTGTGTTTTGAATAGAGAACTGGTTTAAACTATAAAATTCAATATGAGGAGAAACAAGCACTCCCTTGGATGAGGTATATTTAGTTCTTGACATACATTTTTGTATACGATCTGAAAGAGTGAGAAATGAAGATACCGTACATGACAGTCCTTAGTGAACTATAAAACTACAGATTTGTAAGATGTTAAAATTCACTATTTACACTATTTACAATAGCCAGGACATGGAAGCAACCTAAATGTCCATCAACAGAGGAACGGATAAAGAAGATGTGGTACATATATACAATAGAGTATTAGCCATAAAAAAGAAAAAAATCGTGCCATTTGCAGCAACATGGATAGACCTAGAGATTGTCATACTGAGTGAAGTAAGTCAGACAGAGAAAGACAAACATCATACGATATCACTTACATGTGGAATCTAAAAAAATGGTACAAACGAACTTACTTACAAAACAGAAATAGAGTCACAGCTGTAGAAAACAAACGTAAGGTTAAGGGGTGGGGGAGAGATAATTTGGGAGACTGGGACTGACATATACACACTACTATATATAAAATAGATAACTAATAAGAACCTACCATATAGCACAGGGAACTCTACTCAGTACTCCATAATGACCTATATGGGAAAAAAATCTAAAAGAGAGTGGATATATGTATATGTATAACTGATTCACCTTGCTGTGCACATGAAACTAACACAATATTGTAAATCAACTATACTCCAATAAAAATTAATTAAAAAATAAATAAAATGCCAATCATGATAATATTTATTTATGTATTATTTATTTTTTATGGCCGCGTTGGGTCTTAATTGCAGCACGCAGGATCTTCATTGAGGCATGTGGGCTCTTTGTTGTGGTGAGCGGGCTTCTCTCTAGTTGTGGTGTGCGGGTTTTCTCTTCTCCAGTTGTGGCACGCGGGCTTCAGGGCGCGTGGGCTCTTTAGTTTGCAGCACACAGGCTCTAGTTGAGGCACAAGGGCTCAGTAGTTGTGGCATGCAGACTTAGTTGCCCCGTGGGATCTTAATTCCCTGACTAGGGATCAAACCCACGTCCCCTGCAATCTAAGGCAGATTCTTTACCACTGGACCACCAGGGAAGTCCCCCAATCATGATGATAGACTATGAGTGATATAATGCCAGGTCAGAGTAAAATGTAATAATACATTGTGCGAGCCCTTGGTAGTTGGTAAATGCTTGCTGAATGAATATAAAACTCTTCTGCTTCAGTTTGGTTTCCTCTCTCGTTAGAAACTTTATGCTCTCTCCACTTCCATCCTGCACTCCTACACTGCCATAAATAAATATCTTCATTCTCTGCCAGCTTAATACGGAATAAATTAACTTACAATAAATAATAAATGACTTTTAAGAAGTCTCTATGTTACTTTTCACAGGCATAATTATACTTTTTGGATATATACCAAACCTATATTTTGGCCAAATGCCTAATGACTAAGTATAAAAATCCACATTTGTATGAAGCAAAATCACCATTGTAGTTTAAACTTCTGGAATAGAAGAATAAATCTGAAGTATTATCAAAACTTTATTGTTGTGATTTTTAATTGAAAATATTAGTAGATACATTTAAAATATTTATTGTAGAGCATAAACAATATGTTCTCAGAATTCTCAGCTAAGGCTTACATATTCCTGTGGTCTTCAACTCTTTTTTCCTTGTATTCCCTAAAAGAATTTTATTAAGCATGTAACCCTTCACACATACTTGATTTCTAAAACTTCTCTTCACCAGTAAGATAACAAAAAGTGTATTATAAATACTGACACTTAAAAAATAAACTGTAATACCATTTTTAAAATATATCTAGGGGCTTCCCTGGTGGCGCAGTGTTAGGAATCTGTCTGCCAATGCAGGGGGACACGGGTTCGTGCCCCGGTCCGGGAAGATCCCACATGCCGCGGAGCAGCTAGGCCTGTGAGCCACAACTACTGAGCCTGCGCGTCTGCAGCCTGTGCTCCCAACAAGAGAGGTCGCGATAGTGAGAGGCCTGCGCACCGCGATGAAGAGTGGCCCCCGCTCGCCGCAACTGGAGAAAGCCCTCGCACAGGAACGAAGACCCAACACAGCCAGAAATAAATAAATAAATAAAATGTATCGAATGAAATGTAAATACTGCAGTCATTTATTGCTTACCATCATCCATTTAAAACATACATGAACTCTTCTTTTACAAGTTGGAAATCTTACATCATTCTTGTTTTTCCTTGATCTTGGATTTCCATTCTAATTCCCCAGATAATTTTATCCTGGTATTTTATGCTTCAATATACTTTAAAGATCACCCTATCATACATTACTGAAACTAAAGATAATCAAAACTGTAAAAGAGGTTCTTGTACCTATACAGTTCTGAGTAGTAGTAATGAACTTTTCTGGATCAAGTTATCATTACAAGTATTGTCAATATATTCTTTTTTTTTAATAAATTTTATTTATTTATTTATTTATTTTTGACTGCATTGGGTCTTCATTGCTGCGTGCGGGCTTTCTCTACCTGTGGCGAGCGGGGGCTACTCTTTGTTGTGGCACGCGGGCTTCCCATTGTGGTGGCTTCTCTTGTTGCGGAGTCTGGGTTCTAGGCACGTGGGCTCAGTAGCTGTGGCTCGCCGGCTCTAGAGCGCAGGCTCAGTAGTTGTAGCGCACAGGTTAGTTGCTCCGCGGCACGTGGGATCTTCCCAGACCAGGTCTTGAACCTGTTTCCCCTGCATTGGCAGGCGTATTCTTAGCCTCTGCGCCACCAGGGAAGTCCCTGTCAATATATTCTTTATCAAAACTGTATATATATATACACACATATATATGTATGTGTGTGTGTGTGTGTATATATATATATATATATATATATATATATATACTATTATCTCAATGTATATTAAACACAAGAAAAAAATCTTATTTGACAATCATTTCTTAATGAAATTAAATGTATATTCCATCCTGTTGGCTCCCCCAATCAGATCATGTGTCTTTGGATTTATATTACTTACTGCTAGATTGACACAAGTTTCAACTATCTATTCTCTTGCTATGTTTTCTATTCTACTCTATTTTATTCTAGAATATTCCTATCTACGTCCTATCCTATAGATGTAAGCACCAAGAAATCTCGTTCACATAAAGAGAGAGATAAAAATGTGAGAAGTTCCGTTATAACATTATCATTTAAATATTTAGGTGTCTAAGTTATAAGCCAAAGGTCACACTGTAATCATCATTAAAGAAGAATTTTAATTACCTATCAGCTGATAAATCAAATATGATCTCCTTAATTCTATTGAAAGCAAAGCACTGGAAGCTAGGTCAATTGCAAAAGGGTTTGGAATTCAGTCACTAGAGTCATTCTCATTCTCAGTGTCTCGAAAGAATGCAAAAAAGGCTTACCAGCACTTATAAATGGTTGCTAATTGTTACTGTCTTACTTAAAGACACTTGATATACTCAAGAACTTTGGGGAGATTGAAATATTATTCATTTCAATATACTTCTGTCAACAGAAAACCTCACAAGGTGCTTTTTATTATTGTCAAAACTATGACTTGCACATGTAGCTGATTAAATTTCTAGAAAGCATCTACCAATAATCTGATTTGCAAAGCCAGGTGTCATTGTCCAGATAATCAGTAAAATTAGTTTTACGACCGATAGGAAAAATATTATTTCATTTTTAATTGTAATAAACTCACAAATATATATTCTTATGATAATTATCCCATTTCTGATTTCTAAGATAAAGAACTTTACTGGGTATTTGTTACCTGGATTCAGTGTTTCTTTCCATGCTCTCTATTTTATTATTATGCAACTCTCAGGGGCAATACAAACATTGACAAGAGTTGAGGAAGGAAGAGGTGAGGTTTAAAATGAAAATTTTTATTATTTCTGCCATCCACCACCACAATATGAATGAGTACAGAAAATTCCAAAATGAGCCAAAAGTACCCATTTTTAATGTCATGCTTTTTTTTATACCAGAAATATGTTTAAGATGGATGGATGTATGAGGCCTACAATGGGCTTATGATTCCTTGATTTAAGAGACTTTGTGCAAATATCAATATTTTGAATGTCTTTTTGTAAAAGACAAGCAAGTTTTTCACTCCAAGATATATCTAAAATACATATTATAAGTAAATATTCATATATTAAAATAAATCCACAAGTCATGTCTTGATTGAATTATCAACATTATGATAGTGATCTTATATAATTATTATCTACAAAGATCATAAGATTATTGATCATGCACAGTTTTAGGGATTCCAAAATGATGTTGAAATAGGTTGAGGCCAAAGCTGAACCTTAACGGCAGATTCTAGCCAAATGTCAAAGATCAATGTTACGGTATTCCAACTTTTAATAGTAGGTGGCCACTTAACTCACATGAATGAAAATATAGTAATGAAATTCCAGTCATCGGTTTAATAGGCACTCAATAAATATTTGTTGAGTGAAAGAATAAATAAAACAAATTGGTATCATTTCTTGTCTAAAGTAATGTTCATATAATCAGGGAAAACATCTGGAAAAGAAATAATCTGAAATACAGTATGGGAATATTCTAACTGACCTAAAAGCAGGAAGACATAGTAGTTAAGAGAATAGACTCAATTGTCAAACTCCTGGGAATGGATCCCAGGTTCCTCACTTACTGTGCCATCTTGGGCAAATTACATAACCTCTCAGTGCTTCAGCTCATATATAAAGTTGGCTTAAGAGTAGCTCTCCAAGGATTAGATTACATTAGTTAACACACTTAAAAGTACTTAGAAAGTATCTGTCATAGAGTGAGTGCTATATAAATGTTCGTTATTGTTAGTAAAACTGGCTTTCCAGTTTTTTATCTTAGAAACTTTTTTTATGCAGGGGACCTTTGTTGTCCCGTGAAATACTGATGTGTAAGATTCATGGTTTTGAGCACCAAGTGTAAATGACTCAGCCAAGAAATTCCCACACAGAGTACAATTGCACAAACCAAATCATTCACTAAAGCAAAAATTAATATTCATAAAACTTGAGATGAACTGAAATGCTTAATAACAATGAAGGCACATGCTGTATATTGCCTTGGTAGAATCTGTCTTACACATCTATCAAAATAGGAAGACTTTATCACAACATCAAAAGCTTTAATTACTTACCGCTAAATGAAAAGGAACAAAAGCTAAGCTTTGACTATAACAATAGCATTAAATTTTGACATAAACTAGGAAGAGAGGAGAATAAGTAAAAGTGGAAAGAGTTGACTTTGTAATTGCTGATAATTCTGATACAATTTTAATTGTATAAAAAATAGATTTTTTAAAAATCTCAAAATGAAGCTATTTAAAAAATATTCTATGAAAGACATCATTACCTTTGGACATATTTCTAAACTGTTACTTCCAAAGAAAAATATGTTTACAGAACATTGAGCAACCGTGAGTGGGTGAGAATGGAGGTGTCCTTGTCACTTAGTGTACATTGGGGGAGGTACAGTTAGAATCGCTGGCATAAGTAGAATGAAACTGAAAATCACATTAACACAAACGGGACATTCGTACCGATATATTTAATGAATAAAAGAAGGAGGAATCTTGGTTGTGACAGTCCTCCATGATTAACTCGCTGGTTAACCTCGTGTATATTTCCAAGTATTTCTGTGAGTAGCTGGTCTGGGAGAGAGCACACTGGAAACCGCGGGGCTTATATGGCGCATTTCCAAGCTTCGAGGGCTTCCCTGCACCAAGTCTGAGAGGCAGGACAAAGGATAAAAGGAATATAAGGTACGTGCTCTTTCTCTGTCTTATTAGAAAGACTCACGGTGAACACTAGCATGCTGATTCAGAGAGCAGGCCAGTGGACTTGTCAACCCAGCTGTGCTTCCTCCAGCCCGCTTTATTCAAGACTGTAGTAGTATTTTCTTCAGTACACATAATGAAAAACTGACCTAATGGCAAAATAATGTTCCATCCAGCCCCGTCTTCTTCCTCTGAGTCATCTGTGGAAGTTTTGTCCAGGAGGACATTTTCCATGCCTGCACACCCCTCCCAAACGCTGGTACTCCCCCATCCTCCACCCCCCAACCTGCTGACTCCTCTTGTCTGTTTCAGTCCTACTGATGCCTCGCTCTCCTCCAGCACCTGAGAACCCTCCTATCTTAAGGACTTGTGCTTTTGTTCCCTTCTCCTGTATTTCTCTTCTCCCAGATGTTCACACTGCTAACTTCCTTACAGTAAACCTTTGCTCATCGATCAACTTCTCAATGAGAAGCAAGTGTCATGTCTCATGGGAACATGATTCTTCATTCATTTGTTCAACAGATAATTACCGCGTGCTTGCTATTACTGGATATAGTTCTCATTGCCAAGGAACAGCGAGCAACAGGACGAAATCTCTGCCTTATATTCCAGCAAGAGGAGCCAGGCAATAAACAATAAAGACAATAAGCAAGTGCATTATATAATATGTCAAAAGTGACAAGTGCTATGGAAAAAAATAGAGCAAGGGAGATCAGTAGTGCCCCAAAATAAAAAGTTTAGATGCTGTGGTCAGCATAGCACTTGTCACTTTCTGATGGTAGAATATTTCTACATAATTATTTTTTGAGGTAGTATTAAAATAAAGATTTTGTAAGATGATAAAACTCTATTTTGAGTCCAGCTAGCTTATTCCATATCCAGTGAATGACCAGAGGGTCAAAGGTCAACTGAAGGTCAGTTTAAGTAGTAAACAGGTTCATGTTTTCATGACTGATTTTGCAAGAAAATGATAGTGGATAGTGATAATTAATAGTAAATAATAAAAATGTGAACTTGAGAGACGCTAATCTGAAATTTCCTAAAAAGAAAATAAGCAGACATTTTTAAGGAACCACTCAAAAAAATAAGTTTATTGTTTTGGGGGAATGTTGCCCTATTTTGAAAATCTAAAAGGGACCCCTCAGTTCCCAAGGTGACATAAAAGAGCTCCAAGCTAGAGGAGAGAGGAGAGATGTTGGGAGAACAGTAAGTTAGACATGGCCTTATGTTCCTTCCCCAACTACTGGGCTGACTCAAGGGGGGGACAAATTACATCATGGAGAGTGCACCTCTTTAGGGTGTGGAAAATCCAGGAAGAGCTGCTGCCCAACTTCTGATCTGGGGCTTCTGAGAACAACAAGCCCACTGAAGCTCTTCGTGTCAGGAGGCAAGGCAAGGACAAGCGAGATGGTAGCTTTGATACAGGAAAGAAGAGCATCCCTTCCCCTTCTTCCACCCCTTACACACACCAGGTTTCCACGGCGGATCCCAAGGAGTGTACAAGAATTCCAGACTTTTCACACATTCTTGTGGGGATTTATTGGACTCAAGATTTTGAGATGACAAAATGTTGCCATGTTTTAAGTGTTTAAAATAAATTTCAGAAGATCCTCTCAAGCATTTCATTTCACATCTTTCCCTTAGTAATCAATCTAACATTTATTATTATTAGGCATACTCATCATATCAGAAGCAGAAAAAAGGAGGTCTATTTGTCAAAAACATAAACAAAAGTAGGTTTTATTTCCTTAATTTTCTGTTGACAAACCAATTGACAAATTTATTACAAGAATCAGAGGCAAGCAACTCTCGAGAGGCTCTTGGAAGCAAGCTGGCTACTGTTTACAGTTAAATCTGGGGTTTGTATTTAATGTTTTTCTGTAAACTGTAATCTCTCCTATTTTGCTGTAATACCTCTTCAGGATTTAATCAGTACTGAGTGATTGTACATATTAGATACCATGTATTTTATATTTCATTTGTTCTCTTAGAAGAATTAGATTATATATTATCTGAAAAAATAAAACTATAGTGCCCACTAACGTGAGATATTAAGGGGCAGTGGTGGAAATTCTGGATTGTAAGTGTTTAGAATTAACCATTAAAAATTTTTAGCATTGGGGTTGGAAAAAGAGAGGCTATAGGTTAGATAACAGAGTGACTATTAAGGAAATTAGAACTTTTTTGAGGCTGAAAGAAAAGTCCAGGAACCAAAACAATTGTACCTTTAGAGTAATGCTTCCTAATGCAAAACAAATAAATAATTTCATGAAAACGCAAAATAAAAATACATGGTTAAAATAGCGTAATAAACTACTAAAATAATAAACCACTTAAAATGAAAAATAAAAAGAGAAGCAATAGAATAAGTTTAAGCTAAAGAAAAAAGTCAAATAGGTGCTTTCCAATGTCATCAGGCTAGAAATGTTACTGTAGTTTCTCCATAAAACATCATTTTTTTAAAAAATTGGGGTATAGTTGCTTTACACTGTCGTGTTAGTTTCTACTGTACAATGAAGTGAATCAGCTATAGGTATACATATATCTCTTTCCTCTTGGACGTCCCTCCCACCTCCCCCCCATCCCACCCATCTAGGTCACCACAGAGCACTGAGCTGAGCTCCTTGCATTATACAGCATGTTCCCACTATCTGTTTTACACATGGTAGTGTATATATGTCAATCCCCATCTCCCAATTCATCCCAACCCTCATTCCCCCCGCCATGTCCACATGTCTGTTCTCTACGTCTGCGTCTCTATTCCTACCCTACAAATAGGTTCATCTGTACCATTTTTCTAGATTCCACATATATGTGATAATATTTGTTTTTCTCTTTCTGACTTACTTCACTCTGTATGACAGATTCTAGGTCCATCCACATCTCCACAAATGACCCAGTTTCATTCCTTTTTATGGCTGAGTAATATTCCATTGTATATATGTACCACATCTTCTTTATCCATTCATCTGTCAATGGCCATTTAGGTTGCTTCTATATCCTGGCTATTGTAAATAGTGCTGCAGTGAACATTGGGGTGCATGTGTCTTTTTGAATTATGGTTTTCTGGGTATATGACCAATAGTGGGATTGCTGGGTCATATGGTAGCTCTATTGTTAGTTTTTTAAGGAACCTCCATACTGTTCTCCATAGTGGCTGTACCAACTTACGTTCCCACCAACAGTGCAAGAAGGTTCCCTTTCATCCACACCCTCTCCAACATTTATTGTTTGTAGATTTTTTAATGGTGGCCCCTCTGATCAGTGTGAGGTGATACATCAACACTCTTTGACATAAATCACAGCAAGATCTTTTTTGACCCATTTGCTAGAATAATGAAAATAAAACCAAAAATAAACAAATGGGACTTAATTAAACTTAAAAGCTTTTGCACAGCAAAGAAAACCATAAATGAGATGAAAAGACAACCTTCAGAATGGGAGAAAATATCTGCAAATGAAGCAATGACAAGGGATTAATCTCCAAAATATACAAACAGCTCATGCAGCTCAATATTAAAAAAACAAACAACCCAATCAAAAAATGGGCGGGAGACCTAAATAGACATTTTTCCAAAGAAGACATAAGGATGGCCAAGAGGCACATGAAAAGGTGCTCAACATCACTAATTATTAGAGAAATGCAGATCAAAACTCTGTAAAACATCTTGATTGAAACCGACAAGTTTGAAAATAATAGCTAAATAAAAGACAAAGCAAATCGTATCTCCTTCCACTGAATGCATGGCTGGTGGTGAGAGGTTTCCAAACAGATATAGCAGCTCCACCTACATGAAAGATGGCTGACAGACACTTTATTTTCGCCTCATTTCCTGCTCCATTGTTTAGAGCCTCAGGGTTGTGTTAAATTGAAGTTATCCCTAAACTGTGTATGTTGTCTATCGGAGGAAGACAGCAACTCCATTATTGCATTTGATAGCAGCCTTTGTAGAAGCCAGGGCCAGAAGGGGCTGGGGAGAGGGGAAAGGGGAAATGTATCTGGGTATCGAAGGAAGTTTGATGACATCCTGATGTGTAACAAAATGCCTGCATCTGAAGGTGGATTTGAGTTTCGTTATGCTCCAATATTTCACCGGATTATAGAAACAAGCAGTGGGACTGTTTAGCACAGCAGATTCAGCCAAGATCAGTGCTCTTCAAACAATTTTAACTGTGACTGCAGTAAGAAATGCAGTTAACATACATATACGTGTATGTACATACAACTGAAAAAAGTGATAGCTGAGCAATATTTCAACAGTTACGTGCAATGCACACTGACACTGCTAGCTGGGATTTCCTAAATTGATTTCAAGATCTGTTAAGAGGTTGGAATCCTCAGTTTGAAAAACACCGCCCTAGATGAAAGATTGTGGGAGGAAAGCACTGGGAATTGAGATAAGTGCTAATGACCACAAATAGACCTATAGGTATAGGTCTTGGAAAAGTATTCAACCCACCTATGTGTATATCAAGTGAACAAAACCAAGGGAAATCTACAAGCCTTTTAGCAAGTGAGTCTGGCAAGATTGCTGTTTGAGGATAAAGAAGCAAAAAAATGGAAATACAAAAAAAATCTAAATATCAAGAAAAAATGACCATAAAATTTGACTCAGAGGAAGAGCTTAAGTTTTTAAAAATAATTTACTAGATAAATTAGACAGAAATTTAAACTTAAAACTTCATCACCAACAAGTATCAATACAACAATTACTCAAGTGCATGTTTATTTATAAAAAGGAATACAATGGAAAAGAAGATAAGAGAAATAAATATATTCAAATATACTGAGCTAAAATAACATCATTAAAATTATCAAATATTACTTTAAAATTAAAAATTGATAAATCTGGTTCAAGGTAGAACTACTGACATAGATAATAAGTATGAGTTAAGACCAAAATGATAATGAGGTTAAAGGAATTTGAAAAGAAATGGGTTTTGATGTTCAGAGAAAGATGATCCCAAATAAATGTAACCTGTGTCTTCCACAGCAACCTAGCGAATGGAAAAAGTATTATTAGGAATATAGATGTCACACTTTGCTTTTAAACTGAAAGGTCATCTTTTGCATGAAAAAGAGGAGAGACTTAGGAAGAGTTAGCAAACTGGGAAAAAGTGATTTGTTCAGGTCTCCAAACAGGTGGAGAGATTTGCCCTAAGGAAAATGAAAATAGAATGGGATATTAAGATGAAAGTCCAAAAATAGAGAGATACACACTTCAAACTGATAGTTTTTGTTTGAACATTGATAAGTGTCATAACAGAGTACAAAAGAAATGCAATTTTAGTAAGACTTTGTGAAACAAAATTGTATTAGGGACTAAGCTTACACTTATCTCTCATCTTTACCAATTATTTTAAGTTTATCAACACATGTATTTTCATTCTGAAGTAGTAGGAAAGACATGAAGTATTTTAAAGGAAATGTTAACATTTTCTCAAAATTACAGACCCATTAAAACTGCTGGTTGAATTAACCCTATATTTTAGGCTGGGGCCTGACCTAATCCCCAGCCAGGCCAGATGGACTTGATTAGGTTAACTGTCCTAAATGCTTCTCCTTCATGGAGCTGGACCCCTTTCAATGTCAGTCGCTCCTCCCCTGTCCAATTAACTGCTACTCATCCAGTAAAAAAGCAGAGTGAGCATCTTCATAACCATTACATGAAACTCTTTATCAAGTAGATTGCTCACCTCTCTTTGGTTTATAAGGTTCTTTTTATAAAGTTTTGTTTTGTTCTTTTGACTGGAACATATTCCTCTGTCATTGAATTTTGCTTAATTCTTTGTGTTCTTTTCTACATACTAGGTATATCAGCTATCTTTCTCAGTCCTGAAGGAGTGGCTTTATTTAGGAGATGTCTGGTGGGGCTCAGAAATGCAATCCCCTCTGGCCACCAGAGCACCAGGTTCTCAAGGGATGTTCCCTACGTGGGCTGAGTGCGCCTTCATGTTGCAGTGGGGTTGCATCTGTCACAGGGTGCTGGTGGGCAGGGCTGACCCCTGGACCAGCTGCCGGGTGCTGGTGGGTGGGACTATCACTGAGCTGGCAGCGAGGCTTTGCCGAGTCTCAAGGGTAGGTGGGACTCTCAGTGGGGTATGACCACTGACACTGATAGGTGACAGGGAGAATTTCAAAAAGGTACCCGCCAGTGCCAGTATTTGCAAGGTAGCCTGAGATCGTAGAAATGGCTCCCACCAGTTTCAGTGCCTGGTGAGCATCCCAACTGGTTCCTGCCTCTATGGCGGATGCTTCAAGGTTAGCAAGTGGTTATCCTTCACCTCTGGTCCATGTGCTTTTTAATCTGGTGTTTTTGCACTGGTTTTTGGGTGGAGTGTGTCTGCACACGAGCCCTTTTAAAAGCGGGGTTTTCCAAATATCGTATAACATCACTTACATGTGGAATCTAGAAAAATGGTACCGATGAACTTATTTGCAAAGCAGAAATAGAGACACAGATCTAGAGAACGAATTATGGTTATCAAGGGGGAAGGGGTAGGTGGGATGAATTGGGAGATTGGGATTGACATATATATATACACCACTATGTATAAAATAGATAACTAATGAGAACCCACTGCATAGCACAGTGAACTCTACTCAGTGCTCTGTGGTGACCTAAATGGGAAGGAAATCTAAAAAAGAGGGGATATATGTATATGTATAACCGATTCACTTGGCTGCACAGCAGAAACTAACACAACATTGTAAAGCAACTATACTCCAATAAAAATTAATAAAAATAAAAAAGAATATATCAACAGAAATCTTGAGCACTAAGGACTGGAAAAAAAGAGGGTTTTTCCATTCTCTGCAGTTTTATGGTGTTCCTGGACATAGTCCCCATTGGTTTTCAAAGCCATGTGTTTCTCCTGTGTAGAGTCTAGGGGTTGGGGTGCCTGGCATGGAGCTTGAATCCCTCACTCCTCAGGGAAAAGATCCGTATATGTGTGGTCCCTCCTGATTGTGGATCACTGGGGTGTGTTTTTTTCCTTGGTGAGACCATCTGTCTATCACTCCTGGCCATCTTGATGCTTTCCTTTGCCCTCTGTTGTGGGGACTCTGTCCATCCAGTCTCCAGGTCCCTTCCCAAGGGAATTGTTCCATATGTAGTTATAGATCTGTTGTGTCCATGGGAGAAGGTGGGTTCAGGATCTTTCTATGCTGCCATCATGAACCCTCTCTCTCTAAGGCTGACTATTTTGGATTCCTGGTATAAGTGAGATCATGTAATATTTGTTCTTCTGTGTCTTTTGGCTGGAAGTTGTAGGATACCCCACAGACTCCTCCTTTACCTACTACGGTATTCAGTTACCACGTGGAGCCTGAAAATAAAGTGTATTTTGAGGCATGGTGGATTTCTTCATTTATTGGAAAATTTCAGCAAGGAACTTCCCAATTATTAAAATTCTAACCTATTCATTCAAAACACCAGTATGTCCTTTAATTCCCTAGGGAGAATTGAACCCATTGGGGTTCACATAGCTACATATTGTAGCCCTTGGTATATTTTGGAGCTGCTATTTTTTACAAGCCTAATTCATTGCCTGTCACTGATTTCTTAAGGTAAGCCATAATTTATCCCTAATGCATAAAATAGTAAGTGCACATTTATATACATTCAATAAATAAGCATAAAATGAGATGAAATCATACTTGCTTAATTATTAACTGGTAGATGTTAATAGGAGTCATATTAAAAAAACTATTTCTATCCTCTTGAGTATGGTTGCATGAAATAAACAATTTTGTGACAATTTAAATAAAGACAATCTTCCTCTGTAAAGTGCATTCTTACTATGTTTGTTATATGTTTTAGCAAAGCTGGATTATTGCTATTCCCAAAGTTCTCTGGATTCTCCACCCCTTTGCCTTCACTAACATTGTTCCTCTGCTTATACTCTCTTCCTATCCCTAATTTAAACATTTGATCATCTTTATTCTCTTAGGAGACTCTTAAACTTCACCTTCGAGGGCAGTCCTTCAGAGCTATCGGAGAGGCTGCCTCCTGGGCTTGAGTCCTCAGAAGGTCTGCCAAATAAAATAATTCTTGACTCCCTCTGTGAGAGCACGGGAATCACAACTAACTGCTGAACAGTCATCGACAGGAAGACTCTGGAACTCACCAAAAAAGATACCCCACATCCAAAGACAAAGTAGAAGCCTCAATGAGACAGTAGGAGGGGCGCAATCACAAAAAAATCAAATCCCATAACTGCTGGGTGGGTGACTCACAGACTGGAGAGCACTTATACCACAGAAGTCCACCCACTGGAGTGAAGGTTCTGAGCCCCACGTCAGGCTTCCCAACCTGGGGGTCTGGCGACGGATGGAGGAATTCCCAGACAATCAGACTTCGAAGGCTAGCAAGATTTGATTGCAGGACTTTGATGGGACTGGAGGAAACAGAGACTCCACTCTTGGAGGGCACACACAAAGTAGTGTGTACATCAGGACCCGGGGGAAGGAGCAGTGACCCCATAGGAGACTGAACCAGATCTACCTGCTAGTGTTGGAGGGTCTCCTGCAGAGGCGGGGGGCAGCTGTGGCTCACCACAGGGACCAGGACACTGGCAGCAGAAGTTCTGGGAAGTACTCCTTGCCATGAGCCCTCCTGGAGTCCACCACTAGCCCCACCAAAGAGCCTGTAGTCACCAGGGCTGGGTCACCTCAGGCCAAACAACCAACAGGAGGGAACTCAACCCCACCTATCAGCAGACAAGCAGATTAAAGTTTTACTGAGCTCTGCCCAGCAGAGCAACACTCAGCTCTACCCACCACCAGTCCCTCCCATCAGGAAACTTGCACAAGCCTCTTAGATAGACCCATCCACCAGAGGGCAGACAGCAGAAGCAAGAAGAACTACAGTCCTGCAGCCTGTGGAACAAAAACCACATTCACAGAAAGATAGACAAGATGAAAAGTCAGAGGACTATGTACCAGATGAAGGAACAAGATAAAACCCCAGAAAAACAACTAAATGAAGTGGAGATAGGCAACCTTCCAGAAAAAGAATTCAGAAGAATGATAGTGAAGATGATCCAAGACCTCAGAAAAAGAATGGAGGCAAAGATCAAGAAGATGCAAGAAATGTTTAACAAAGACCTAGAAGAATTAAAGAAGAAACACCTAGAAGAATTAAAGAACAAACAAACAGATGAACAAAAAAATATCTGAAATGAAAAATACACTAGAAGGAATCAATAGCAGAATAACTGAGGCAGAAAAACGGAAAAGTGACCTGGAAGACAGAATGGTGGAATTCACTGCTGCAGAACAGAATAAAGAAAAAACAATGAAAAGAAATGAAGACAGTCTTAGAGACCTCTGGGACAACATTAGATGCACCAACATTCACATTATAGGGGTCCCAGAAGGAGAAGGGAGAGAAAGGACCTGAGAAAATATTTGAAGAGATTAAAGTCGAAAACTTCCCTAACACAGGAAAGGAAACAGCCACCCAACTCCAGGAAGTGCAGAGAGTCCCAGGCAGGATAAACCAAGGAAAAACACGCCGAGACACACAGTAATCAAATTAACAAAAATTAAAGACTAAGAAAAATTATTAAAAGCAACAAGGGAAAAATGACAAATAACATCCAAGGGAACTCTCATAAGGTTAACAGCTGATTTCTCAGCAGAAACTCTACAAGCCAGAAGGGAGTGGCATGATATATTTAAAGTGATGAAAGGGAATAACCTACAACCAAGATTACTCCACCTGGCAAGGATCTAATTCAGATTCAATGGAGAAATCAAAAGCTTTACAGACAAGCAAGAGCTAAGAGAATTCAGCACCACAAGACCAGCTCTACAACAAATGCTAAAGGAACTTCTCTAAGTGGGAAACACAAGAGAAGAAAATAACCTACAAAAACAAACCCAAAACAATTAAGAAAATGGTAATAGGAACATACATCTCGATAATTACCTTAAATGTGCATGGATTAAATGCTCCAACCAAAACACACAGGCTTGCTGAATGGATACAAAAACAAGACCCATATATATGCTGTCTACAAGAGACCCACTTCAGACCTAGGGACACATACAGACTGAAAGTAAGGGGATGGAAAAAGATTTTCCATGCAAATGAAAATCAAAAGAAAGCTGGAGTAGCAATACTCATAGCAGATAAAATAGACTTTAAAATAAAGACTATTACAAGAGACAAGGAAAGACACTACATAATGATCAAGGGATCAATTCAAGAAGATATAACAATTATAAATATATATGCACCCAACACAGGAGCACCTCAATACATAAGGCAAATGCTAACAGTTATAAAAGGGAAAATCGACAGTAACATAATAACAGTGGGGGACTTTAACACCTCACTTACACCAATGGACAGATCGTCCAGACAGAAAATTAATAAGGAAACACAAGCTTTAAATGACACAGTAGACCAGATAGATTTAATTGATATTTATAGGACATTCCATCCAAAAACAGCAGATTACACTTTCTTTTCAAGTGCACACAGAACATTCTCCAGGATAGATCATGTCTTGGGTCACAAGTCAAGCCTTGGTAAATTTAAGAACATTGATATCAAGCATCTTTTCTGATCATGCTATGAGATTAGAAATAAATTACAGGGAAAAAAACATAAAAAACACAAAAAAATGGAGGCTAAACAATGTATTACTAAATAACCAAGAAATCACTGAAGAAATCAAAGAGGAAAACAAAAAATACCTAGAGACAAATGACAATGAAAACACGATGACCCAAAACCTATGGGATGCAGCGAAAGCAATTCTAAGAGAGAGGTTTATAGCAATCCAATACCTCAAGAAACAAGAAAAATCTCAAATAAGTAATCTAACCTTGCACCTAAAGGAACTAGAGAAAGAAGAACAAACAAAACGTAAAGTTAGTAGAAAGATAGAAACCATAAAGATCAGAGCAGAAATAAATGAAATAGAAACAAAGAAAACAATAGCAAAGATCAATAAAACTAAAAGCTGGTTCTTTGAGAAGATAAACAAAATTGATAAACCTTTAACCAGACTCATCAAGAAAAAGAGGGAGAGGACTCAAATCAGTAAAATTAGAAATGAAAAAGGAGAAGTTACAAGGGACACTGCAGAAATACAAAGCATCATAAGAGACTACTACAAGCAACACTTTGCCAATAAAATGGACAACCTGGAAGAAATGGGCAAATTCTTAGAAAGGTATAACCTTCCAAGACTGAACCAGGAAGAAACAGAAAATATGAACAGACCAATCACAAGTAATGAAATTGAAACTGTGATTAAAGATCTTCCAACAAACAAAAGTCCAGGACCAGATGGCTTCACAGGTGAATTCTACCAAACATTTAGGGAAGAGTTAACTCTGATCCTTCTCAAACTCTTCCAAAAAATTGCAGAGGAAGGAACACTCCCAAACTCATTCTATGAGGCCAACATCACCCTGATACCAAACCAGACAAAGATACTACAAAAAAAGAAAATTACAGACCAATATCACTGATGAATACAGATGCAAAAATCCTCCACAAAATACTAGCAAACACAACCCAACAACACATTAAAGGGATCATACACCATGATCAAGTGAGATTTATCCCAGGGATGCAAGGATTCTTCAATATATGCAAATCAATCAATGTGATACACCATATTAACAAATTGAAGGATAAAAACCATATGATCATCTCAATAGATGCAGAAAAAGCTTTTGACAAAATTCAACACCATTTATGATAAAAACTCTCCAGAAAGTGGGCATGGAGGGAACTTATCTCAACATAATAAAGGCCATATAGGACAAACCCAGAGCAAACATCATTCTCAATGGTGAAAAACTGAAAGCATGTTCACTAAGATCAGGAACAAGACAAGGATGTCCACTCTTGCCACTATTATTCAACATAGTTTTGGAAGTCCTAGCCACAGCAATCAGAGAAGAAAAAGAAAAAAAAAAGAATACAAATTGGAAAAGAAGAAGTAAAACTGTCACTGTTTGCAGATGACATGGTACTATACATAGAGAATCTTAAAGATGCCACCAGAAAACTTCTAGAGCTAATCAATGAATTTGGTAAAGTTACAAGGTACAAAATTAACGCACAGAAATCCCTTGCATTCTTATACACTAACAATGAAAGATCAGGAAGAGAAATTAAGGAAACAATCCCATTCATCATTGCAACAAAATGAATAAAATACCTAGGAATAAACCTACCTGAGGAGGTAAAAACCTGTACTCAGAAAACTATAAGACACTGATGAAAGAAATCAAAGATGACACAAACAGACAGAGAGGTATACCATGTTCTTGGATTGGAAGAATCAATATTGTGAAAATGACTATACTACCCAAAGCTATCTACAGATTCAATGCAATCCCGATCAAATTACCAATGGCATTTTTTACAGAACTAGAACAAAAAATTTTACAATCTGTATGGAGACATAAAAGACCCCGAACAGCCAAAGCAATCTTGAGGGAAAAAAATGGAGCTGGAGGAATCAGGCTCCCTGATTTCAGACTATACTGCAAAGCTACAGTAATCAAGACAGTATGGTACTGGCACAAAACAGAAATATAGATCAGTGGAACAGGATAGAAAGCCCAGAGATAAAGCCACAAACCTATGTTCAACTAATCTATGAAAAAGAGGCAAGGGTATACAATGGAGAAAAGATAGCGTCTTCAATAAGTGGTGCTGAGAAAACTGGACAGCTACATGTAAAAGAATGAAAATAGAACACTCCTTAACACCATACACAAAAATAAACTCCAAATGGATTAAAGACCTAAATGTAAGACTGGACACTATAAAACTCTAAGAGGAAAACATAGGAAGAACACTCTTTGACATAAATCACAGCAAGATCTTTTTTGACCCACCTCCTAGAGTAATGGAAATAAAAACAAAAGTAAACAAATGGGACCTAATGAAACTTGAAAGCTTTTGCACAGCAAAGGAAACCATAAACAAGACAAAAAACAACCCTCAGAATGGGAGAAAATGTTTGCAAACGAATCAACAGACAAAGGATTAATCTCCAAAATATATAAACAGCTCATGCAGCTCAATATTAAAAAAACAAACAACCCAATCAAAAAATGAGTCATGTACCAAAATGTTCATTGCAGCTCTATTTACAATAGCCAGGACATGGAAGCAACCTAAGTGTCCATCATCGGATGAATGGATAAAGAAGATGTGGCACATATATACAATGGAATATTACTCAGCCATAAAAAGAAATGAAATGGAGGTATTTGTAATGAGGTGGATGGAGTTAGAGTCTGTCATACAGAGTGAAGTAAGTCAGAAAGAGAAAAACAGATACAGTATGCTAACACATATATATGGAATCTAAGGAAAAAAAAAAAAAAGGTCATGAAGAACCTAGTGGCAAGACGGGAATAAAGACACAGACCTACTAGAGAATGGACTTGAGGATATGGGGAGGGGGAGGGGTGAGATGTGACAGGGTGAGAGAGTGTCATGGACATATATACACTACCAAATGTAAAATAGATAGCTAGTGGGAAGCAGCCGCATAGCACAGGGAGATCAGCTCGGTGCTTTGTGACCACCTAGAGGGGTGGGATAGGGAGGGTGGGAGGGAGGGAGATGCAAGAGGGAAGAGATATGGGAACATATGTATATGTATAACTGATTCACTTTGTTATAAAGCAGAAACTAACACACCATTGTAAAGCAATTATACTCCAATAAAGATGTTTAAAAAAAAAAAAATGGGCAGAAGACCTAAATAGACATTTCTCCAAAGAAGACATACAGATGGCCATGAGGCACATGAAAAGCTGCTGGACATCAGTAATTATTAGAGAAATGCAAATCAAAACTACAATGAGGTATCACCTCACACTGGTTAGAAAGGGCATCATCAGAAAATCTACAAACAGCAAGTGCTGGAGAAGGTGTGGAGAAAAGAGAACCCTCTTGCACTGTTGGTGGGAATGTATAGTGATACAGCCACTATGGGGAACAGCATGGAGGTTACTTGAAAAACTAAAAATAGAACTACCATATGACCCAGCAATCCCACTACTGGGCATATACCCAGAAAACCATAATTCAAAAAGATGCATGCACCCCAACGTTCACTGCAGCTCTATTTACAATAGCCAGGTCATGGAAGCAACCTAAATGCCCATCAACAGATGAATGGATAAAGAAGATGTGGTACATATATACAATGGAATATTACTCAGTCATAGAAAGGAACAAAATTGGTTCATTTGTAGAGACGTGGATGGACCTAGAGAATGTCATACAGAGTGAAGTAAGTCAGAAAGAGAAAAACAAATATCGTATATTAACACATATATGTGGAATCTAGAAAAATGGTACAGATGAACTGGTTTGCAAGGCAGAAATAGAGACACAGATGTAGATAACAAACGTATGGACACCAAGGGTTGAAAGCAGGGGTAGGGGTGGTAGTGTGAATTGGGAGATTGGGACTGACATATATATACTAATATGTATAAAATAGATAACTAATAAGAACATGCTGTATAAAAAATAAATAAATTAAATTAAAAAAAATAAGCCACCTTCCCCATGACACCTGTAGCAGACACAGCCAAGGCTCTTCCCGGATACCTTCCATACTTTCACTAGTTCTTTGCACCCACCCCCAGCTTCTTCGTGCTTTGCTTCTAAGTTTGCATCTGTGAACTTTTTCAGAGGTTTGTCTTGGGCTCCTTGACAAGTTCCTAGGGGTTTACCTCTGCCTTGGGTGTTGTCCATCACCAGCGACTCCCTGGTGCTGGAGTATGAAAGTTTAGCTTCCTTTCCTAAAAGTGGGACAAATTCTGAAGTGTAATCGATGCTATGTATCTTCCTGCCAGATCAGGCTGAAGTCAAGGCTTTGTCCAAAATCAGTTGCCCCCTTGCCTGGCTTCTTCCCTTCCAAGCCCTGCTTTCCCCAACTCTTTTGTTTTTTGGTGTTTTCTGGAGGCACTTTCTTAATAACTCACTGGTTCTTTTTTTCCTGTCTCAGGATCAGATTTTGGGGAAGGTGACCTAAGATAATACCTCCCTTGATAACTAAAATATGAAGCAAACATAATGCTTTCGTTCACTCATTATATAATTAACATATTCACTCATTATATAATATTATTCACTCATTACATAATATTTTTCACTCATATAATTCACCCATTCACTCATTACTACCCAGAACATAACAAGTTTTTTATTATATTGAGTTTTTTCAACCTTATTAAAATATGAAGTTTCTACCAGATACATTACTACAACATCATTCACTATTGATTTGAAAGATGGGGATTTCCATGGAATCATGAATAAATGTTTTATATAATGTCAAATAGTTCAAGTAAGTTTTAAATTTTATTATAAATAGTTTAATATAAAATAAACATACTCATTAAAGAAAATTAAGGGAAAGACTCCTAAGATGAAAACAAGTTAACTATAAACAAATTATAGAAATCCTAAAACAGTGCATGGCTTGTGTGCTTGAAATCTGTGTATATATTTTCCAAGTAAACTCTCCTTATTGATTCTCCATTTTTTTCCTTCTTTTAAAACTTTACACAGGCTACAATAGGTGTTTTAGAATGTCAACGCCCTGGGAAATACTTCAGATAGTACATAATACTAGATCACACACTGTTAACTTTTATTACTATTTTTTAAATCAGAGGACACCCTTATTATAAGAAATATGTTTTTGAAAATCTCAATTTAAAACTCATTTAATTCATACTTATCTTGTTAAAAGATGACATGTGTTTTTGTGTACTATTAAGTATAGTTCCCATGTGGCCAGAGCATCAATAACTTATAGTATACTCAGTTTGCTAACTTTAAAACTATGGAAATGGAAATATTTTTGTCAGTTTAAAAATATGAGGAGATATTTTCATTAAAGTTATACACCCAGAGTGAGATTTTAAAAAATATATGTATTTTCCCATCACACTCTTTCAAAATCACCTAATTCAATTTTATATGTCATAGATATTTCTAGTAAAATAATGACCAGATAGCACAAAATCATCAAAATAGGACAAAAAACTTCTTTCTTTATGGGGTGACAGCAACTGTCCGTGTAAACATAATACTCTTTTCTAGCCAGAGGAAGTGCTATCCTTTACTCTGGTTACTAAAGGTAACTGCAAATAAGCTCCACTTCTAATGCAACGAAGTTTAGAGGTTTGTTTTAGGAGCTTAAAACATCTTTCAAATTTTTGATGAAAAACTTTTTTGTCTCTTCAGGTGCCCAATGTCTTTACAGATTTACCTGTGAGTAAATCTTTCAAGAAAGAGAATTGCTTATTGTCTTAAATTTTGTGTTCCAACAAGGATAAACACTTCAAACAAATGCGATGGAACTCCTACTGTAGAATTACAGGACTCAAGGACTATTACTGGTGATTTCCTTATGGGAGGGACCTCTTGCAACCTGAAATCATGCAAGGTAAAAATCTACTCCCAGTTTCTTAAGGCCTGCTTTGTTGTCACTGCCTATAAGCTAGCAGGCAAATAAATGATTATCCTGTCCTTGTTTCTGATCTCTGAGTTAAATTTCATTGTTTGCTTTTTCTTTGATCTTGGCAAATTTGGGCAGAAGTGATGACAACACTCAAACTAGGTCAGACTAGGTCCTGGAATAGCATTAATTCCAAATGTAGGATATTTCTGTGCAGGATAAATACCAAATGTGAAGCTGGAACACATAAAGTCAAAAAATGCATCTAGATAATTTATGGGTCCTCTCTTTAAAATAATCTAAATGGCTAACTTTGCAACAACTTAGCCATCAATAACTTCCCATAAAATTTTTAGCCTGGATTGATGCTGTATCTTCTGTAATTTCTCAGAGGGCCAGGGAGAGATGAAGGTCTAGATATCAAACTGCAGATCCTAGTCACATACGAAGCTACAACAATCTAAATGTGCTTTGCAATTTTAACACAATGCAAGAGTTAATATCACAATATACTTTGTTTTTAAAAGCAACATGACACTGGGTAAGCTATGAATATTTGAAGCATTATACCTCAAACACTAAAGGTCAATTTTTTTGAAAACTGAATATCCTCAACTGTGTAAGACTAATTATTCATCTTTTGTGCTACATTATAACCCAGCGTCTTAGGCCCTCTACTAGAAAATAGATGGGATGAGGAAAAAGAAACTCATTGTAATTAAGTTTTTATGTTTCTGGGCTGTTGGAAGTAGGCAGAGGTTGAAAAGACTCAACCTTTTCAACCTCTGCCTTCTTCAGCTCTTAGCAAGAATCCCAGAAATCTTCCAATTTTGTCCCTAGCCTTATTTCTTGAAATACTTCCTATCAGGAAAGAAAGCATATTATCAGTTAATAATGTCAGTTGCTAAGGATAATCTTCTTCAGGCTGTTTTCATCATTGTATAATCCCCCAATCTACAGAAAATAGCTCTTCAGCTCCATAGCCCAGGCTCTCCTGTAACTCTTTTATTCACTTGAACTTGTTTTCCTCCCTTCTGTTTTTTTTTTTTCCTTCACTGCAAATAAGTCTATCCAATTCTCATCTTAAGGCACGATTTTGAATTAATTCTACCTCTGTGCTTTTTCATGCGCCATGCATCTCATCAGAATGTCTTCTTTTGACTGTAGTAATCTGTGCCTAAGAACTTCTTCTAGACCAAGAAGATAAGAAAAGACTTCTCAGCTTATTTCCATGCCATGCTGAACTTTCTATCACTGGACAGTTCTTTACGCACTAGAGTTCTCTTACCTGTTCTTGATACTCTCTATTGCTGTTCTACTTATAATTCAACTGTCAGCTTATAAATTTGTGTAAGCTGTCACTTAGTGATTCCAAAACTTGATTATTATTAGAATCAACCAAGGAACGCTTTAAAAATAGTTTCCAAGGCTCCCCACCCCAGACTTATTGAAACTAAATCTCTAGCCTTTATGCTACATACTCTATATTTTCAAATCCCTTTGTTGAGTATGATTGACATGCAGAATGCCATATATTTAATGTTCAGAAGATAAGTATACATCTGTGGGAAAAAAAATGAAATGTTTCATGAATTTGTGTGTTCTCCTTATATAGGGGTCATGCTAATCTTCTCTGTATCGTTCTAATTTTAGTATATGTACTGCTGAAGTGAACACTTCAATCTATATTTTTATTTTATATTTCAAGCAAACTTTGTAATGGATTTTAAATGACCGATTTGCTAGGCATGTATTGTGTACCATCAATTTAGATATCCTATAAATTATATCAGTTGAGTGTAATGAAATTTAGATGCACTCACCTTTCTGTCCAGGCTTGTAGATGGGCATCTGTCTGAAAAAGACCATGTTTTCTCGGGGCCTGATTGCTACCAATGTTCTCTCTTCCTGATTGAGCGTTGCTCCTTTAGCAGAGAAGGTAATGAAAGCCAGTCTGGCCTGAGGAAACTAGGGAGCAAATAAATACAAGATTGCTGTCTGTTTTATCAAAAAATCCCTCCCACTATGTGTTGGCGTCACTAAAAGTTTTAATTCATAACTTGTCGTATCTATTTTTTGAATAACCAATCTTGTTTATTTCTTTTGTTTTGTCACTTTCTTATCTCATCTCATCATTTAAATTAATTCTTTTCCTTTCTTAAAACTTTCCTTCTCTGCAATGGAATATTTCCTTTTAAATACCTTCTTCCTGTCAACAAATTTCTGTCCTAAAATCAAATGGCTTTGGCTCATCCCCTTGTCACCATCTATGACTGTACTTACATCATCCCAAACTGAGGACTATATTATTCTTTTAAAATTAAAAGAAATTTACACACACAGAAAAATAGTCTGATGTCTGTCTGTGGAAAGTCAATTATATGAGTACATTTTGTACACCTGCAATATTCTTTTCCCTATGAAACAGAATGAAGTATTTATCTCCAAGTTGATACATTTGAAGAAATCCTGTCTGGTAACATTCTCTTCAAATATTTTGGTCTGGATCTCACCATAGTTGAGGGAGACAGTCAAAACAACAGATTCTGTTTTGAAGATTGAAAAGCTATGCGTAAGCTTTACCTAAAGAGCTTTGTTGTAGAACAGAAAGGACGAGCAGAGCATATAGTCTACAAAATTTAAGCAAGAACATTGAAATTGAAAGTGTCAAAGCAATGTTTAGCTACTTAGCAATTATTTTGTTAACTGAAGGATTTTGGAGTTTAAGAAAAGTGCATTTTTTAACAATTTTATTTATTTATTTATTTATTTTTGGCTGTGATGGGTCTTTGCTGCTGCGCGCGGGCTTTCTCTAGTTGAGGCGAGCGGGGGCTACTCTTCGTTGCGGTGCATGGGCTTCTCATTGCGGTGGCTTCTCTTGTTGCGGAGCACGGGCTCTAGGCACATGGGCTTCAGTAGTTGCAGCAAGCAGGCTCAGTAGTTGTGGCACGCGGGCCTTAGAGCGCAGGCTCAATAGTTGTGGCACATGGGCTTAGTTGCTCCACGGCATGTGGGATCTTCCCGGACCAGGGCTTGAACCCGCGTCCCCTGCATTGGTAGGCGGATTCTTAATCACTGCACCACCAGGGAAGTCCCAAGTGCATTATTTTTTAATGTTAGAAATACATCAGAAGGCTGAATCTGAGGACTTGAAATTCATGAAACAGAAGGATGCTGGCCTATGAATTACATTTTGTAGCCCCAACAAAGGAAATCCCAATAACAAAGCAGCAGTTGATTAAAATCATTAGTTTTATAAAGGTTAGCAGTGTCAGTCTCTTCATACGATGCTTTGCCTCCAAATTGATAGTGCAAATTTCATTTCAGATTTGCCCACTCTTAGTTCAGCTTCTTTCCTCAGCAGCCCACTGATGCCTCTTCTTCAACATAAATACAACGTTAGAGCTCTTAATTACATTCTGGATATTTACTAGGCAAACATGATGATGCCTTTCAAGTTTGGAATTTACCGTATGAATTAATATATTTTTGATTATATCATGAAATGGTAATATTGCTTAACAGCAAATTACTGTAATAAAAATGTAATTAAGCTTGAGCTTTCAATACCAAGCTCTATTTGGCTTCCTCATGTAACAGTAAAACCCTATGCAATCATTTGCATTTTTGGAGAATGAGAGATGTAGATAAATGAGAAAAACACCCGGAAGTATTCTCATCTACATCAGGATCAAAACAGAAGTCACAGACTGTAGTCACCAGATTCATGTAGATCCAGGTACAGTGTGCTGGGAGCTCAGACATTCTCACTGGCAAGGAAAGCCTGTTGTGGAGTTTTATAGATCCATTCAGCTGCTTTTGTCATTCTTAAAGTGTAACACTTGTAACCTCATTGGATATTTTCTTTGAATTTTGATCACCTCCCAGTACCTGTCTATTACATGCCACTAGATGCAAAACTCAAATATCACCATCTCATTTATGAAAAAATTTACATTGACACTTAGACTTAAAAGATGACACCTGTGGGTGAATTTTTCAAGCACAAATTAAATCTCATTTCTGTAAGTTCAATTTTATCACAAATGAATTTATATCTCACTACACTATTATTTCCTGGTTGAGCTCTAAATTTGTGTTGAAAACTTAGTACCCATTTCTGGTTGATAATAGTTCCATAGAGTTATTGCTATGGGAGCAATTTACAAGTAATGATAGTGAGTGACCTAAGGAAGTTCAGATTGAAAAAAAAAGAATTATCTTCTATTTTTATAGGTAATTACTGATTTATTTTCTGTATGATATATTTTTGCATGCCAAATATATTCTGAATATTCTAAATTAAGAGAAAATAAGTAACCCTGGACCTCAAATTTTTAATGTAACGAAGATAAGAAAAATAAAGATAATAACTGACACCATTTATTATTGTTGGAATCACCCTTTATTGCTCCAAATAGCTTATGAATGTAGCAAGGTACATAAAGTGACACTTATTCATTAATTTATTCAGCAAGAGAAACTGCCATCTTGAAGATATTCTTAGACTGTTCCCTTGAAATGGAGACAGAAAGTCACCTATGTAAACATCAGGCAAGCTGGCACCCACTGCTGCTTGGCAAGAATGCAACACGATGTTCACTAGTTGCTTTTTTCTTACTTCTTGCCCTCCCCCCATTACTTTTTTGAGGTTGCATCTCTTTTTATTCCTTGATAAACAGAGCTCAGGGAAGTGGTGCAGCAATTTGCTTTAGAAACTTAAGAGGACTTCCGGGAGATAAAGAAATCACCTTCTTGTTCACAGGGAAACTTGCTGAGATGGATTTGTGTGGATTTAGGTAAGCCTTTATCAAGGTCTAGTGATCTGTAAAATAAAGGTCTCCTGGCAGAACACCAAAGTATTACTTTCTTTTTTTTTTGCATTGCATTCTCTTTTTTCCTTTTCCAAGAATATTGCCAAGTATTTTGTGTTACTTTATCTCTAGGAATTTGACTCAATACGAAACACTTGAAGATGATCTCATGATTGCTGTGATTACATCACATATCACAAAGGAATGAATCGTCTGCTGAGCTCTTCTCTAATATTGCCCTTTTACTGTAAATGGCAGGAAATCCATTCCATACTACCAATAGACCAACTCTTTTTTTCCCCTAAAATGCAAATTAATTATACGTGTCCTCTTTACAAACTTTTGAATGGTCCATAATTACCTACAGGATAAATCCCAAACTCATTAGTAAGTTTCTTCTTAAGAAAGTTCTTAAGGTTTCCAACTTTAGCATCCAGTTAATATTCACACATTTAATATATAAAGACATTTTATATCCAGATAATTTTGTCTACAAAGAAAAATGATTGAAGATTATATAGGCAACGTATACTCTTAAAAAGTAAATAGGTAGTATTTACTGGTGAAAAGTAAAAATAAAAAAGAGAAAAAACGAAACTGTTTCCAGTCTTGTAAAAAAATATCCCAAGTTCCATGGGCTTCCCTGGTGGTACAGCGGTTGAGAATCTGCCTGCCAATGCAGGGGACACGGGTTCGAGCCCTGGTCTGGGAAGATCCCACATGCTGCGGAGCGACTAGGCCCGTGAGCCACAATTGCTGAGCCTGCGCGTCTGGAGCCTGTGCTCCGCAACAAGAGAGGCCGCGATAATGAGAGGCCCGCGCACCGCGATGAAGAGTGGCCCCCGCTTGCCGCAACTAGAGAAAGCCCTTGCACAGAAACGAAGACCCAACACAGCCATAAATAAATAAATAAACAAAACAAAACAAAAATATCCCAAGTTCCAAAGTCAAGTTTGGAGTATAACTTTTGTTCTGTCCTATATCCTTCTCATCTCTCAGGCTTCACTTTCTTTAAGGTATGGTTTCTTAGGTAGTATTTATAATTTTTAATATTAAGAAGATAGAAAATTTCTGGAAAGAACCCTAATCATTTTGCAACCTTTGGTGATAATCACTTTGATGATAGAGATATTGCTTTGCACAACATTCAGTGTTATGCAATTGTTTCCTCTTGGATAAAGGCTAAAGGGCAAAGGGAAAATGTGCCTGGAATTGATCATGGGTTGTGTAATGAATGAGAGCGTGTCCTTCCCTCTGCGGAACATGTTCTTGACGAGAATTCTACCCACAACCCCAGCAGGAAGACACATCCTGCAGCAGATGGTAAGCAATGCGCCTCTGTCTTCTCCCTTCAAACCCCTCTTTGTGTGAACATCCACAGGAGTATGTACCTGGGGTGGGGCCGTGGCGCGGGGAAGCAAGCTCACAGTGTTCTCTTTGGAATTACCTTTACCTAAAAGAATAAGGTTTCTGTAAACTTGTTTTGATTTTGGCATCAAAGTTGTCACAGCAAGTTATAAAAATTTCCAGAATCTTTTTGCCAGCAGAGGCCGACTTACTCTTCCAGGCAGAGTGAGGTTGGGAACGAATGCACCCTGCTGGGAAAGCACTGCAGCAAATGCCACCCCTTTGCATCAAAAGTTATAATTTTGTTGTAGCCAAAAGGAAGCTACATTTACTCACCCTGTATTTTAAGTGTTAGTATATTAAGAATGTAGGTTGTGTGTAGAATTTTCCTTCCTTTCCCTGGATGGAACCTCACAGCCTGCTTTTGGATTCTGGTTCTATGACTTATCAGACAAATGGCCTCGGATGAGCCACGTAAATTCCCTGTGCTTCTCTTTGTCTATGAATGGAAATAATTATAATAGCAATGATTTATAAGTTTATTGTGGGGGTTAAATAAATTAATATATTTAAAGTGATTAGCACAGTGCCTGACGTGTAGAAAACATTGGATATGTCCCTTCTGAGATGGAATATTACACACACACACACATACGTGCACACACACACACACACACACACACACACACACACACACACACAGCCCAAAGTCCCAGTCATGGAGAGCATTACTGTGAGCAATCGATGATTCATGTCAGCCAGGCATCTGTACCGGCCCCTCTCCAGATGATTTCCCAGGATTAGTAATTAGAAAGAACTTTAAAAAGGAGGTATCGTCGGTTCTCTATGAAGATAAGATAGGAAAACAGAAGCAAGGAATTGGGGAAAAAAATGAATGATAAAGAAAATTTTACCAGCTGTAAGTAAAAGAATGCCTAACTAACAGAGATTTTAAAATACCAAACATTTATTATCTCATTTGGCACAAATTCTGAGGAAGGCGGTATCAGCATTAGTTCAGCAGCTCACCAATGCCATCAAGAAGTTTCTTCCATTCTTTCTGCTCTACTTCTTTGGTATATCAGTATTATTTGTCTTTTTGGCCACAGTTGGGCTCCTAAAGCAGCCCAAATAAAGAAATATTATTTCTTCCCAACAATATCCCAATATGGAAGAAAAGGAGTCAGTAAAAAAAGAATATTTTGCTTCTGAATCTCTCTTTCTCTGTGTCACCCTCTCTACCAGGGAGCAAAATCACTCTGGATGCTGTACCAGGAGACACACTCCTGTATAGGTCCTCAGTCAGATTTGGTTTATATTTCTCATTGTTAGACCAAAGTAGTGATCTGGGGCGTGTCCTTTAGAAATTTCCCTCCAAGGCTGAAGTACTTGAAACACCAGTTGCCGGGAATCTTGGTGGCTGCTGGCTCTGATGAATTCAGCTCCGAGAATTTCCCTCAGTATCAGAAAGACTTTTCACCCAAGTTCCCTCCTCTTCCTTAGAGGCAGCCTGGTATCCAAGGACGGGTGTTGTAATGGTATAGAGACCTGGTTCCCTTGCCTTAAGGTAGGAGAGCCCTAAAAGACCACTCCAGCCCCACAGCTCACCATGCCCTGTAACTTTTCTCGGGACCCATTGCTATTCAACTCCTCTTGTATGTACAATCCCGACTCCTTTATCCTCCACTGGTGTTGATCTTTAAAGTTGTCCCCAGTAAACCCCCTACACACACACTCCATCCCAGGGTCTGTGTTTCAGGGAAACTGACCTGTGAACACCAGTCACTGTCAGAGGAGACAGTGATAATGTGATTGGCTTAAAAAATTATGCTCTATCCAAAAGCACCCTGAGGCCAGAGCAAAACACAAGTTTTCATCTTACTTCACTGGTTTCTCCTTCATTTATTTATTCTTCCTCGACTTGCCCCTACCCCACATTTTAATGTTGAGTGCCTCAAAGCAAAGTCTTTGATCTTCCTCTCTATGTAGATTCACTGCCATAGAGATCTCTTCCCATCCATGGTCTATGTGCTAACATGTCCCAAATTTATTTTTTTTAACCCCGAGCTCTGTCCCAAATTTCTGTACTGATTGCTCAACTTCCAACCTGTTATCTCCATTTGAGTATATAAAATCACAAAAACTCTCTATGTCCAAAGATGAATTCCTAATCTCCTACTCAAGCCTACTTCAACCCCAGCAGCTCAGGTGATGGCAATTCTATTTTTCAGTAGCTCAGACCATACTGAGCACGGGAATAATCTCTGGTCACTCTTTTTTGTCATTCCTTATATCCAATTCATCAGGAAATTCTACTGGTTTTACCTTCAAAATATACCTAGAATCTGATAATTTCTTACTATCTCCACTGCTACAACCCTGGTCCAAGCCACCATCATTTTTTGCCTGGATTCCTGCAATAGCTGCTACCAGGCCTCCTACAGCCTGTTCTCAACACAGCAGCCAGGTGATCAGTTTTAAACATAACCGGACCAGGTCACTCCTCTGTCCAAAATCCTGCAAAAAAGTGTGATTACTTTACATGATTACTATCATGTAAGAACATGACAGATGGAATGAGTTATTCCCATGTCCAAGTACTTCTGTGTGGAGAGGGAAGAGGGGCAAGTGCCATACCATGTTTTGCTTTGCTAACACCAGCCTCATCCAAATCAGAGCTATACATCCTCCATGATCTATTCCACGGTGGTCTAGTTTACTAAGGACATCTTCTTAACACACACACACACACACACACACACACACACACACACACACACACACACACACACACACACACACACACACACCAAAGCTTAGCATTTCCCATTCAACACTCCTAAACTGGAGTATCCCTTCTGTCCCATTTTCTATTAAAATTTGGACCAGGGAAATGACTTTGGTTTTCTGTCCAAAATAAACTGGGGAGATGTTTTAATGAAAAGGGAAAGTAACAAGCTATATTGTTTGTCTACAGTTTTCTCTTCTTCAGAAGATATTTTGATCTCAGTTCCCTGATACCTTCCGTTCTCACTGTGATACTGAAAAATTTTGCAAGTGTAAACATTACATCCCAGACTTTCTCTGTGCCTTGAAGAACAGTAGCTGACTTTGCCATGCCCTTCTTTTCTCATTATAATCTGAGGGACAATTTTATTATCTGAGTAAACTAACTATTGGATACATGTTGAGTAAAATGAGGACTGAGAATTGATTATTTACTTAGGCAGAAAAAGGAAGTTTCCCACCCAGAGACATTATTTGCCACGAAGTGAATTTCCTTCATTTTTCTTGAATCTTTAGCACAAAATGTACTAGAAGAGTCACATTTTCCTTGAGTGGAATCCTTGAATATTTATAGAGTCTGAGGTGTTTTTTAAAAAAATATGAGTACTGATTATCTATCTATACATGTGATGTGATATTTTGGTAAACTCGGTATAAAGGAATTGTTAACACAGTGAAAGAAATTTTTGTGCACCACACATGGGCTGACACAAGCAGTTTATCTAGGATGAATCAATTAATAAACATTTATGAAGGGTCCAGTTGTAGTTTAGGCACTATTGGCAGTGTACATTGGGTAGAGAGACTACAAGAATAAATAAGTCTAACTATCTTCTATTAAGATACTCTATTCTTAATTTGTTGAATACCTATAGATGCTAGGACACTCTGTTTCCAATTTTTTGAACTCCACAACTGGAGAATTTATCTCTAGCTTTTTCCCGTCTGTAGCAGAGTCTCAGCAGAGTCAGAAGCCTGTACTGAAATCGGTAGAGAAATCATTTCACTTCCATCCCTGTTTCCTCCAGTTTCTTCCTGCTTCCATCTTCTCAATATTAACTCATTGCTGTAACGTAGTGTTAGGTTAAGCAAAAGACAGACATGGAGTACTGCTCTTCAGGAATAAGTGGTAAGCTCAGAACCATAAAATAATTTTTTTTTTATAAGAGACTCTTTTTTTTTTTTAATTTATTTATTCATTTATGGCTGTGTTGGGTCTTTGTTTCTGTGCGAGGCTTCAAACAAAGCCTTGAGTTTTCTAGGATGAAAATTATGAATGATGCATTGAAAAAAAAGAAAATCATAGACTCTGATGCAAAAGCACAGCATTTAATGGAATAGTAAAGAAACAAAATCTGATGAGAAGTCATAGCAAGCAGAATGCAGACTATTCAGGATGTGAGGCAGTTCATGGTTTTCTTCCAGGTTTGATACAGAAAAATGAGTTTGTTCAAAGTAAATTGTTTTCTACCTGGGACTTAAAAATATAGTTCAAACAATAAATAAATGTGTATATGTATATATATAATATGTGTGTGTATATATATACATATACACATTTATTTATTGTAGATAAACAAATACTTATATACAAACATGCACAAATATATACATATTAATATATACGATGTGTATAAAATATGTACATACTTATTTAATAACCTATCAATTTATAAAACAAAGATGAGAGGTTTTTTTTTTAAAAAAATGAAACATTTATAAAAAGCACATATATAGCTTAAAATTCTTTAAAGCTGTCTTAAAGACATTAATAAAGATCTTAATGTACCTATCAGGTAAGTACCTATCAGAGTACTTATCTAATGAACGTAATTATATAGACATTGTGAAGTACGAGAGACTTCTCTTTGCTTCATCTATTGTTTTATCTTCTTAGGTTTTCATTTTCTTACCAGATGTATTTTTAACAGTCTAAGATGCATGTAATTTCCTTACTTTTTTGCATGCTTTGTTTTGGCTCACTGGGAAATGGAAGCACTGCTGATGTAAGAAGCAAGGGCATATTCATTTGGAAAATAAAAGGAAAGTTCATCCTTATCAAATCTCCAACTTTCTATAAACAGATTATGTCTCACAATAGAGACACACTAAGTCTAACCTTTCCAATAATTTTGCAAGAGTGTCAATCACATCTATTTTCTAAATCCAGGAATATCCTATTAAAGTTTAAGGCACTTGACAAAGTACATTCAATTAGTTGGTGACACAGCCAGAATTCAAAGACTTCTTGACAAACTTTGCATGACATTCAACGAGAAGCTAATACCACTAACCTTCCAGGGAAAATTTTTATCTTCTTTACAACATCTTAATAATTGTTTTGAAACCTAATCTATCCAGATATTTTCCTATAACATTTCAGAATATGGCTCGCTCCTCTTCTCAAATTAAAGAGGCAACATGAAATGGTAAGTCTCGGCCATTAACAACAAAAACAACAGCAACAAGACCTGGAAGCTTAGCTAGTTTGTATTTCAAGTTAAAGGTGAGCTCCTTTGCATTGTATCAAAAGGATTCTACGTGTTGAAAAACTCTGGTAAATAGAAAATAGCCCAGTCAGAAGTTATATATATCATGGAGTAAAAAAAATCAATATATAAAGTAAAAGCAGATATTGAAGACTGAGGATAATTTTGGAAAATTACGTAGCTCAGGGAATCCTAGATACAGATATCATGTTCAATAGTTCTAGAGTATGGTTGCTGCTTGCCTACCTTTTTCATAATAATCGTAGACCATGACTGGGGCTGGCTTAATGTTTGACACATGGTTACTCTGCTCAACGGAGAAGGTGAAACTCTTTGCTGTACCACAAACCTGTAAAGATACAAATTATAAACACATCAGAGCAAGTCTACAAAAAAGAAAATCACAGAGCAAATTATTTCCAGAAGTTTATGTTCTACCCAATTAAATAAATCCAGGGTATCATGATCTAATATAATGACAAAATAATGAGTTAAGTAACATTAAATTGTATAAAATGTTAAATTTCACTGATTATATTGAGGTGCATGAAATTTAGTTGAAAACATTATAAAAATGTAGGCATTTATGTGAAGGTTAATGAGGTATACATAGAAAGGATGACCCTGGAACTCATGCCAGCCTCCGCTGGAGTTCAAGTCAAACTATAAAAGAATTATACATCTTTGACCAGACTATATTAGATACTGTGAGGAATAAAAAACAGAGAAATGATGTTTCTAAACTTGAGAATCATCTAGTCAGGTAGCCAAGGCATATATGAAATAGCATAAGAGTTAACAGGGAGAAGATGTTTAGTGGGATGAAAGAAAACTGATCATCTTTAATGTCTCATGAATTTTTGACAAGCCCTATCATGTATATCTATAAGAAATAGAAGCATCCAATTACCCTCAGAAGAAAAAGAAAGCCACGGAGGAAAAAATTATTGTCAACTTACATTTTCCAGGTAGAAAAGAACATGGTCATTCTTGAATTCACTCTTCGTTACTTGGCCATTGCTTTCAAGCTTTAAAGAGAGGGAGAGATAGATGTGAAAGAGTACCATTCCAGATTGAATGTTTCATGTTTTTTCTTTAACCAATTGTCAGGAATTTATTTTATGAATGTTCCCTTGTGCCATGATGTTTTCATAAGCACAAGTAGGAATTAATTTAAAAAACAGGTTATGAACTATGGGAAATAATGACTGCTAATTGCTACAAATTAAGAACCCATCCCTCCACTGTTCTGGCAAAAATATAAATGTGAATTGTGCATAAGTTTGTTTAAGTGAAGAATCCCATGGCTTGGTTTTGCTAACCAATTATTTCATCAACATACTACTGCTTTTTCTGGGCTGAGAGATTGGGCTTCTCTTATTTACCTCCTCAATGAATGACATGACAGGAGTAAAGCCTGATAGCATTTTTACAACAACAAGGACCAACTGGAGTTATTGTGAATTCCAGTGTATCTGACATTTAAAAACAAAACACTAGCTAAGACATCATTTTAGAAGAGTGACAATCTTATGGCAAGGGTGTGAGTACATAGATACCAACTTGCTGTAAGTCTGGAGGAGAGGCAAAAGCTGGAGAGGAAAGATCTGAAGACAGTCATTCTCATACGTCTGGAAACAATTAGAGTGATCATGGATGAGATGATTCAAAGCAACATAAGTTGGAGTAAAGAATGAATGATCTGGACCTAGAATCTCCCCCAGTCCTGCTTTTAAGCTTACCTGAGGCCTCGAAGTAAGAACTTATAGACAAAACTTTTAAACTTATGTTCCATATACTCATGTTAGTGTTAGATTTGTACAACACTTAAAAGAGACCTTTGTTTAGAAAGCAGGATGTTGGCAGAATCATACAACAGATATGCCCCAAGAGATTTTCTAGGTTATATCCCTGACTTTGGGACATGAAGTTAAGAGCAGTGTATTCCGTTCTTAGCACTGAGGTGCAACAGATTTTCATTTGGAAATCCTAAGAAAAATCCCCCAAACTAATTTTACTCAGTGTTTCACATATTAACCAAGATTAAACTCTTTGGTGCCTATAAATTATATTTTAATTCAAGAGAATTATTTTGCTTTTCTACTCTGAAAAAAATTTTTAAATTTTGCTCTGTACAGTTATAATTAAATAAGCATTTGTAGGTTTTCTCTTATCGGCCCTCCTGTGTTTGTCTTTAGAAAGAAAAATTGTATCTCCATTGTCCAAAACTGACAGTGATTCCACACAAAAAAGTGGTTGCATTGCTGGAGTATTAGTGTGGCAGAAGCTTTCAAATTGCATACAGTACAAATTATATTTGCATAATTCTAGCTTTGATTTAGTTGAAGATGTACTAAGTTGTGCTGTGTGCACAGAGAGCAATAAAGTGGCTATGCTACAGAAATATCACCATCAACATGTGAACTCATGATGACTAACATTATTAATATTTTTAAAAATTAAAAAAAATTTTATACAATTTTAAAGGTTACTTTCCATTTACAGTTATTACAAAATATTGGCTATATTCCCCATGTTATACAATACATCCTTGAGCCTATCTTATAGCCTCTATAGTTTGTACCTCTCATTCCCCCATCCCTATATCGCCCCTCCCCGCTCTCCTCACTGGTAACCACTAGTTTGTTCTCTGTATCTGTGAGTCTGCTTCTTTTTTGTTATATTCACTAGTTTGTTGTATTTTTTAGATGCCACATATAAATGATATCGTACAGTATTTATCTTTCTCTGTCTGACTTATTTCACGTAGTATAATGCCCTCCAAGTCCATCCACTGACTTCTTCTTTATCCATACATCTGTTGATGGACACTTAGGTCACTTCCATGTCTTGGCTATTATAAATAATGCTGCTATGAACATTGGGGTGCGTGTGTATTTTTTCAAATTAGTGTTTTTGATATTTTGTTATTTTGCTACTGTTTAAAATAATTCTTTTCTGATGTGCCACTTTCTCTCTAACCTGAGACTTGATATCAAAATGGGACACTTACTTGAGGGTTACTGTCAGGTCAAGATTACTCTGGAATATGTCTGAAGAGTTTTTCTTTACCATTTCCAAGGAAAGGGAAAATCCAGATTCCTTCTTAGGTAGTAGCACATTATACCTCAGGGTAGCCTAGAAAGAACAGCAAATTGTAAGAAAATCCATCCATTTATCCTGTAGTAATAATTGAAGCACTTATTGTTTCTCTTATTTCCATTATTAATGCACTTTGTTTTATACCTTCACTATCAGGGAATAAGGCTAAATGTAATCACTTGGTTTTCAGAAGACATAAGAATCTTTAATAATGTAATTTAGTGTATATATGGACATATAAACACTACCAAATGTAAAATAGATAGCTAGTGGGAAGCAGTCACATAGCACAGGGGGATCAGCCCGGTGCTTTGTGACCAGCTAGACGGGTAGGATAGGGAGGGTGGGAGGGAGGGAGATGCAAGAGAGAAGAGATATGGGGATATATGTATATGTATAACTGATTCACTCTGTTATAAAGCAGAAACTAACACACCATTGTAAAGCAATTATACTCCAATAAAAATGTTAAAAAAATAATGTACTTTAATAAAAATATCAGAATACTTTCTAACAGTGACATACCTCAAAAAACTTCTCAGTTATCCAGTTATCCTTAAGAGTAAGTAGGTCTTTAAAAAATAACTTTAGGGGCTTCCCTGGTGGCGCAGTGGTTGAGAATCTGCCTGCTGATGCAGGGGACACGGGTTCGAGCCCTGGTCTGGGAAGATCCCACATGCCGCGGAGCAACTAGGCCCGTGAGCCACAACTACTGAGCCTGAGCGTCTGGAGCTTGTGCTCCGCAACAAGCAACAAGAGAGGCCGCGATAGTGAGAGGCCCGCTCACCGCGATGAAGAATGGTCCCCGCTTGCCGCAACTGGAGAAAGCCCTTGCACAGAAACGAAGACCCAACACAGACAAAAATAAATGAATAAATAAATAATTTAAAAAAAAAAAATAACTTTAGTTTTCAGCTACTGAGTGGAA